>NC_135331.1:188126832-188443155 GCF_023851605.1 Tamandua tetradactyla
CTGGCAGGGTTAGTGTGATGCCCCAATAAATCCTAGAGTGATTTGGGCAGTAAATAAAGATATATTTGCAAAGTTTCTCTGGGGGAATGGGGAGAAAGGAGGAAATATTCAACTTCCCCATTTGGATAATTACTGATATTTTCACAAGCAGTGGAGACAACAAAATCAATAGGCTGAGCCCTCGATCTTGGGGTCTGTTCTTATGAAACTTATTCCTGCAAAGAACAGGCTAATCCTAGTTAAAATTAAGTTTAAGAGTCACCCCCAGAGAACCTCTTTTGTTGCTCAGATGTGACCTCTCTTTATAAGCCAACTCTACACATGAACTCGCTGCCCTCCCCCGCTACGTGGGACATGACTCACAGGGGTGTAAATCTTCCTGACAACATGGGACAGGAGGCCTGGATAAGCTGGGCCCCAGCATCAAGAGATTGAGAAAACCTTCTTGACCAAAAGGGGGAGGAGAGAAATGAGACAAAATAAAGTAACAGTAGCTGAGAGATTTCAAACAGAGATTATCGAGAAGGTTATTCCTATGCATTATATAGATGACTTCTTTTTAGTTTATGGCATATTGGAGTGGCTGGAGGGAAGTATCTCAAACTGTTGAGCTGTGTTCCAGTAGCCTTGATTCTTGGACAATTGTATAATGACATAACGTTTACAATGTGACTGTGTGATTGTGAAAAACTTGCATATCCAGGGTATGAACAGACGAGTGAATATGGGTAAAAAACAAATAAATAAATATTAGGGGGAACAAAGGGTAAAATAAATTGGGTAGATGGAAACACTAGTGTTCAATGAAAGGGAGGGGTGAGGTGTATGGTATGTATGAGTTTTTTTTCTTTCTTCTTTTTATTTCTTTTTCTGGAATGATGCAAATGTTCTAAAAAATGATCATGGTAATGAATACACAACTATATGATGATACTGTGAGCCATCGATTATACACCATATATGGAATGTGTGTGTGTATGAAGATTTTTCAAAAAAACAGTCCTGACAGAAATAACAGAATACATCAATAAATCCTCCATAATAATTTAAGACTATAAACACCCATTAGAAAGCAGCAATAGAACAAAAAAAGAATACAGAGCCTTGAAATATCACAATTCACAACTCTTATTTAATAGGTATATAAAGAAATTTTATACTATAAAGAGAGGATATATATTTTTGAACAAAAAATAAATTCACTAATTAACCATTTATAGGGCTCCACAGATCTAGGAATATACAGAAGAGAGATAATTAATTCTGCCTAAATGGGAAGGAGATGCAAACTATTTCATATACACCAGAGTATTCCAGGCAAAGGAAACAGTATGTGCAAATTTATCCTTTAGTTTCTGCCTGAGCATCTATAGGGGCCATTTTCAGTCTCCAGTCTGACCGCTGAGTGGCCGATGGTGTCACCGAGCAACTCAACAGTATTGGAGTCTGCTATCAGGTTTTACCATGTCACAATTAGTAGTGTTGGCACAGCATAAGGCATCACTTAGAAACTGTTGTCAGATGTCAGTTTTAAAGTTGTTTTGTTGAAAGTGACATATATGCCATATTGGTGTAGATGCCAACCTTGTATATGTGTGTATTTTAGTTCTTATAGCCCGTCCACCCCAGAAATCCTGCATAACAAATGCGCCCTTTCCATATCCTCAGCCACGCATATATCTGTGTACTCAGACTGGGGTCACCAGGGACTTTATGCACCCATGGAAGGATCAGAACAGATACGAGGGGAACAGGAGAAGCTGAGAGTCAGTTTCTTCTCCGGTGACCAGTGGGACAAGGGTTCAGCTCTCCTCTAACTTCCCCTTTTACCTACCTAGGGCTTTAAGGTATGGCTGAAACAAATATTCCTTTTTCTTGTATATTCTAGTCTAGATTTTACAAAATCCTTCAATCCAACAGGAAGAAGCGGCTCAACTCAGAGAATTCTTTGCCCATGTTTTCCTGGGACTCACCCCAGTAACACCCCCTGGAAACTCCGTCTGCCAAGGCCATGTGAGAGCCCTGAATAGCTTAGCAGAGAAAGAAACTGATGTGAAAATTGGGCAGAATTTTGCCAAGAGAGGTCATTCTTGAATGCAAAAAAAAGCACAATTAAATAACTGTTTTCCTAATATATTGGGAAGCAACTCAATCTCTGGCTATCTGTCTATGTTAAACTGGGAGAAAAAAAATCAACGCATTAATGTCTAATGTAGAATGCTTATTAAATCTGCTGAATGGTGATGATCCACAAAATAAAATGTCTAGATGTCACCCGGATTTGCTTTTAAGGTATCAGAAACAAAAACTGAATATATTTTCTGTTGGCATCTTATAAAAACGTTCTTACAGAATCTCAGCCTACTAGTTCAGCACCAGCAGCACCAATCTTGAGTAGTTTCCTGAAAGCTTTCAGCAGTAAATCTCTAAAAACGTCTACTTAAGCAGTAGAGGCCATAAATACTTCAAGAGAGCAATAAAATTGAACAGAATTTTGGAAGTTATAATTTCAGGGGATATAACTGCTCTATAAAAGGAAGGCCTCTGGGACCCAGAATAAATGCAGAACTCTGTCTAAGTGAACCGCCGTGCTAACCCATCTGCAAGTGGTAAATTATCCCCAGTCCCAGGTGTGGTGCACTATCCTAAGGGTGTCTAGTGATTAAAGGTAAGAACGTGGCTAAAATCCAAGGGAACGCTGAACATTAATGACAGCTGGAAATTGTAAACAATGTCTCTGGAAGTTTGATTCGTTCCTATTTGCTCACATTAGCATGGCCCAAAGTTCAGTGGATTGCCTACGAGCAGTCCCGGGCATGCTCAGATATTCCAGTGGCAGAGGCCCAGAGGGTGGAGAGGAGACGTTTGCTCTCGTTTGCCCCAGAAGGAATCTCTACAGGATGAAAGCAGAGCAGTAATCCCTCACCTATAATCCCATCAGGCTACGACAAGAAGTGGGCACTCACTAAAACTGTAATCCTAACGTTCAACTAATGATTGCAAAACCACATAAAAATGTCCATGCGCTCTGCGCCAGCTGCTCTGGTTAGTACACATTTGCATAAATGTTCTTTTACTTTTAAATCTGTCTTAGAAACTCCCAAAGGGTCAAGGACTATGTTTAGTTGATTACCTAAGCTTTCCCCTCCGTACCAACCCCAAACACAAAGAAAGCTGTGCATTGTTGAGTGCAAATGACTATTATTTCATGATTACATCCATAATTTTTTTGTGAACTTGGGGGTAAAAAATGTCTCCATCCTTTATTCTTTTCCACCATACTCTTGACTTATCCCCTCAACTCTTATCTAGAAGTTATCAGTGGAGTTGTCTTGAATAAGAGTGGCAGGGATAAGAAGGTTACATCTGAAGAGCAGATGAAGAAAATTTTCAAGGAGGGCCAAGCTTCCAATTTTTAATCAACATTTGATTGTGGCCTATTAAAATGCCATATCACTTTGCAATACTCCAGCTATGTCTTCACAGCTTAAAATAGCCACTGTGAAATGACCATTCCTACCCGGTTTCCCCATCTGAAAATAATAATTCAGTGTACCTTTTACTCTTGTTTCTAACTTATGGGTTTTTTTATTATTGTGTAACTGAAATGTCAGCCTCCCGCATCTAAGGGTCATCTTCTAGTTCATTTGGAAAACAAAGGAATAAGAGGGTTGTCCCAAGTCAGCTCCTGAGTCATGGACTTGGCAGCTGCTGGTTGTGTCATGTGCTCCTCTCAGCCTCGCCTGCTGCAGGCCTTTTGGCCCTGCTCTGCTCGCTGCTCTTTACCACCTGGGACTTCCTCGGTCTTTGCCCACCACTGTCACTCTGGTTTTGATGTAGTGCCGAATTCCCCAAGGGTCCACTTTCCATCACTATCCTGCCTCTTTGCTCCCATTGGTACCTAACCACAGAGTATATGTGTTTTAAAGATTTTGCTGCAGGTTTGAGTATCTTTCAAAGCAAATTTCTTCAGTTCTCTCTTTCTCTCTCTCAAAAAAGCAACGTGCCTGAAACTCATAGGGGTTGGTCTTACTCCTGGCCTTTTCTCAATCTAGACACTCCTGGGATGTGGTAATCATCCCACGGGGTATTTCCCTGAGACTGAGATAGTGAGACCATGGCAGCAGGGTGTGGGGATTGGATTTGGGAGGAGAAGGACCATGCAGTTGAAAATCTGGCTAGCATCCAGGCCAGTCAGCCAGCGTGAAGGGGAGCTGGCCTGGGCTCCTGGGTGGACATGTGTTGTTTTTTGACCCAGTATCATTCTTCTTGTCATAGTGTCTTAACTTTCCTTGGGATGAGCCCCTCCTACTGCAGTCATTGTGGTTTAGGTGGGGCTGGCCCATGCCCTGGGATAAGAGGTGAGCTCATGACCCAAATCTGGATAGTCAGTATTATGGCCTGGCCTCCACAATTGATTAATCACTCTTTGCTCAAATTAAAATAATCCCCAGAATTTTTCTGGAGCAATTGGAAAAGACTTTAAAAGTCTGTAACTTTGTTATGATACAAGATCTCCTATGGATAACAGTAGGCACAAGCACACACACACACACACACCTCCCACAGCAAGCAATCTCAGATATTGCAGTCTAAATCTATATTAAGAGAGTCAGGCAGTTTTTGTGAATGTAGTATAATCTGCACAGATAGTGGTGTATTATGTAAAAGGTTTCAGTTACCATCTCTTGAATGTAGATAATAATCAAAGGTCTTATTGATGCAAAATAAATGGGCTCCATTAGAGCCCCATGCCAATTAACAAAACCATTTTTTCTTTAGTTACACAAACTATTAGCTGGAATTGAAATGAGTATATCTGAAATTCAAGTCAAATTATTAGGCAGGTATCCCCCTGCCTCTCTTTAGTCTCTATGAATAGGAGACCACAGTGTAAGGATTTCTTTTCCCGTTCAGATCCAGTGATAAAGGGACAGGAGAGAAGGGCAAAAGGCTACATATTCCAGTAACAGTTAGAATTTTAGCAACTTAAACCAAAGCATGTAAAGAATGCAAAATCTATTTACATTTTTTCCAAGTTCACTTGTGACCTTTCTCAATATACATGTATTCTTTCCATTTATCATAACAGAGGGGTTGATATTAGGCACAAAGAGAGTAATGGAGGGAGGAAAAGTTGATGGTGTGTTTTGGGACATCTTTATCGTTGAGCTGAAGACACGACAATTCATTATGCTCTACTCCAAGAGAAAGCAGGCCAATTTTTCTTCCTTTAGATGGAGAATGTTTCTGCAAGGGCTAAACATTTAAATACATCAGACTTTGGATATCCTCACTTCTATTAAGTTGTTGTGCGTGTGTGTGTGTGTGCGTGTGTGTGTGTGTCTGTGTCTGATGGGGATTAACAATGGCAGATGAGAAGAGACGAGAACTCTTTTGCAATCTTTCTTTCCCTCCCTTGAGAGAGATGGGGATGGTGAACAAGAAAAAGAATCCCAGTTGGATTATCAGAAATTATGGCCACGCCAAAAGTCTCTGGTATGTCTTTCACATTTTATGACACTGTCTTAGTTTGCTAGGGTCACTATTAAATAAACCACACAATGGGTTGGCTTAACAACAGAAATTTATGACTTCACATTTTTGGAGTCTAAAGAAAAGACCAAGGTCTGGACAGGCCACGGTTTCTCGTGGAGTCTGAAATCTTCTGGGGCAGGCTTGTGTCAGTCCTTGGGGTGGTCTGGCTTGCATCTCTGCCTCTGCCACATGCCTTCTCTTTCTGGCTTCTGCTCAGTAGTCTGTTTGTGTCGGGATTCCCTGTCCCTATATAAGGACTCCAGTCATGTAAGGATTCGATTTCATCACGCTAATTCAATTCAGTCTCATTTAAACAGGAACTTTGAAGATGCTATTCACATATGAGTGTACCCCTTAACTAATAATTTCTCCACAGTTCCTACTTAAAAATGGAATGCGGAACAAGACCTGAACATGTCCTTTTGGGGGACATGATTCATTTTACTTGAGAACAGCTTAGTTCTCGAATCATGGAAATTTAACGTCTGGCAGGGAGAAGTCATGAAGCAAATATAAACGAGGGAATATTATAAGGACTATAATAGACATTCAGGGGAGTTATCAAAAGAGTAGTCAATTATGGCTGGGGTGAAGAACGGGCAAAAGGCAGAAAATGCTATTTCTTTATGCACTGTTTTTTCACTAAACATCTCAAACTTAACATCTCCAATACAGATTTCTTGACCCCCTATTGATTCTTCTCTCCTGTTCCTTCTCCTATAATCTACTTCTTAGTAAAACGTATTGCATCTTCACAAAATTGCTTTGTCCATAACATTACTATTTTATCACTGATCCCTCCCCCTCATCTCTTACAATCTAATTCTTATCAGCTCCAGATTTAAAAGTATTTTCTAAGCTGAAATTGGATACCATCACACTATTTCCATCATTACTATCCCAGTCCACAACACAATCACCCTCACTTTGGCTATCAGAGCCTCTTAAATGAGTTTTCTGCTCCCACTCCTGGTCTGCTTCCTTCTCTTCTCGCACAACAGTCAGCATCTCTTCCTTACAGGACAAATCATATTAACTATCTTCCTGCTAAATATTGCTTGTGTCTTCCTATTATACTTGGAACAAAATCCAAACTCTTTATGTTGATCCACAAGGCCGATGTACACTGGCCCCTGCCCACCTTCCCTACCCCCTCCAACCACACCCGCTACCATGCTCCACTGGTCCCATGGACAAGGGTTTTCCTGACAGCAGCTCCTGCCCATGTGCCTTCAAGCATTCCAAGTTGGTTCCTACCTTGATCCTCAGGATTTGTTCTTTGTTCTTAGAATTCTTTCCCCCAAGATCTAAAGTGGTTGGTTCCTCCTTTACATTTCGGTCTCTACGCGGATGTGATCTCACAGAGTCTTTCCCTATCTAAAAGAGCCCCTTTCATAATTATTTTCCCCTTATTCTGTTCTTTTGCCTCATAAAACCATGTACTTTGATATGAAAGTACATTATTTGTTTATTATTTATTTGATTAGGTCCTATGTCCCTTAGAGACAAGGAAAGGGACTCCAATTTTTTTTGTTCAACAATGAAGCATCCAGTGCCCATAACTATGCACAGTGGAACTCTCAATCAATATTTAACCAACCAGTTATTTCAAAAATAACTCTCCAATAACTAGGTTTTCCTTTATAGCTACTTAATCTTTCTCTGCTCCAGGGGATGGGATTATACCTCTATTTTCATGGGAAAGCCACTAGTCCTTAGTTTTCTCTTGTCCTAGTTTAACCTCTTCCTAGACAGACTGATCTGGGTTTACTCAATACTTAAAAAATTTGAGTAAAAAGCAAACACAGATGACCAGGCTGTCAATTGCTGACTTGTTGTCATCACCCACTAAAGCAAAATCAGCCTTTAGGGAGAGAATTTATCCAAACAGAGTAGAAGAGAATTAGCAAAAAACAAAGTAAGAATCGTATCTGGAAGCAATGAGGCAGAACGTAGAAACAAAAGCAGAAGTGAGTTCCAGAAAATCTGCTCAGGCACTCAGAGAAGTTCTGGGACTGAGAATTAGTAGAAAACACCAAACCACAGTCTTGTGTGATCACAGTTCAATAGGACCCAGCACAGTGGTTCTTTTGGTAAATTTGTGTTTCTAACAGCAGCAGATGAACGTATAACCCTGAAGTGCCAAGCTGCAAGAGGGAGGGGCCATGTGAACAGTGTCCACCAACTACCCCTTCAAAAAAACATCTTATCTGAAGCCAACCATGAAAACAATCAGAATCCAGCTTACTGTTTGCACCAGGCTGCTTTTCAATCCATAAGGCTGGGTATCCAAAGTCCTTCTCTCCTTTCTCCTTCCTTCCTTTCTTTTCTATTCTCACTCTTCCTTCCAGGCTCCTTGCTTCACCCTGCTACCATCTCTGTGGTCACGACAAGGCTAACTACAAACAAATAAATTTATCTTGCATCCTCATTTCTTTTTAAATGGAGTATCTTCAAGGCCAACTGCTAGCCACCCCACCTCCCAATAAAATCTCCCTTTTTGTTAATACTGGCCCTCTCTCATAGCATAATTCTGATGCATTTACAGTGGGTTTGAATTATCAGGTACCCATAAATTAGAAGCAAAAGCTTCTAACGCTAGTTACTTTTCCTTTATCAATTTAATCTCTTTACAGAGTCCCTATCCCATTAGATGGCATAAATTTCACCTCCCAAAATTCTAGATAAACTCAATAATTTGGGGATCAAGTTCATGATTTTATTATAAAGACTAAATTAGATAATGTGTTTAAAGCCCTTTCTAAAACAAAGGCTACTGGAATTCTCTCTGTGTACAAGAAGTAAGAAATACCAAAGACAAACTACCCACCACTTTTTCTTGACTTATCCAGTGTAAGGATGTGTCTGTGCGTATTGTAAATGAGGAGGATACATGGCTAAGGGAAAGGGAGGGATATTTCTGGTATACTTCTCCATGCCTTATGCATTTACCCTTCACCACAAAACCCGTAGTGTATAGGTGTTGAGAATTGCTTTTGAGGAGTTTTTAGGTATGAGGAGCTTCAAACTCGGGAAAACTGAGGGACTAGTCAAAGGTACAGAACTAACAAATAGCAGCCGGAGGACTCTACTCCTGCACAATTGGTTCCCAGCATAGCACTTGTCAGCTGAGTGTGTGTGCATATGTGCGTGTGTGTGTAGCTTTTTCCAAATCTGGAGGCTAAGTTTTTAGTACAACTTTTAAAATGGGGGAAAGAGTTGTGGTAGAAAATGTAATTAATCATTGAAAATAAATAAAAGCACACTCTCAACCTCAGGTCCATGATTTTCCCTATTAACACTGAGCATTAGGATTGAAACTTTATTTCAATAAACAAAATCATCACAATTTTACGATTAACTATAGTCCATAGTTACCTTAGGGTTGACTTCTTGTGTTGTACAATCCTATGTTGCTGTTTTAAAATTTTTATTTATATTTATTTTACAATCTAAAAAACCCCTTTTAACCACATTCAATTATATAATTTGGTGGTGTTAAATACGTTGTGCCACCATCTATTACCAAAACTTTTTCATCACCCCGAACAGAAACTGTGTATCAATTAAACACTAACTCCCCATTCCCTGCCCCCACTCCTGCCTCTGTAACCTGCATTCTAGTTTCTGACTCCATAAATTTTCTTATTCTATTTCATATCAGTGAACTCACACAATATTCATCCTTTAGTGCTTGGCTTTTTCACTCAACATGATGTCATCAGGGTTCATCCATTGTGTTGCATATATTAGGACTCCATTCTTTTTTAGGGATAGTAATATTCCATTGTACGTACAGACCATATTTTGCTTAGTTTTTCCTCTGTTGATGGGCAGTTGGGATGCTTTTATATTTTGGCAACTGCAAATAATACTGCTATGAACATTAGTGTGTGAATATCTGTTCAAGTCTCTGTTTTCAAATCTTCTGGGTACATACCTAAAAGTAGGTTTGCTCAGTCATATAGTCCTTCTATACTTAACTTTCTGAAGAACCACCAAACTGACTTCCATAGTGGCTGTACAATTTTTCATTTCCACCAACATTGGAATGATTGTTCTTATTTCTCCAAGCTCTTGCCAACACTTGCTATTTTCTGTTTTTTTTTAATAGTAGCCATTCCCCTGGGTGTGAAATGGTATCTTGCTGTGGTTTTGATTTGCATTTCCCTAGTAGCTAATCTTGTTGAACATCTTTTCATGTACTTTTTGGGCATATGTATATCTTCTTTGGAAAAATGTCCATTTAAGATTTTTGCCCAGTTTAATTGTATTTTTGTGGTTGAGTTGCAGGGTTTCTTTATATATTCTGGATAATAAACCTTTATAATATATGTGGATTCCAAATATTGTTTTATGATGATGTCTTTTGACACAGAAAAATCTTTAACTTTGATGAAGTCCAATTTGCCAATTTTTGTTATTTTGATGCATGTGCTTTTTTAAAATATATTATTGCCGAATCTTCACACACATACATTCCACACATGGTGTACAATCAATGGCTCATAATATCGTCACATAGTTGTGTATTCATCACCACAATCATTTTTTTAGAACATCTGCATCACTCCAGGAAAAGAAATAAACAGAAAAAAGAAAAATCTCATACATACCATACCCCATATTCTTCCTTCTCGTATTTCCGTCTACCCAATTTATTTTACCACTTATGCCCCCTATTATTTATTTTTTTATCCATATTTTTTTTACTCATCTGCCCATACCCTGGAGAAAAGGAGCATCAGATACAAGGTTTTCACAATCATGAAGTCACATTGTTGATGTTATATCTTTGCACAATCATCTACAAGAATCAGGGCTACTGGAACACAGGTCAGCAGTTTCAAATACTTCCCTCCAGCCACTCCAATACACCATAAACTAAAAAGAAGATCTCTATATAATGTATAACAATAACCTCCAGAATAACCTCTCGACTCTGTTTTAAATCTCTCAACCAATGAAACTTTATTTTGTCTCATTTCTCTCTTTCCACTTTTGGTCAAGAAAGTGGACTCATCCTGGCTCATCCCGGGGCTTTGTCCCACATTGTCAGAGAGACTTATACCCCTAGAAGTCATGTCCTACATAACAGGGAGGGCAGTGAGTTCACCTGCTAAGTTGGCTTAGAAAGAGAGGCCATATCTGAGCAACAAAAGATGTTCTCTGGGGATGACTCTGAGGCCTAATTTTAAGTGGGTTTAGCCTATCCTTTGCAGGATTTCATAGGGTTAAACAGAAGATTAAGGGCACAGCCTATGGATTTGGTTGCCCCCACTGCTTGCAAGAATATCAGGAATTCTCCAAATGGGAAAGTTAGAATATTTCCTCCTTTCTCCACTTCTTTATTCACTGCCCAAATTACTCTAGGATATATCAGGGCATCACACTAACTTGGACAAACCAACAAAATCTCACACTTTATTCAAGATTCCATGTACTTACGGTGTTCCACTAAACTGACCATACAAGTTAAATTAGGTAATGTACTACCCAAAATATAAATTTTGCACCAAATAAACATCTCTCCCTTTGGTCTCACACAGAAGTTGAAGTTTTAAAATATGGATGATATCATCCTTTACCCAGTCTTCTGATATACTTTAGTCCTATCCAGATCAGCTTCCTTCAAATCTCTACTTGATGTTGGATCACTTTTTCAACTTTTTAAACAGTTCCTGTATGGGGTGGTGCTGACTTTCATAGCTTCAGAGCTCTAACTCTGAGTCCTAGGTGTCATAGAAATACCTGAAGTTTCTGGGAATGACCAGGTTATATACAAACAGCTCAGAATCTCAGAATTTAGAAATAACAGTTACAACTCCTGAATATATGTGACAGCTGTAAGAGCTTACAATCTAGGACCCTTTACAATAGGCTCTAACTTGGTAACCCATGTTCTCGACTTCAGTTCACTGAGCTTTTATATTATAATCAGGCCATACGATTGAGGCATGCTAATATTTGTCTTTTTGTTCCTGACATTTCATTCAACATACAGTCCTTAAGGTTCATTCATCTAGCTGCATGTCTCACAACTGCATACCTTCCGGCAGCAGCTCAGTACTTCATTGTATGTGTACATCATAGTTTGCATTTCCATTCCTCAGTCATTGTACCCTTAGGCCACCTCCTTTCATTGTGAATCCTGAATACTGCCACCAGAAATACCAGTGCAAATGTCCATTCGTGTCCCCACTCTTAGTTCCTTCAGGCATATACTGAGCAACGGGAGTTGCAGGATCACACGGCAACCCCACTCCTAGCCTCCCGTGGAACCATCACCAGCCTCCCATGGAACGACCACAGCCCCTCCAAGGGGCTGCACCTCTCCGTTTCCCTACCAACAGTTAATAGGTACATCTGTTTCTCTGCATTTTCTCTAGCACCTGATTCTCTCTGTTCTTTTTTAAATAGTTTTATTGACACATCATTTAATCCAGCCTAAGTGTATAGACAGGCATTCTCCACCATAACATATATGAAAACATTTCCTTTTCTTCCACAAAGAATCTATACCTCTCCCTCATGCCTCCCTGCCTGTTGACATTTACTTTTGGCATAATGCCTTTGTTACATTCAGGGGAAGCATATTACAATGTTACCGTTGACTATAGATCCTAGCTTGCATTGATTGTATATTTTCCTTGTATACATACCCATTTTCAACACCCTGCAGTATTGACATTCATTTGTTCTCCCTCATGCAAAAAAGTTTTTTTATTTGTACATTTACTCACCACCATTGTCCACTCTAAGCATTCTTAAATTATTCTGTCTCAGTCTTTATCCTCTCTTTCGTTCTAGTTTCACATGTGCCCCCAGCCCTTCTCCCTCTATCATACTCAGAGTATTTATATTATTGTGCTACAATCAAAGAGTATTGTGCTATCCATTTCTGAATTTTTACAACCAGTTCTGTTGCACAATCTGTATTCTTTCAGCACCAATTTCATATTCTCTACCCTTTTCTATCTCCTCATAACTGTGTTCTTAAATTCAATTCTCAAAGTTCACTCATCAATGTTAGTTCATATTAATGAGATTATATAATATTTATCCTTTTGTTTCTAACTAATTTCACTCAGCATAATGTCCTCAAGGTTCATCCATGTTATATACTTCATGATTTTATTTTCTCTTACAACGGTATAATATTCCATCATATGTATATACTACAGCTTGTTTAGCCACTTATCCATTGATGGACATTTGGGCTGTTTCCATCTCTTGGCAATCATAAATAGTGCTGCTGTCAACTTTGGTGTGAAAATGTCCACTTGTTTCCTTGCCCTCAGGTCCTCTGAATATATACCTAGTAATGGGATTGCTGGATCATGTGGCAATTCTATACTTAGCTTCCTGAGGAACTGCCAAACTGCCTTTCAGAGTGGTTGCACCATTTTACATTCCTACCAACAGTGGATGTGTGCCTCTTTCTCAACCTACTCTACAGCATTTGTTGTTTTCAATAACTGCCATTATAGAGAATATGAGGTGATATCTCATTGTGGTTTTGATTTGCATTTCCCTAACAGCCATCTTTTCATGTGCCTTTTAGTCATTCGTATTTCCTCTTCTGAGAAGTATCGGTTCATGTCTTTTGCCCATTTTTTTCATTGGGTTGCTTGTCTTTTTGTTGTTGAGTTGAAGCATCTGTTTGTTTATTTGGATACTAAACCCTTACCTAATATGTGCTTTCCACATATTGTTTCCCATTGAATAAGCTGCCTTTTTACTTTCTTGACAAAGTTCATTGATGCAAAGAAGTGCTTAATTTTAAGGAGTTCCCATTTATCTGTTTCTTTTATTCAATGTTCGTGCTTTGAGTGTAAGTCTAGGAAACTGCCTTCTATTGCAAGATTTATAAGATATTTCCTTGCATTTTCTTCTAAAAGTTTTATAGTCTTAGCTCTATTGTTTAGGTCTTTGATCCATTTTGAGTTAATTTGTGTATAAGGTATGAGATATGGATCCTCTTTCAGTCTTTTGCATATGGATATCCTGTTCTCCAAGTACCATTTATTGAAGAGGATGTTCTGACTCAGGTAGGTTGGCTTGACAGCCTTATCAAAGATCAACTGTCCATAAATGAGAGGGTCTATATCTGAACACTCAATTCAATTGCATTGGTCAGCATATCTATCTTTACGTGAGTACCATGGTGTTTTGACCACTGTAGCTTCATAATATGTTTTATAGTCAGGTAGTGTGAGACCTCTGACTTCCTATTTCTTTCTCAAGATACCTTTAGCTATTCAGATCACCCTGCCCTTACAAATAAATTTATTGGTTTTTCTATTTCTGCAAAATAATTTTGGGACTTTAATTGGAATTGCATTGAATCTATAAATCAATTTGGGTAGAACTGACGTCTTAACTATTTTTACTCTTCCAACCCATGAACACAGTATGTGTTTTTCATTTTATAGGTCTTCCAAGATTTTTTTTTTAGAAATTTCTTTTAGTTTTCCATGTATAGGGCTTTTGCATCCTTAGTTAAATTTATTCCTAAGCATTTGATTCTTTTAGTTGCTATTGTAATTGGGATTTTTTTTTCTTGATATCTTCCTCAGATTGTTCATTACTAATGTATAGAATCACTACTGAATTTTGGATGTTGATCTTGTGCCCTGTAATCTTGCTGTACTAATTTATTAACCCTAGTAGCTTTGTTGTAGATTTTTGGGGATTTTTGACATATAGTATCATATTTTCTGTGTTGCATGTGCTTTTGATATAAAGTCTAAGAAACCATTGTCTAATACATGTTCCTGAAAACGCTTCACAGTATTTTCTCCTAGGAGTCTTATACATCTAGTTGTTATATTTTGGTTGTTGATCCATTTTGAGTTAATTTTTGTATATGGTGCTAGGTAGGGGCCATCCTTCATTTTTGCTTCCAGTTTTATTAGCAACATTTTTTGAAGAGAGTATTGTTTCTTCATCTAAGTGAACTTGGCATACTTGTCAAAGATCAATTATCATATATCTGTGGGTTTATTTTTGAATCTCAATTTGGTTCTATTGATCTATATGTCTCTCTTGTGCCATTATCATACTGTTTTGATTACTGTAATTTTTTAATAAGTTCTAACATCAGGAAGTGTTAGTCCTCTAACTTCTCTTTTTTTCAGGATAGTTTTAGGTATTTAAGGTACCTTACTCTTCCACATAAATTTGATGATTGGCTTTTCCTTTTCTGCAAAGAAGGCTGTTGGAATTTTGATGGGGATTGTGTTTACCCTATAAATTACTTGAGGTAGGATTTACATCTTAACAATATTGAATTTCCCAATCCACGAACACAATTTCCTTCTATTTATTTAAGTCTTCTTTGATTTTTTTATAGTAATGTTGATATTTGATTCTTTTCATTACTATTGTAAATAGAATTGTTTTCTTGATGTCCTCTAGAGATTGTTCATTACTGGCTTTCAAGGATTGAACTGTACACTTCACCTTGACATGTTTTTGGTCTTGGTCAACCTTCTTATGTGTGTGGACCCATAGTAAATAACATCTCTTCAAGATATTATTTCATCTGTGGTGTGACCTAACAGAAACAGGTTGGGCTTTAATCCAGATTATTTGAGTCCTTTATAAACAGAGTGAAAGTCATAAAGAGAGAGAAACTATGGAGTACAACCAGAAGCGAGAAGTGAAGGGAAAAGAAAGAAGAAATTGTCATGTGTATTGCCATGTGACAGAAAATTCAAGAAACCCTAAAGACTTCTGGACGGGTCATCCAGAAGAAGTAGCATGCCTTTTAGCCTTTGAAACCATGAGCCAATAAATTTCTGTTGTTAAGCCAAACCATTGTACAGTAGTTTTTATAGCACCTAGGAAATTGAAACAATTTTTGGTACTGGAGAGTGGGACATTGTCATGACAAATATCTAATATTTGATAATGGCTAGAGCCTGGAAAAATTGTGAGGTGCTTGACTGAAAGAAAAAAGAACAGATAACTTTGACAAGACTTGTCAGAAATATGGACATTTTAAGGTACTTCCCATGAGTTCTTAGAAGGGGGTGATGACTGTTATGGAAATTTGGAAGAAATGAAATCCTTATTATAAAGGGACAGAGAACTTGACAAAATTCTGTTCTGATGACAGGCTTAAAGTGGAGCTTTTAAGTGATGAACTTAGAATTTTGCTAGGGAGATTTCCAAGCCAAGTGTGGAAGATGCAGCATGGTTTGTCCTTGCAGCTTAGAGTAAAATGTGAGTGGAAAAGGATAAAAAGAGTACAGAAATCTTAAGCACAAAGAAAGCAAGAATTAATGATTTGTGAAATTCTCAACCCCAAATAGTGTGCTCTGAGATCAGTGCTCTATCAAGGACCAACCTGAGGTTTTGGGAAGTGAGTCCCCAGAGGACACAGCTCCATGTGAAGGTTTAAGTGAACAACCTTCTGCTAAAGACAGTTTGGGGCAGGCCACGGTGGCTCAGCAGGCAAGAATGCTTGCCTGCCATGCCAGAGGACCTGGGTTCGATTCCCAGTGCCTGCCCATGTAAAAAAATAAAAAATGAAAAAAAATAAAGAGGGTTTGGCAGAACACAGATCCCATCAGCGATTTTAGTAGGTCAGGATTGTAAATACTGTTATCCAGGAAGGACCTGTGGAAAATTCTATTGTTTGATGGTTTGGACCTGCTTGAACTACATGCAAAGCCAACAAAAAATTGACAAAATTTTTATGAGCAGAAAGGGACATAGAAGGGACAAATGAAAGGGTATATAACTTGAAAGGCAGACCATGGAAGCAAATGTCTGGAATGGAAAAGGTCTTCTTGAGACAAGAGAGTAGGACCACCTACATGTTTTCCTTCTAATTTTTCTCTTCTTTATGGGAATATTTGTCCTATGCCTGCTCCTCCATTGTATATTGGAAGAAGATAATTTGCTTTCTTGGTTTCACAGAGGAAATAGGAGTGGAATTTTGCCCTAGGACAGACCACACCCATGAGTGATTTTGATGAGCATCCTTAATGAAATTACCTAAGGTTTTGGGGTGTTGTGATAGAATGCATATATTCTGCATGTGGGAAGAACATATCTTTCTGGGGTCTGAGGGCAAACTGCAGTGGACTGGAGTCTGTACCCCGGTTTTGACATATTCTCGGTCTTGGTCCACGTTCTAGTGGGTGTGAACCCACTGTAAATAAGATCTCCTAAGATATTATGTCAGTGCAGGTGTGGCCCAACTGAATCAGGTTGGCCTTTAATCCAGGTTACTGGAGTCCTTTATAAGCAAAGTGAAAGTCAGATGGAGAGACAAAGCACAGGAAGCAGAAGAGCTGAAGTCAAGGGAAACCAGAGGAGAAAGGAAAAGACGTTGCCAGTAAATTCCTGTTGTTAAGCCAATCCACTTCATGGTATTCATTTTAGCAGCTAGAAACTAAAACTAAAGTACAGTAATACTACTGATTTTTGCATAACCATCTTGCACTCTGCCACTTTGTGTTTATTAGCTCTTGTAGCTTTGTTGTGAATTTTTTAGAACTTTCTATGGATAGGTTCAGGTCATTTGCAAGTAGGAAATGTTTTACTTCTTCCTTTCCAATTCTGATTACTTTTATTTCTTTTTCATGCCTAATTGCTCTGCCTAAAACTTGCAATGTTAAGTAACAATGGTGACAGATGGCCATTCTTGTCTTTTTTGTGCTCTTTGAGGGAAAATTTTTAGTCTTTCACCATTGAGGAAGATGCTAGCTGTGCATTTTCATATATGCTTGTTATCATGATGAGGGAGTTTCTTTCTATTCCTATATTACTAAGTGTTTTCATCAAGAAAATGTGCTAGATTTTGTGAAATGCCTTTTCTACATCAACTGAGATGATAAAGTAATGTTTTCTTTGTTCTAATAACACTGTGTATTATAGTAATTGATTTTCTTATATGGGACCAACTAGCATACCTGGGATAAATCCCATTTGATCATGGTATATAAATCTTTTAATGTGCTATGAAGTCAGTTCTGCAGTAATTTGTTGAGAATTTTGCATCTATATTCATGAGGCATAGTGATCTGTAATTTTCTTTACTCATAGTAAAGACAATTTTTCAATTTCTTGTCTTTGAGTTCACTGTATCTTTCTTCTGACAGCTCCAATCTGCTATTGAAATCCTTTATTTCCTCTAGGAAATTTTTCATTTCAGTTATTACAGTCTCCAACACCAGGATTTTTGTTTGATTCCTTTAAAATGTTCCATCTTTTAATTAGATTCTCATATTGTTCATTGATTATTTACCTGATATCCTTTAGTTCATTCTTTTTTTTCTCTTTATATCCTTGAGCATATTGAAGATCATTTTTTAAGTATTTTCTGAAATATTCAAAGTATGGTTTTCTTTATTGTTGATTTCTTGTTTGTCAGCTTGTTCTTATGGAAGGCACATGATGTCCTGTTTGTCTTGTAATTTTTTGTTGCACATTGAACATTTCAATATTTTAGCATTAACTCTGAGACAGTCCCTGAGCTGTCTGCTTATTAAGTTTATATCCAGCTAGTGCTATGACAGAGATATCACTGAATGCCAGGAGCTAAAAGAACACAACCCAAGGCAAAAAAAAACCTTTAAGTGTCTTTGCAAATTGACTCTGTATTGGCTTGTGTTTTCCCTCAGCGTTCAGCCCTCCTGTCAAGAGGACCACCCTAAAGTGGATGTGAGGTGCGAGGTCCTCTTCATCTTTTCTAATCCCACATCTCATCCCGGGTTTGTCCTTGCTCAGGGTCTTAGGAATTCCCAATTTATAGCAATTCCTATAACCCCTTTACTCCTTATGGAACAGACTTCTCTCCCTTCAGGGCTCTCTGCTGCATGCGTTAAAGCACGTACTCTTTTGCCCAGGCCACTTGGACTTGGTTCTTTCTTACACTGCTTTAGCTGTCTGCAAGCCTCTTCTGCCTGCAGAACAAGTTTTGGTGGGGTGAACCAGAGAGGACATTCCTGGCTCTGTCTTTCATGCGGACATCCAATAGACGGACGCAGCATACAATCACAGGTTGTGCACATAGGGGCTGCTCCGCTCCCTTTGGAAGAATCCCAGGGGGATCCATAAGGAAGCCAGGACCGACCACACACCCTGCTAGGCAGTGTCAGCAGGAGGGCCAGCAAAGGCTCCCTGAGCTGCTTCTGTCGCTTTTGAAGTTGCATTTTCTTGATTTGCCATTGCCCAAATATTGTAATCCTTTAACTATTTTCTGGGTTTCTGAGGAAGATGGCTCTGCTAGTTTTTGAAAGTCATTTAAAGAGTCTGTCCTTGGAGTGTCTTACACTGACACCTTGGTTATCTGGAAGCCCCAATTGATATTTACATAATACTTATTAGTATTAAGTAATATTAGTATCAAGAAACTAACCGAACAAAATCACAGGCTATATGGTATTCCCATAAAATGGATGGGGAAACCTGGGCAGAGGAAAATTAAGTCAAACCTTCCAAGGTCACCTGTGATCAACATATGTAAACAATAAATATTCACTTCTGAAAATCTAAATAATAATATTTTTCTCACCCATAAAAATGGGCTTAGAAATACATTTTTTATTGCGTCCCCACAGAATTGATCTCCTACTGGTAGATGCAGGGATGAATGAGGGAACATGGAGGTAAAGTTTAGCAATCTAATATCTCATGTATGTTTTACATTTTAGATTCTTAAGCACAACCACTGCTGGAAACTCCGAATTCCAGATGTATCAACATATTCATTAAGAGGATGAAAAGAAAGGCATTGAATACATTGATAAGTTCCATAATTAAAGGTAAACTATCTTGATTATTCAATTAAAATACCTGTATTTGTGTCTATATCTATACTGTATATCTATGTCCATATTTTCATGCCTAAGATATGGCATGAAAGTAGTTCCTAACTGACAGCAAAGATCCAAGCCATTTTGAGAAAATTTTGATTCTCCTATTATGTCATGAAAGATAGATAAACCCAATAAGTAATATTTCTCTTCTACACTAAAAACAAAACAAAACAAAAAAAACACTTATATATACAAATGAACCGCCTTTTGTTCGTAAGTGCTGTTTTACTTAACCTACTTCTCCTCTCATGAAAATAGAGTTAGTTCCCAATACAGGGGTTGAAAAGAGCAGATGGGATCAATCCTTTGTCTGTTCCAAAATAATAAAATAGAATGTGGGGCAGGTCGGATTAGAGCAGGTCAGAAATGCTTGTTTTACCAAATACTTGACAATCTCCAGTAATTGACATTACACACATATTTCTGAAATTGATATGATATGAGAGTGTATTAATGGACCTACATGCTACAGCAGAAAGACAAATCTATCACTCCCAATCAATAGGTTAACATAAAAAATCTGACATTTAGAAGGACAGAAACACCTGTAAAATGCACACTGTTTTAAAGCACCCACCTCCCTCTATTGTAATTGCATTTGCTTCGGTCTCCCTCATGGATCTCTTCGTGGCTTGGCTCACAGTTTGTTTATCTTTGACAAATTTGCCACCAAATGTGTACTAAAAGTATGTTAAGTGAGTAAATGAATGCATTTACTGCATTTGTAAGTCTATGGACTATTTTCCTCCTTTCTCTGGTGAATACATGTGGGAATTTCTGAATAGTTCTCTACATTTTATATTCTTTTATCTAATATATAGAAAGGTTTACAACCACTATAGGTGTATGGAAATAGCATAAGTAATTGATGAAATAAAACATAACTGCTTAAAGCATTTTCAATAAATGGGATACAATGGAAAGAATAGAAAACCAAATTCACTGAGAACTGATATTGAAATTGCCATTTTCCCAAGCACAGTTACGTGAATCCATGAATCTACTATTGCAATCTATTGTCAAGGAAACAAATTAGCGAAGGATAATAAACCAACACTCAGCTTCATGTTTGTGGCTTGAATTGTGACATGGAATCAGTATATTTTCTATGGCATAATATTTTTATAGTAAAGCAGCCAAAATACCAAAAATACATAGCACAAGCTGCAGGCGTTCTGCCTTCCAGGCATTTCTGTGGCTTGGCATTGATAAATGCAGGTGAGATATGGGTTGCAGTTGTGATTAAATTACAACAAACATTGCCTTTCCAAAAATAGAAGAGTTACTAGAACAGTTTCCTTACTACCTTGGGACAGGATGCCTGCCCTCAACAAGCTGCGACTTTAGAGCAAGTTGTCACAATTGTATTTTTTGAGTGAGCACAAAACTTGAGCCCAGTCAAAATAAAAATCATCATAAAAACTCCTTCCTCTCATTTTCTCAACAGTTCTATGCAGTGAACACCGAAGCACATTGTGACTTCCTTCTCACTTTCCTTCAATTTTGCTGTTCCTCTTCTAAGTTGTATATGTTTGCCTGCCACGAATTTCAGAATAAGCTGATCCCTTAATTTGAGAAGTAGTCAAAGAGTGATACAACTACTTTGCATATGTAACTTATAGGTTCATTCCCGCTACTGTCTAGGTCCACAAAAACTTGCTTTTATCGCTTGTGTGATTTCCTAATGTAACAGTAATCATGTTTAGGTATACAATTTGTTTGTGGGTCTTTTTTACTTTGTATTTTTTCCCACTAATTCCTTTCCTGTTTGATTACATCAGATAACACAATGTAGGCTGTAAAACACAGTGCATAGTACATATGATATGTGATTATCAATTAGACCATTTAAACATATGATACCCCTTCTTAAGGTTAAAATAGTAGTAACATCCTTGATTTTTTTTTTATAATCATGTGATTTAATTTTTTTTCCCCAGTATTACAACAGTGAAATGCATTCTATAATTCTCCAGTGCTGTTGACAGGATTCACGCTATATTTTCAGCTTTTCTTTGTGATTGACTGTCTAAGATGAAATTTGTATTTTGAAATATTGCAGATTTTCTGGAGCTTATATGTCTTTACACTCACCGTTCCTCATGATTGTCTAAGATGAAATTCATATTTTGAAATACTGCAGATTTTCTGGCGCTTATATGTCTTTACACTCACCATTTCTCATATGGGTCAATTTCTCAGTATTTCGAGAATATATCTTGAGAATAAGTATTTATATGGTCCTCGACATAGTAACTAGTACAGTGTTTCTTTTCAAACAATAAATCAGAGTCATATTGTGGCGTGCAAACATTTTGATACATATAGCATTAAACAGTGACGGACCATAGTTCTCCTTCATAAGGAAAACATTTTGAAATAGCATCATAAAACAATACCAAAAGTTTTAGGTTATGCTCACAGAATGAAGCCTTCACACGCCATCAATCATTTCCCTTTCACTTTGCTGTGATGTCCCTTCACACTACTCTCAGTGAACTCCCTGTGGGTATTTGGACCTTAAGACAACTGCCACCATTCTTACAGCCACACAAAAAGACATTTATTGCAGTCAGATCAATGCAAAACTGATGTGGTTACAACCTTTTTCACCAATTAGTCTCTGATGAATGCTTTCCACTAACTCAAACGTTCCAACCAACTGATGTTTTGTTCTTTTGTTTTTATTTTGACAAGGACAAATTGAATTTTTCATTGCCCAGGATTACATTTGCAACCATCATAAATTATTTCTATTTCATTGGGAAAAACGTCAGTCCTTCAGAACATGTGGTAATAGAGGCCCTCTTGTGTTGGAAACACTAGAGAGATGGTTACCACATCATCTAAATTCAGCCTTTTACAGTCATTATTTCCATTAGCAATGGAGACCATGGTGATAAGTTGGATGGAATCAAGTTGAAAATGTGAATCAAATGGGACAGGGTAGATC
The DNA here is from genome assembly GCF_023851605.1 of Tamandua tetradactyla. Classification (NCBI taxonomy): domain Eukaryota; kingdom Metazoa; phylum Chordata; class Mammalia; order Pilosa; family Myrmecophagidae; genus Tamandua; species Tamandua tetradactyla. The sequence continues at coordinate 188,149,159 of NC_135331.1, forward strand.
CTGGGCCATGAAACAGCTTTCTAATTTCTACACCACTTCTGGCCCTATAACCTCTGATGGAACCCAAATGATTCATTGCACTTGGGTTCTGAAGTTAGGAAAGAGTCTCAGACATAGTTTCGACAATGCCAAAACAAGCTTGGAAAGGGAAACAGTCAGTCTAACCAATGACTTGGCAGCATAAAAACCCAACAAATATGTTAATTGATGTTTGTTTTAATAGTGAGTATAGTCAAATCCTTTTTATGTAAAACCAGCTCGTTAAAGGAGACACCCTCTGAAGGAGAACAATTGGGCAACAGGATCAAAGTGTCAACTGAGCCATTCTTTCAGAAAAGTATCAAAAAGAGGCTGAAACTCTTTGATGAGGTTTCAAAATGAGAGGCAGGAGAGGAGGGTATGAAAACTTTGCACCCCTTTAGGTTGTATATGCCAGCATTAGTTAACATTTGTACAGTAAGAAAAATTTTCTTCACCAAGCCTGGTATTTAAAGGCTGTGAAATATAAGTGTATTAACCAAATGTTTGCAAATGACTTTTGGAATATTAAAATATTAACCTTTTTATTTCAATAATGAGGGTCCCGGTAGTTGTGAAATATTATGCACTGAGATTCTAATCTTTTGGTTTTGGGAATTTGCCTGCATTAAAATACATTTTCATTGTGCCTTCTTTTTCTCTTAAAGCTTTCTTTAGGTTATAATTGCAAATATGTTGCAAGATGTGTAAATTCAGTTGATAAAATTGTGATAGGGATAGGTCAAAATAGGTGGGGTACTTGGGGCTGCTATGTGCCCTAGAGAAGGCCGTGTTCTTTTAGTCCGTTCCTGAGGGTGCAGACCTGTTGTGGGTGGGACCTTCTGGTTAGGTTGTTTCAACTTAGGAGTGACCCACATCACTGAAGGTGGGTATTAATTTTTTAGTGGAGTCCTTTACGAGAGGATAAAAGCAAGAAACATCAAGAGAGAGTTTAGAGAGAAACACCCAGAGAAGCAATAAGGACCCATGGGAGCTGAGAAAAAGAGCCACTGGAACCGGGGGCTGGAAGCAATGAGATCTGGGGGAGAAGGACCAGCAGACACCAGCCATGCTCTTTCCCAAGTGACAGAGGAACCCAGGTGCCAGCTGCCTTCCTTCAGAGAAGGCATCGTCCTCTAGATGCCTTAATTTGGACATTTTCGTGGCCTTAGAACTGTAAATTTGTAAACTAATAACTCCCCATTGTAAAAGCCAGCCCATTTCTGGTATATTGTATTCCTGCAGCTTTAGTAAACCCCCAAAATAGGCTACCTGCTAACTCCACTGTACTGAAAACAAGAGAACTGCATTACACTCAGTACATAACTCGTCATGTATCAATCTACTCTGAGTCCTACTAATCAATGCCTCCTGATGAAACAAATTGAAAGTCACATATCAGAAAACACAAGTACAGTTAATAGCATTTTTACTTAATGAGGAATGAAGTGGAGCATTACAATAATAAAATAACCATATATTGAGAATCCACTGAATACCTGGCTCAGCATGTGGCACTTTAGTGTCTCTTATTTAATCATTAAATAAATCTTAAGTCAGGGTTGTTATTCCCTTCTTACAGATAAGGAAACATATTAAAAAACTCACAATTTAATTGATGTGAAGCTGAAATTTAGAACCAGATATGACTATGCTGAAGTCCTATGAGCTCTGTTCAATGCAGCAAGCCTGCCTAAAAAAAAAAAAAGATAAGAAAAAAATGAAACAAGGCTAAAGAGATTGTGATATTGAGACAGTGCTGATTTCTTGCTTTGAGATTACTGCTCTCCCAACTGAAAACACAGTGGTTATAGAAAACTTTTTGGAAAACAAATGAAGTGATATAACCAAATTAAAGAAACTTAAGACAGAGATTCCTGTGGACCTGCGTGGAATAGAAATAACCATGGAGAAGTCTGTTGCTCACAAATCCACCCCTCCCTTTCTCTAGTCTCTCTTGCAGGTAACCACATTTATCAGGTTTTCTCGGTAGGGGTTTTCTTGGTACTTCATTTGGTGAATGAGAAGTAAAGAGCCAGAAGAAGCAAGAAGCTAGGGTAAGCAGCCCCATCTCTCGGCCCCTGTGGCATCTGGCAATGACTGTGACTCTGCATGTCTCGAGTTCCTCTAGACTTATTCCATCCAAGGCTCCAGGAGGGGCTGCTGGGGGTCCTGTTTCAGTCTGGGGCCCTGGTAGACAGGTTCTGAAACAAGAGGCTTGTCCCCAGAACGCTTCTGTTTTAGGGGTCATCATCTGCTCAGTGCGGATAATCTCTGAGATGCTTCTGTCCCCTGCTTGTCTTCTCAATTCATTGATCATGCCTGCAGCCAACTATCTGGATAAACCTTTCTATGATACAGCTGAAATGGTTCCTGCTTCCTGTAGCTTAAATGCTACACGTTATACAAACAGATATACCTCATGTTCACCGGGGGCTAGAGAGGCGTTTTCTACCAAAAAGTGACTCAGTGACAATATTAGTGAAATCCATAATTAATCACAGCATGGTAGTACAAAGCCAATGATATAAAACATGATGCTGGAGCACAGGTGGAGCCGGGGGCCCAAGGGAGGAGTTGGGGAAAGGTTATCCCTAGATGGAGGAGGAGACAAGAGGAAGAAAGTATAAGACAGTGAGGGATAGGTCCAGAGAAAAAGAGAATAAGAAGTAAACATACGTAGGATGACCATCAAAACTAACATTTCAAACTGTTAGAATTAAATAATCTTAAGAAAGGTTGCTTGCAAATCCAGTATGTTAATTCACTCCAGACAATATGGAAAAATACAGCAATCTCCAAAGGACAATTAATGGTACAGATCATTAAGAAAATAAATTTTTAAAAATCTATTAAAAAGAAAAAATTATGGAAAGAGTACAGAAGTAAAAAGAAAAATCCTAGAATTGATAGATATAGAAAATAATAATCAGGAGAAACAAGAGATATCATAGACCCCACCCTCCAAAAGTGTTTGAGATATCAAAATTGTCAACACATAATATAAAACAAATGTAGTTTTTATGTTTGTTTCTGTTCTATTTGGCTGGATCCAAACTTCAAAGATACTTAACTTACTATGATGTCCTCTCCTTCCAACTACCTGTTAACAGCAGGTCAATACCTGAGAACACTGATAGCAACAGTTCATATTGATGGACTCTCCATTCTACTCATTTCAGAAAATCAAATGATGTGAGTACATTTTTAAGATTTTAAGTGACCATTGACGGTATATCATGGCTCCTACTTTGAAAAGCGTGGAAGTGGAAATCAACTCAGCTATGTTCTGAGTTGTTGACTTTTGAGGATTTATTGTTTATTTATTCATATGCTGTAGGGGATGATGGGCTAACTGCTACTTTTATTTAAATATTTATCCTGGCACTGCCTATGGACACTACTGCGGCCAACCTCTGTGCAGAGAGAATTGGCTATTTATACAAGAGTCCTGGTTAAGAGCCTTGATTTCCACAAGAAATGTACGAACTCCATGATATCCTTCATTTAGTAAATAAGTAGGATTTCAATTCATCAGCCACACAGAATCCCTGGATTTCATGCTTATGACCGAGAATAAATCTTTACCTGTTTGTTGTCCTGTATTTTTCAAAAGCCCAACTGAGAGAAAATATCTTGCTTGAAGGAAAAATATTCTTAGTTCAACCTGCACCATTAGAAAGCCAGGGTACATTCTCATAGCCCCCTTCAGAGCAGTTGTCACTGAATTGTACTGACGGCTGCTATAAAAAAACAAAACAAAGCAAAAAAAAAAAAACTGGTTAGGACAGGCTAAACTGCTTTAACCATACATCTCTAAGTGATTCGAACACTCTGGAAGCTTATTTCTCCCTAACTTGGTGCTCCTGGTAGGCCCGTGATTCTCAAGAACGTCTTGTGTCTCTGCCCACGTCCCTCGTCATCAAGCGCAGCCACTTGGTAAAAGGTGAAGGAGAGTCTGGAGGGACACCCCTTGAAAGCCTTGTCCAGAAAGTAGCGATCAGAGCTTCTGCTCACTTCCCACTGGCAGGAATTAGATGAATGGCTCCATCTCCTTGCAAAGAGTGCCGGGATGTGTGTCCCCAGGTGGGCAGCAGCTCCCCTTGATGAGCAGAGCTTGGGAAAAGGTGCACAGTCTCTGCCACGTACTTACTTGCTTTAATTTTAGGGAGGATGTAGAGAACTCCCGTGATGACTTTGTGAAGATAAACGTGCAAAATTTGTTTCAAACCTAAGTGCCCAAATAGGCTACTTTTCCTTAAGAAAATGGTGTGCCTTTCCTTTTGGACAACGTAAATGATGTACGCTATCATGACTTTGTTGGTCGTTTGTTCAATTATTATTTTTCATAATTAATTCTTCTGACAGATTTTTACTACCGAGAAGCTTCGAGTCAAATTTTTATTGAAATTTAGTAACTGTGCAGGATTCTAAGACTTGGATAAAATAAAAATAAAATTTATTTAGTGAAATAGGTATTATATGATCATGGTAAAAAACTCAAAAGGACAGAATGGTGTTCCCCAGGCACCTAGTTTCTCTTTTCAAAGCCAGCAATTTCTAAAAGGTGATTTAATACCCTTATAGAACTATTCCATAGGTATATAAGCCTACACATTTTTTTCAAGTTTCTGAAGACACGTGGTTGTATACATTATTTTGTACCTTGTTTTTTCCACTTAAAAATGTAATTTAGAATAGTCACTTGATTTGTGACAAAGGGGCCAGAGAAATTCATACGAAAAGGAAAATCTTTTCAACAAATGTCCCCAGAATAATTAGATAACTATATAAAAAGAATAGCCTCATCTCCTATCTCCTACTATACAACAAAATTAGTTTGAAGTGGATCATCAATCTGCATAGGAGGAAACATAGGATATTTTCATGGAGTACACAGTCTTCTTAGGATACAAAAATGCTACCCATAAAAGAATAATTGATAAATTGGATTTATAAAATTAAGCATTTCTGTTCACTGTGCATAAATCTGACAAACTACTTGAATCCAGAATATTTTAAAAATGCCTTCAAATCTGTAATTAAATATAAAAAAACAAATAAAAATGGGAAGTCTTCTCAAAAGAAGGCATAAAAATGGTTATAAATCACATTAAAAACAAACTCATCATTAGTCATCAGAGAAGTCTGAACGAAAACTACAGCGAGTTCACACTTTACACCTGATTCATGTGGGTTTTATTTTGGTGTGAGGTACGATGTATGATTTTTTTTTTCCAGAAGACTCCCACTCTATTAAATAGTCTGTATTTCCCACTAGTGTGAAGTACCCTCTATCATAAACCAAATTCACGCACCTTTAGATTTTCTACTCCAGGACATTGGTCTGTCTGGCTCTTCACGGATCAAGTCTAAATTCTTTTATTTATTGGAGATAAATATCTCTTAATATTTGATAAGGTTACTCCCAGCTTATTCCTATTCTGATCAGAATGTTACTGGGTAATCATCCTTATCAATTCTCCACAGAAATGTAAAAATCAGCTCCTCTAAATCCGCCCCTCCCCCCATCGTGCTAGTGTTTGTATTGGGTTGCACTGATTATTTTAAGGAAAATTAATATCTTATCAACCGGGGTCTTTGTATCTAATGATACACTCGGCCTTTCTGTTTGTTTTGGTTGCTAATATAGCTTTTAGATAAATTTAGAAAACTGATATCTTTATGCTATTGATGATATTTATGATATTGAATCTTTCTACCCAAGAATATATTACTCCTCTCCATTTATATTACATCTTCTTTTGTGGTCTTCAGTGACATTAGATCAGTTAGATTAGTTCTTTTCTTTTCCTCACTGAAATTGTCAGATTCCTTCACATATAACAACACAGTTCTTGTAATGCTGTTTCTGATTATTTTATCTTTCTGTTTTTGTTTTTTTTTTTTGTAAATGGGTAATGGGGACTCTTCTGTTATAACTTCTACTTGTTATTATCAATGCTCATAGTTTTGGAGCTGAATCTCTTAGGTTTTATAGGCATGTTATACTATTATTACTCCTATAATAATGACAACTTACTCTCACCTTTATTTTTTAATACTCATTATTTTATTTAGTTAGCTAGTATTTCTAGAGCTATCTAAAATAATAGCCATGATAGCATATTTGTCTTGTTTTTGCATTATTGGGATTGTTTTCAGGACTTCTCTTTTAACATTTCTTGATTTAAATAGATTTTTTTTTCATATAGTAAGAACACATTCAACTCTGTCTAACTTGTTGAGAATTTTTAAATCAAAAAGGTGTATTGAAACTTAAGAAAGCTTTTGCTAAATATATTTATGAAGATGATTATGGCTTTTAGTTTTTGGTCTTTTAATATGGCACATTTAAAAAGAGTAGGAACCATCATTTTCTTCCAAAATTACATTCCATTTCCCTATATGTTATTCTTAATGTGCTGCAAGAATGTATTTTTTTGTATGCTGTATGGAGGGGTCACATTTCATTCTTTCTTTATGTATCATGTTACTGCAGCATCATTTGTTGAATTTTTTTGTTTGGTTGGTTGGGTTTTTGTTTGTTTGTTTGTTTTTGGGGGGAGGTGCATGGGCCAGGACTTGAACCTGGGTCTTCCGCATGGCAGGTGAGAATTCTACCACTGAACCAACCTCTCACTCCCCTGCAAGAGATATTTTGCTGAGAATTTACCTAAGATTTTTGCTGCATTGTCATAAGTAGAAATGATCTTTTAACTTAATTTTAGTGATATTTGTTGTCAGGTTATAAAAGTTACAAAAGTTGTGCAAGTTGATTAAAACAATTCAGAAATTAGTTTCCTTTTCCTATGCTCTGGGACAGTTTTCTGCTCTGTACACCAAGATAAAATCTTGGCCTAATGTTTTGGCATCAAGGAGGAGGAGGTTAACACAATTGAAATTCCTCCCTTTCTTTTATGTCCATTGAACTTAACAGACCAGTTCTTATTTGATCAGACAACCAAGCACCATTACCTGGCCAAGTCGACACATAAACCTAGCCATCATAGTCCACTGCTTGCCAACTTAGCATCTCTCTTAAAGCATACTTAATCTCTGAATAAAAAAACAATAACAGGCCTACTTTTTGCCTATGCTGTTCTGAAACTGTTATGTACCCCAGAAAAACCATGTTATTTTAATCCAATCTTGTGGGTGCCAACCTATTGTGGGTGGGACATTTTGATTAGGTTGTTTCCATGAAGATGTGGCCCACCCAATTCGAGATGAGTCTTAATCCTGTTACTGCAGTCCTCTATGAAGACAAAAAAAGGCTGAAAACACAGAAAGAGTTCAGAGCCAGCTCAGAGCACAGAAAGATGAAACCAAGTGAAGGATGCAGAGAGAAAGAAAATGGCCCAGGAAAAGCCTGAAGGACCTACAGAAGATGAGAGAGACATTTTGAAACCAACCCAGAAGAGAAGGTCTAATAGACTTTGCCATGTGTCTTCCCACATGTCAGAGAAACCCTGTACAGGATCGGCTTTTCTTGAGTGAAGGTTTCCTCTTGTTGATGGACTGGACATGTTCACAGCCTTAGAACTGTACATTTGTAACCTAATAAATCCCCTTTGTACAAGCCAATACATTTCTGGTACATTGCATTCTGGCAGCATTAGCAAACTGAAACACTGTCTTATAATACTCAACTGTCCCATGTACAACCAGAAACACACTAAATCTCTCCAGAATAGGTACACAAGCACTTTAATATTCATACTTAAACTTGATACCCTATGACTTTAATACTATGGCAAGAATAGTACAATCTATATCATATGATAAGGGGATGAAATAGAGAAGATATTTCTTTATGTACAAATACAGACATACTCATAACAAAACAAGGAAGAAATATTCATAACATCACAGGTCTTATTTCTGCAACTCGTGATGTGGTATTAGTTCATATTTATCTTCCACCACCTATTCCATGTTCCCCGTACCTTCAGCAAGCACCTCAGCTGGCCATGGTTCTTTGCCTGGTGGGGTGACTCAAACCTTCACACTTGAAGTTTCTGGGCCATTGGTAGTCCTGCCTGGATTGGGTTGCTGCAGTTTTTCATTGACTTTAATCACAGAGCATGGTAGTACTCAGAAACACCCTTGAGGATGCCCTGTATTCTAAGAAAACTCTTCTTTAGCGCCATTGTGTAGTTGCAGTCCTTTTTCCCCTTGATAGTCAGGATCAATCAATACAGCCAGTAAAATAATGCCCTTCATGGCCTGCTCATTTAGAGGGAGAAGAAGCCCAAAGTGGCCAGGTGGCAGTCTTACCTTCCAATTCAGTGGAATCATTGTCGTGTCTCCTGGTGGAAGCACTCCTTCTTTTGGAACTGACTTGTTGTGCTGGTTTGAAAGGAAGTATGCCCCCTAAGAAAAGCCATGTTTTAATATAGATCCCATTTCTTAAAGGTAGAATAGTCTCTATTCAATGCTGTGTATTTGGGACTGTGATGGGATCATCTCCCCGGTTGATGTGATTTAATTAAGAACAGTAGTTAAACTGGATTAGGGGATGACATGTCTCCATCCATTTGAGTGGGTCTTGATTAGTTTCTGAAGTCCTATAAAAGAGGAAACATTTTGGAGAATGAGAGATTCAGAGAGAGCAGAGAATGCTGCAGCACCACGAAGCAGAGAGTCCACGAGCCAGTGACCTTTGGAGATGAAGAAGGAAAACGCCTCCCGGGGAGCTTCACGAAATTGGAAGCCAGGAGAGAAAGCTAGCAGATGACGCTGTGTTCACCATGTGCCCTTCCAGCTGAGAGAGAAACCCTGAACTTCATCAGCCTTCTTGAACCAAGGTATCTTTCCCTAGATGCCTTTGATTGGACATTTCTTTAGACTTGTTTTAATTGGACATTTTCTTGGCCTTAGAACTGTAAACTAGCAACTCATTAAATTCCCCTTTTTAAAAGCCATTCCATTTCTGGTATATTGCATTCCAGCAGCTAGCAAACTAGAACACTTGTAGACAAAAGAGTTTAAGGTTGCAGGAACAGGAACCAAAAAATTTTCTAGTGGATTATTAATGGTAATAGTGAGTTTTGCTACCCCATTTCCACCCCTTGATTCCTGGACCATGAATCTTGACTACAGGAGAAACAGCACCATAGAGTAGATGCTGATTCACAGCATACACAGCCTCCTGGATAACACTGCCCCAGTCCTGCAAGCTATTACCACCTTGCTGATGCTGTAATCCCACCGTTCTGTCAATCCAGCTGTCTTAGGATGATGGGGAACATGGTAAAGCCAAAGTAACTCCATGAGCATGTGCACATTTCCACGCTTCATTTGCCATGAAGTGCATTCTTTGATCGGAAGCAATGTTGTATGGAATACCATGATGTTGGAAGCATTATATGCAGGGAAGGCAAATCTGTACCCAGAGTATGTGTCTATTCCAGTTAGAAATAATCACTGTTCCTTCCATTATGGAAGTGGTCCAGTGTAATCAACCTGTCACCAGGTAGCAGGCTGGATCACCTTGAGAAATGGTGCCATATAAGGGACTGAATGTGGTTCTCTGCTCCTGGCAGATTGGGCGCTGTTTTAGTTTGTTAATACTGCCAGAATGTAATATACCAGAAATGGTTTGGCTTTTATAAAGGGAGTTTATTAAGTTTACTACTAGCAGAACAAGTTTACAGTTCTAAGACCATAAAAATGTCTGAAACAAAGGCATCCAGTAAAAATGATACCTTGGCTCAAGAAAGGTCGATGGTGTCCAGAACACCTCTGTCAGTTGGGAGGGCACATGGCAGGCATCTGAGGTCCTTACTCCTAGTTTTGTGCTTTGTGCTTCTGATTCTAGTGTCTTCCTCTTTAAGCATCTGTGGGTCTGAGTTATGGTTCCCTTAGCATGTATGGTAATATCTGCTGGGCTCTGCATCTTCTACATCTCCAAATATCTGCATCTGTATTAGCTCTGAAGCAACTGTGCTTTTTCCAAAATGTCTCTCCTTTTAAAGGACTCCAGTAAACTAATCAAGATCCACCTTGACTGGGTAGAGTCACATTTCCATCTAATGGAAATCAAAAGTCCACACCTGCAATTGAATGGGCCACTCTCCGTTGAAATAATCTAATCAAGAGTCTCACCTAAAATATAGGTCTGGCCCCACCAGATTGGATCAGGGATTGAAAGAAAATTACTTTTCTGGGGTACATAACAGTTTCAAACTAGTGTAGACATTCAGCAGTGGCTGCAGCCAGGTTGGCATTGGTGAGTAGAAGTCCATCTTGCTGAGCCCATGCATAACCTCCATCCCTACCACCATGACCACTTTGTTCATGAGCTCATTGGACAATGGCAGGAGTGGCTGGGGAAAGAGCTGACTGGTATCTGCAAAGAACGGGTCATCTCATGCACTTGATTGTTAAAACCTTTCTCTGCTGAAGTCACCCTCTGGTGAGCATACACAAGGAAAAAATATCTTCATGTTTTTTGCCCACTCAGAAAGGTTTATCCACATACCTATTTCCCAGGCATCTTTGTTGACAATTTTCAATCATGCTCCATCCAAATCTCTAACCATCCAGCCAAACCTTTAGAAACAGCCTATGAGTCAGTACACAAACGCACCTCTGGCCAGTTCTCCTTCTGAGCAAAATGAACAAGCAAGTGCACTGCTTGATGTTCCACCCACTGGGAGGATTCCCCCTCACCAATGTCCTTCGGGGACATCCCAGAAAGGGGTTGTAGTGCTGCAGCTGTCCACTTTAGGTGGTACCTGTGTAGCATGCAGAACCATCTGTAAACCAGGCACAAGTTTTATCTTCCTCAGTCAACTGATTGTAAGGAACTCACCAAGATGTCATGGTTCTGATCTGGAAAAGAGAATGTAATGTGGCAGGATGGGGGCCTTGGGAATTTGGGCTACTTCCTCATGTAACTTACTTGTGCCTTTAGGACTCTGATAGGGTTTGAGCCCTAACTCATATACACTAATTCCCTTTTATGATGAAGTGCTGATGTGCATGCCCAACCTTATGGTTTGACAGGCCAGACAACACCCAGCTAATGACAGGCAACTCAGGTCTCATGATAACTTGGTGGCCCATGGATAAGCCTTCAGATGCTACTAACACCCAGTAGCAGATAAAAAGCTGTTTCTCAAAAGAAGAGTTATCTGCAGAGGATGGCAAGGCTTTACTCCAAAATCCCACGGGCCTGCATTGTAAGTCTCTTACTGGTGCATGCTAAAGGCTTTAGACAGCATCTCTATTTGCTGTTGAAACTTCCAACACCATTGGATTTGCTGGATCATATGGCCCAAATGACAGAGCAGCTTGTACAGAAGCCTGGACCTGTTGCAAAGTCTCCTCTTATTCTGGTCCCCTCTCAAAACTAGTAGCATTTCTAATCACTTGATGAATGGACTGGAGTAGTACACCCAAATGAGGGATAAGTTGTCTCCAAAATCCAAGGAGGCCAACTAGGCCTTGTGCCTCTCTTTTGGGTCATAGGATGGGCCAAATGCAACAGCTGTTGGAGTATAGCATACCTCCTCATGGGTTACACTTTGTACCTCACCTTTTGGGGCCTATTGGGACTTTAGTCTTGTTATATGTCAAAGAAAAGCTACCCTTCACCTCAGAAGAGATATGTTAACATGTCCTACACCACTGGACATTTAGAAATTTCACTTAGGTAGAAGACCCCTGTATTTTTGTTGCATTTATCTCCTATCCTCTGACACACAAATGCCTTACCAATAGGTCTAGGGTAATTGCTACTTCTTCCTGATTAGATCCAGTCAACATGATATCATCAAATTAATGGACCAGTGTGATGTCTTGTGGGAGGGAGAAAGTTCCCTGTGGACAAGATTGTGACATAAGGCTGGAGAATCAATGTACCCCTAAAACAGGGCAGTGAAGGTGTACTGCTGGTGTTGCCAGATGAAAGCAAATTGTTTCTGGTGGTCCTTACTAACAGCTATTGAGAAAACAGCATTTGCCAGATCCATAACTGCACACCAGGTACCAGGGAAGGGGTTGATTCGTTCAAGCAATGATACCACACCTGAAACAGCAGCTGCAATTGGAGTCACTAGCTGATTAAGTTTACAATAATTCACTGCATCCCCCAAGACCCATCTGTTTTCTGCACATACTCAATAGGAGAGTTGAATTGGGATTTGGTGAGAATCACCACCGCTGCATCCCTCAAGTCCTTGATGGTGGCACTAATCTCTGCAATACCTCCAGGAGTTCAGTATTGCTTCTGAATTACTATTTTGCTAAGTAGGGACAGTTTTAATGGCTTCCATTGGCCTTTCCTACCATAATAGCCCTCCTCTACATGTCAGGAAACCAATGTGGGAATTCTGCTAGTTGCTGAGTATGTCTATTCAAATTATGTATTCCAGAACTTGGGAAACAACCACAGAATTGGTCTGGGATCCCACGGTGAGAGAGCTTAAGCTAAAATTGCATCAATCACATGAACTCCATAAGCCCTCACTCTGACTGGTTGACCAGAGTGATATTTTGGGTTTCCTAGAATTAATATCACTTCTGAGCCAGTGTATAATAATCCTCCAATGTCTGAACATTTCCTTTTCCCCAGTGCACAGCTACCCTGATAAAAGCCCATAGGTCTCCTTGGTGAAGCCTGAGAGGGAAATGAACAATTTTTGGCAGTGTAATAGGGTCCTTCCCCGAGGGGACTGACTTTCCCTTCATTCAAGGGGATTTAGGTCTATAAACTGTCTCATCTCTAGATGATTCTTTGCTTTTGTAATTCATGTTAGACTTCTGTTTACATGACCTAGAATTCTTCTGCTTACACAGCTCAAACAAGAATTTAGTAGACTGCCCATCTACTTTACTTCTAGGTACTCCATGAACATATGCCACAGGTCCCTACAAGTCAGATTATTTTGACTGCTGTTTTGAGTCTGTTGTCTCTTATGGTGGCCACACCCACCTTGTCTATGGTGATTAACTGTCTATATGTGGCTTCTGCCAACTCAGGATCTGGTCATCCTCATTGGGTTTAAAGATTCCAGCTCAGTGACAGCAGTTTCCACAGCAATATCTGACCTACAGAGAAGGACAACTACAGAGCTCTTCAGGGACAATGGAGCTAGTCTCACAGATTTATTCCTCACAGTTCTCGTGAAAGGTGCATCCTCTGGACATTCCTGGGGTGTGTGAGCATGTCTTCCATGATAAATTCACTCTAAAATTCCACTCTCTCTAAGCCTCTGGATCCCCTCATCCACATTATACCAGGGCAGTTCTGGCATCTTAACTCTTCAGGTAATGTCTAACTTTAGATCTATGTTTCAGCCAACCATCCAAACAATTAATGCCCTTTCCAACCCATCAAGCTACAATGAATCCAGAATCTCTGCTTAGTGGGCCCATATCAATAAAAATTTTTAAAAAAAACAGTCTAATCAAACTTTAAATTCCTTCCACCATTATCCCACACTTTTAATAACCATTCCCACACATATTCCCCTGATTTCTTTCCACATAAATTGGAACATTCATCCAGTTCTTTTGGAGTATAGAACATCTTCTCATGGGTCACACTCTGTACCTCACCTTTTGGGGCTTGTGGGACTTTAGTCTAGTTATAGGTCTGGAAGAAAAGAGGGGTGGTAGAGGTGGGTCATGAAAAGAAATAGAAGTGTCTTTCAAACCAGTTACCTCAGGGCACTGCATTGCAGTTTCATCTGGTGAAGCAGGGTTAATCTCGTCAGACAGAGGAGTGAAGGCTATTTCCCCGGGGGAGGTGGTTACAGGGTTAACAGGCACTGAAGGGTTAATCTTGTTAGGAGGAGGTTGTATGGTAGACTCCTCAAGATTGACTGGGTGTCAGGAAGCTGTTTCCTCAAGGCAGGCCAGAGGTAGGGAGGCAGTTTCCTCAGGGCAGTCCATTACAGATCTATCTAGCAAAGACTCAGCAGAATCCAGGGTTTCAGTGTCCCCACTGCCATAATTACCAACCCATATTTCCACATCCTAATTTTCAGGACCCCATTCCTTTCCAGTACATACTCTCACTTTAACAGCAGACATTCTGCAAGGTTGAGAATTTAGTTTACACTGTAAATTTGTTATTTGTACCAACTCTGGTTCTGGCTTTTAGAGACCTTAAGTCTGCGACCACAGGAAATAAGGCTTTCTTTCAAGGCATACATGGAAACACTTATATCTTTCATACAGTTACAAATTTGGAGCTGAAGGGCTCATCCCCCCTTTCTTTCATTCCCCTATCTATAATATCTGGGAACAAACAGCCAACATCATTATACCTTTTAACTCCACAAAACTCTGTTAAGGTGTCAAAACACTCTCACCCGGAGCTTTGCCTCATAAGCATACAATCAGCGGAATCCAGTGGTGATATTTGTGTATCTCTATTGCCCAATTACCGCCGTGGACTGTCAGTGTTATTTTGGTTATTGGAAATATAGTTATTAGTGCGTTTGGATATAATTAGAGTAGAAAACCAATTGCAAAAACTCATTTTTAAGATTCTGTTTTCCAAGAACCACTCATGGTACCAAGCTGTATTAGTCAGAGTTCTCTAGGAAAACAGAACCAACAGGAGATATCTGTAAATATGATATTTTATAAAACTGTTTCATGCAATTGTGGGGATGCACAAGTTCAAATTCCATAGGGCAGGCCACAAGCTGGCAACTCCATTGAAGGTCTTCCGTCAATGGATTCCCCAGGAGCAGTTGGCTGGTTGAAGTGAAAAGAGATTCTCTCTTCTGACTTCTCCCTGTAAAGCCTCCAATTGATTGACTGAATATCTCTCATTGCTGTAGATGCTCTCTTTAGTTGATTGTAGATGTAATCAGCCATGGATGCAATCAACTTATTGATGGTACAAATCCATGAAGTGTCCTCACAGTAATGGCTAGGCCAATACTTGCTTGACCAGACAACTGGGCACCACCACCTGGCCAAGTTGGCATAGAAACCATCACACTCCCCATATGCATTTTTCATTCTATTCAATCTATATTTTCCCTAGTTTGGGGATTTTATTTGTACTTGATTTTATGTATTGTTTGTCATAATACATAAATTTTATGTATTCCAGTGTTTGGAAAATCTCATGGAATAAGATGTAGAAAAATATAAAGTTATGTAGAAAATGTGTGCATATAAAATACATACAAACTTATATACGTTTGTAAATTTCTCTGTCAAACAAACAATTTTACATTGCCCATATTATAAATGGCCAGAGAAGCAATTCTATAATGAAAAGAACACTGGAGTAAGGCTCAAAAAACCTGGATTCTTTCTCTAGTTCTAAATTATACTAGCCAGAATACTTTGGGAGACATTAAGATTTTCTCTAATATTAAAATCATATCCCTGCCCACTTTTTCTTCAAGTTAAAGGGAGAAATTAGAGGCATCATCATTGTGAGAGTTCTTTAAAAAGATAAAGTATTTTAAAATGTAAAGTATTTTTAGAAATACAAACTCAATTTATTTTTCTAAAGTGATCACATCACACCACAAAATTAGATGCCAAAACCTTAACCTTATGAGTGAATTGACTTGGAAATTTTCAGGAGCACAAATTCAGGAGGAAAAACAATTGCATAACTCCATTCAATTTTTTTTTTCATGGGTAGTCTCCAGGAAATGAATCCAGGTCTCCGGCATGACAGACAAGAATTCTGTCCCTGAGCCACCATGGCCCACTCAACTGCATTGGATTTTATCAGATCAGTAATCCTTTGCCCCCATCCAGAGGTCACCCTGATTCTGCATATCTTCTGCATAAATTCTTCTGATGGCTCTGAAGTACCGGTGACAGAAGGTACCTGATAGTCTCCACAATGCAAACGCCTCACCACTCCGGTTATGCAATGGCAGCAGGTGGCTTTGGACCTGGAAAGTAACATGGCTGGGAGGTCCTCAGCCATTTAGAATGACTCATGAGGTGGCCTGAGGAGGCTACATAGACCAGAACATGAAAATAAATGGCAAACGTTCTTCACACACAAAAGAAATCAAAAGATGGGCCGGAGAGCGAAATGTAATGTGAGCTCCGCTGGTGTCTGGGCTACTATGTCATCCTGGTGTCCTTTGTTGTGCCTCAAAATAGAGACCAAAGGCCACCGGCACCTTCTGTGCGACAATCTAAATATACATTAATTTACTGTCTCAGTTCTCCTGTCCCTGGGAACCTCATGTGCATAAATCATCGCGCTAATGTTACTGTAAATAACAGCTTACTGGGCTGCTGCTGATACATTAACTTCTCACGGTTTCCAAAAGCACTCCATTTCATACAGAAAAGGGAATCTCTGTGGGCTTAAAGATAAAGGCTGTAAGTAGTGTTATCAGCACAATCATTGTACAATACATGTAAGTTTAGGCTGTTCTTTTCGATAAGAATAATATCATATGGCTTTTAGAGATAAATTAACTTTATATGCAATAAACATCTAAGCAATGAGAATATTCAGGACAGATATTACAAAATTCTTAAAATTAATGATCTTAAAAGTTAGCAGATTAAGTTCATAAATAAATATAAGACAGATGAGGAGAGGTTTAAAATATTAGTAAGGGATTGAAATAAAGAGGTTATCAAATTTAATTTACAAAATCAGAAAAGAGCTCATGGAGAAAGGAGCATTTGAAATAAAGTGGATATCATATTTGATTTACTAAAATATGGGGAGAACTTTTTAAAGAGAAACTGCGTCATTAACTATCCCTTATAAATTATATTATATTAGAGGTGCTGTTATGTTCTCTTTTATAGATACATGGCAAAGTTTTTACATTTTGCTTGGTATATTTTTTTAAGGAAATCAAGTCTGTGGTATATGACACAGTTTTGAAGGTGAGTTTTATTAAATCTACACTAAAATGCCTTACTTCCATGTGGGAGACCCGGGTTCAATTCCAGGACCACACGCCCAAAAGAAACAAAACAAAACAAAACAAATCTACACTAAAAGGTGCCTGGAAGAACTTTGGAGGGCATTTTTCTAATAATCTCCATTATCGTATTTGTTTCTTAGCCAAATTTAAAGTAATGAATCTGTCCTAACTCATAAAAGAGCACACCAAAATCAGTTTCAACACACCAACCAAAAGAAGAATTTAGCATAAAGTAAATCAGAGTCATAAGGTATAGAATTCAATATGTGGATTTTTAACACCTAGATAATTTGTTGTCATGTGTCTTGGGGAAATTGCTCTACCCATTTAAAATTCAACTATTCCGAGGTTCCGGGGTTAAGATTGTGCTCAAAGGACCTCGACAAACTGGGTGAACTTTAGGTCATAGTACAAATTCTTACACACAACTGCTGTTGACATCGGAGAAAGGGATCAGGCTCGGCTGGGAGGGGACAGTGAGTAATCTGCACTTGTTCTCAAATCTACTAATAAATCCATTTCAAGCAAGTTCAGTCCATGTAAGAATGTAAAAATCATGTTTTGGCATCATGAATGGATATTTTCTGTGCCTGTAGGAATCCTCCACAACGACAAATGGAAGTACAGCCAACTGCTTATCACTTCTCCTGGCAGCGGCCACAAAACTTTCCAACCGAGTCCATTATATGGCCGGACACTCCTACTTGTTAGAGAACGATTTCTTCGACTTAAGCTTTTTAATTTTTTTGGCCATAATTTCTCATCTGCTCCAGATTTGGACTAAACTTTGACTTTCCACACAGGTTTATATGTGTTTTTTGTTTTTGTTTTGTCATTTATTCCTTTTGTATTTTTTTTTAACTTTTTTATTGTATAGTACACAATTATACAAAGCAAAGAAGTAAAAAAGCAATAGTTTTCAAAGCACTGTTCAACAAGTAGTTACAGGACAGATCCCAGAGTTTGTCATTGGCTAACATATAAACCGCTTACATTTTTCCTTCTAGCTGCTGCAGAATATAGGAGGCTAGAGGGCTTAAATATTTTTTATCACACAATCGACTTTTTTTCCCTTCTTTTTTTGTGAAAAATTACATATATACAAAAAAGCTATAAATTTCGAAGCACAGCACCACAATTAGTTGTAGAACATATTTCAGAGTTTGACATGGGTTACAATTTCTGTATTTGTTTTTGTATCTTTTTTCATTGCCGTAATGATAGTGTTGTCCCTTTACCAACCTCACGAGAAGCAGTCCGGTTCTTCTATGGGATAGGAAAAAACACTTACTTGGCTGGCTTTCTTTGAACTTCTTTTTTATTTCAATCACTTCCTCCCTTTCGCATATGCTAGAAGCTGAACACAGTGAAAAGTGTTTGGGAGCATATTGGGCAGTTAAAGTGCATATTTATAGGAATCAGAAGACTCCACAAGCAAGGTCAATGACCAGTAGGCGTGTGACGGAAGTTCCTGGTCGAGTTCCCATCTTAAAACATCCTGCTTCCTGCAGGAGAGTTCATGCTTTCTCTGCCACTCTTGGCACTCATGGCAGGCTGAACTGCCTCCACTTCTGGGTCAGCCATACCTACTCTCAACTTTAGCCCTTTATAGGTGCTGGCCTTTTTACTTAGACATCATTTATTTCAAATGTTTGATACTTAACAACAATTCAGACTTCAATCTAACCATCACTTGTCACATCTGCTTTTACTCACCCCCTCCCCTAAATGCACAATGTATGGCTTGGTTAGAAGCCCCTTGTATTGCTGTAGCTTATGTGCTATCCATAGAACACTTAACAGTGCAATTGCCTGTTTACTGAGCTGACGCTCACCTTATTATTAAAGGTATACTGCATTGGTCTTGTTTACAATTATACATCTTATTGTGCCTAATACTTGGTAGGCATGTGTTTCAGTTTGCTAATGCTGGCAAAATTCAATATGCCAGAAATGGATTGACATTTTTTATAAAGGGGATCTGTTAAATTACAAGTTACAATTCTAAAGCATGAAAATGTCCAAATTAAGGCACAACAAGAGGATACCGTCACTCAAGAAAGGTTGATCAAGTCCGGGGTTTCCCTGACACATGGAAAGGCACACAGCTACGTCTGCTGCCTGTCTCTCTGAGCTTCTGATTTCAAAGGGCTCTCTCAGCATCTCTAAGCATCTGTGCCTGAGCTTTCTCCACAATATTCTCCTGTGAAAGGACTCCAATAAGCTAATTAAGACCCACCTTGAATTGGCAGCATCACATCTCCATGGATATAATCTAACCTAAAGGTTCTACCCACATTGGGTGAGTCATATCTCCATGGAGCAAGCTAATCAAAAGATCCTACCCACCATAAATCTGTACCTACTAGATTGTATTAAAAGAGCATTTGTGGGGTACCTAACAGTTTTGAAGCTACACAGCATGCAATTAAGTGAATGAATGAGTGGATAAGTGGGTGAATGAATTCATGCAGTGAATGTATTAGGTATGTCAGAATAATATTTGCTGACTTTTTGATAATGTAATATTAATTACTGATATTATTCTTCAAATCTGTTACTACGGTGAGCAGACAGAAAGGATATATAATGCCATCATGACTTTTAAACAAACTAGATGGTAGATCTAAACAATTTGAGTTTAGGTAGAATTTCCTACAGAGCAAGGATTATTTTCAGAGCAGTTAACAGCAGATTAAGTCCACTGAGCATTCATGCTCACTCCTTACACTAGCCTTCAGAGCTGAGTGGTCAGCTTCAGGACCACACACCTGCAGTGGTATTCTTTTTCAACACCAGCATGCAACTACACCTAGCTGGAATGTGTGTGACTGCTTCCCATTGATAGGGCTATGTTAGGCATCCAGCCATACAGATCCCTTTAAAAGCCCCAGTGCACCCCTGGCCAAATACTGATGGATTGGATGAGACATCCTTAACCTGTACTGTGCTTTTTACTTTTTGACATCTGTGAATGACACATCCACAGATGTGATGCAATTTCAAGTCTAAGATAGATTGGAATGTAGAATATTTTGGAATTGTGGGGCTGGGGAAGGGGAAGAAACAAGATGTTGGAGTTAAAAAACGGAGTGTGATTGGAAAGGGACCAGGACAGCAGGGGAGTAAAGTTGTCATGTATAATGAAGATTTAGTGCATAAGCAATAAATCTAATTCAGCTAGAAGAGCACAATGCCAAAACACTGTGCAAGAAAGAACCCCAAGGTATCCAACGGGGTCTTTTTAAACACTGTTCACTTCACATTGCATATATGAACACAGACAGTTGGAGTTCAGAGAGCACACATCTGGGTCACTGTGCAAATCCCCACTCTCCTTTTAAAAAATAAAATACATGCACTCCACCTACTGCATCTGCCAAAGAAAACTGTTCCATTTTGGAATACAAAAGCCAAAACACAAAGTAGAACCAACCCACAAGGAGTCATGCTCTGCTACTTTATGTATCCAAAGGAAGAAAAATATTCAAAGCACAAATTCTCAGATTACTACTCCAACAGGCAATTGTACCCAAGGTTATCTTTTCCTATCATTGTCTTCTTCAATAAGAAATCTCCAGGAGATCATGAGCTTTAACAAAAGATAGTCACTTTGTTGAATAACCATTTCCCTTCCACGTCTCCTGCAGTTTATTAGAGTTAAGCTCCGTACTCAGAATTTAACATGCTATGCTACTTGTACATTAATTTTAGTTTTATCTTAATAATGTAAAGAGGCTTCACCAACTTTAAAGTGAAATCTATAAAATAAAAAAGCTTTATGATTCAAAGTTGCTTTTCTCAATTTTAATTTTACACCTTGACACTTTCATATAGGAAAAGAAAATATGTGCAATTGTCGCAAATCTTGTAGATAAAAGTTGCTATATGATGGTAGATCTTTCCTGTCTTTGATTAGAAGATAATCTATGTGCTTTTCAAAGGCATTCAGCTAAAGAAAAATGGTATATGCACAAGTGCTTGCTAAAAGGGTCCCACAACAATCACTATAGTAGCGTAAGGAACCAAGTTAGATCAACTCCACTGTTGCTCAGTTATCAAGCACATAACTTGGGTTATCAAGCCATCAGTTTGTCAAAAAGCACATAAACCCAGAATGACCTGCATCCTGTCTCGGATCCCTGTGTTCTCTTACAGGTGATAATGAGCATGTCTGATAATTTGTGAATTCATATCTCTTAGAAACAATATGGAAGCCTGTAGTAGTTAGATTCAGTTGTCAACTTGGCCAGGTGAACATACCTAGTTTTGTTGCTGCGGACATGAGCCAATGGCACGTGAATCTCATCTGTTGCTGATTACATCTGCAGTCGGCTAGGAGGTGTGCCTGCTGCAATGAATAACGTTTGACTTAACTGGCTGGTGCTTAAATGAGAGAGCACAACGTAGCACAGCCTAAGCAGCTCCACATTCCTCATCTCAGCACTCACAGCTCAGCCCAGGCCTTTGGAGATGCAGAAAGAAGTCACCCCAGGCAAAGTTGTTGGAACCCAGGGGCCTGGAGAGAAGACCAGCAGAGACCATCCTGTGCCTTCCCACATAAGAAAGAACCTCAGTGGTAAGTTAGCTGCCTTTCCTCTGAAGAACTAACAAAATAAATCCCCTTTTATTAAAAGCCAATCTGTCTCTGGTGTGTTGCATTCCGGCAGCTAGCAAACTAGAACAAAGCCCTAATTTCAAGTATTTTGTAAACTATCCCCTCCCCTTCAACCTTTATCTCAGACTGCTGATATAAATGAACATCAAACAATAGGCTAAGGAGAGCTTGGCTGCTCTGCGTTCTTTCTTATTTGTCTTTATTTTATTCTAGATCATGCTTTCTTTTGATGAGAGAGGGGAGATAATCAAATATTTTTATTTTAAATACATTGATGCTAACTCCTAATATTTTTTATTTGCCAAGTACTGAGCTGGAAAACTAGTTGGGAGCCACTAAGCATAAATTATTGGTGAGTTAAATAGCAATATATGATATATGTGCCTGCCAACAAAGAAATCAGAAATCACAGGAGTTTTAGACAATAATTGTTGCAAGGGCAGCTCGTTGTAAACCACAGTGAGACGGTTTACAACCTTCACTATGAAATATTGCTGACTGGGCTACTTGTGTGGAACTATTCAAGCTTGTTATTTTGTTATAAGTGCCCTAAATTATTTAATGACTCTGCAACTATCTGTATATAAAATAAGAACTTGAATCAACAGAAATGATGTTGATAAGTAATAATACCTTATCTTTAAATAATGAGAGCATTTATACAATTTTTACCCACTTTATTGCATCTCATCTCTATGAAGCACCAAGCATCTATAGTTTATCCTTATTTTATGGATGAAGGCTAAGGCTGGAAGAAGTTAAGTGACTACCTAGATTTCCATTTCTCCACAGCATTTTGACTCAACCTTTATCTTTTGATTTCTAGTAGAATGTCAATTCCACCATAGAATTATAAAAATTATCTTAAAACAAACACCATTTATCTAAGACTTGGTATTTTAAACTTGATGATGATTAAGAGATGATCATGTAATTTCTTAATTATAATAACTAATAGTTAAACTGAGCAGTAGGTGAGAGATAAAAATATTTACATATATTGCCTCATTAGATCCTTACAGTCAGTCTCTATATTGGGCACTTTGAATATCCCTATTTAACATATGGAGACACTGAGTTACAGCCACAATTTCAGTCCTGTTTTTTTACAGGGCGTAGAGGCTCTCCCTGTCACCATGCTCCTTTGGGGCATGTTAGCTTGTATTAATAGGCAGAGGCTTTTCACAGCAGAAAATTATTCCCTGACAGTTGCAAAATGGGTTTAGTCTGGAGACTATCTCTATCACTGTTAGGTTGTATATTTGATGGCTTACCACATAGAGATTCGAAGTTAACCTGATTATCTGTGTAAAATTTAACCTCAGAATAAAAGAAATCATGTTCAGATAAAGTTTCAGAAATGCTTTAGAAAGTAAGGATTTCAGTCATGCATAGAGTTCACAGGTTTGGTATTTTTGAACCTGTAAGTTCGGTTAAGCAGAGTGAGATCACTCTCTCGTAAGTAAAACAAAACAAGGCTCCAGATTTCATAATTTTATGCCAACTGGAGGAATACTTTCTAATCCTATGAATTATTAATTTCAAAAGTGAATTCAATTTTTTTTAAATGCAGGTATTATATTCAAAATCCTGTTTAGTTCAATTAAACTGAAATTCAGCATAGAAAACATGATTTTACTATACTTCTAACAAATATCGCTATGGTTAATTGACTTTCATATCTGTAGTAAAGAAAATAAGAGAACAATAAACATGGAATTGCTCACACCAAAAAAAGAATTCTAGTTTCAGATTCCACATAAGGTAAACAGAATGTTTCCTGACCTAGAGAGTTTTCAATTATAACTGAGGTAATTTAGTTATAACTGAGGTATATGAGCCAAAGGTCTACAGACAAAACATAGATTTTTTTTAGTTGTACCCCTAGAAATTTTTATTTAGTAGCTTTGGGGGGTGTCACTTTGGTTTCCAAATTTTAAAAAGCTCCCCAGAATTTTTCTTATTAGCAATCCAACATCAATAATGCTACCTGCAGGTGGAAAATTCAGAGGTAAAACATTTTATGAACTGACCATGCTGATACATTAGTTGTTATATTCACAGCGCAAGTAAATCTAGTGTGAAGAGTTTACCGGTAGAGGTTTATGGTAGAACGTGTTATGGAAAGGGTACTCTAAATCAAATCTTATTTAATATGACATAATATTGGGATTATTGCTGTATTTCTCATCTGCCACTCTGTATCTGACAGAAGACCACAACGCCATGTTGAAACAACTACAGAGTAATTCTCTCTATGCCATAAAAAAAAAGTTTTCTGTCTTACTTTTAGATATTTTACTAATATTCAATAAAAGTAAAAGGCATGGGTTAAAACCAACATGAATGGATCAAGGAAATACATAAATTAGAAAACCTGGAAGGCCCAACATAACCAAGCTGAGGAGTTCAGATTTAAAGCAGCTAATAAGCATTCATGGCAATATTTAGAACAGGAAACTGATGTGACTGAATTTGTGTTTTCGAGGGTCACTCAAGAGGCATATGGAGGACGGACTTGAGAGGGAGAAGAGAGTAGCAAAGATCTCAGTTTAGAAGTTATAGGTGATGTGAGTTTAAAGGATGGAGAGGCAGAGAATAGTAATAAGTAAAATTTAAATTATTCCTATTGTGTGCCAGGCAGTATTATAAGCACTTTACATATATGAACTTATTTCATCTTCACTATAACCTTATGAAGTTGACTTTTTAAAAAAATATTTTTATCACAAAAATTCACACACATACCTTCCATACATGGCATACAATCAATGGCACACAATATCATTCCATGGTTACGTATTCATCACCATGATCATTTTTTGTAACATATGCATCACTCCAGAAAATGAAATAAAAAGAAAAAAGAAAAAACTCACACATCCCATACCCTTCACCCCCTCTCTCATTGACCCTTAGTATTTCCAGCTATCCAATTTGTTTTACCCCTTATTCCCTTATTATTTATTTATTTCTAGCCATATTTTTTTTACTCATCTGTCCATACTCTGGATAAAAGGAGCATCAGACACAAGGTTTTCACAATCACATAGCCACATTGTAAAAGTTATATCTTTGTAAAATTGTCTTCAAGAATCAAGGTTACTGGAACGCAACATAACACTTTCAGGTACTTCCCTCTAGCTACTCCAATACACCATAAACTAAAAAAGGATATCTATATAATGCATAAGAATAACCTCCAGGATAACCTCTTGACTCTGTTTGAAATCTCTCAGCTACTGACACTTTATTTTGTCTCATTTCTCTCTTCCTTCTTTTGATCAACAACACTTTCTCAATCCCATGATGCCATGTCCAGGCACAACCCGGTATCTTTGTCCCAATTTGCAGGGAGATTTATACCCCTGGGAGTCATGTCTCATGTGGGGGTGGGGGGTGGGGGGCAGTGAGTTTTCCAGCCAAGTTGTCCTAGAGAGAGAGAAGGCACATCTGAGCAACAAAAGGGGTTCTCTGGGGGTGGCTCTTAGGACTAATTTTAAGTAGGCTTAGCCTAATAAGTTTCATAGGGGCAAACCCAAGATCAAGGCTTGGCCTATTGATTTTGTTGTCCCCACTGCTTGTGAGAATATCAGGAATTCTCCAAATAGTGAAGCTGAAATTTCCTCCTTTCTCCCCATTCCCCAAGGGGAGTTTGCAAATACTTTTTTTATTCTCTGCCCAAATTACTCTGGGATATATCAAGGTATCACTCTAACCTGTACAAAGCAACAAAATCTCATGTCTTTATTCAAGTGTTCAACTAAACTGACCACAGAAGTTCAATTAGGTAGTGCACTACCCAAAATATAAATTTTGCAGCAATTGAACATTCCCTCTTTTGGTCTCACACAGAAGTTGAAGTTTTAAAATATTGATGATATCATCCTTTAGCCTGTATTCTGCTCTACTTTAGTCCTATCCAGATCAGCTTCAGTCATACTTTTACTCAAAGACTTACCACTTTTTCAACTTTTTAAACAGTTCCTAAAAGGGGTAATGCTGATTTTCATAGCTTCAGAGCTCCAACTCTGAATACCCGAAGTTTCTGGGAATGACCAGCTTATATACAAACAATTCAGAATCTCAGAATTTAGAAATAACAGTTACAACTCCTGAATATATGTGACTGCTGAAAGAGCTTACAATCTAGGACCTTTTACAAGAGGCCCCAACCTGGTAATCCATGTTCTAGACTGCAGTTCAACAAGTTTATTATGTCATAGCTAGTCCATATGAGTGAGGCATGATAATATCTGTCTTTTTGTTCGTGAAATTTCATTCAACACACAGTCCTTAAGGTTCGTACACCTAGCTGCAGGTCTCATAAATTCATTCCTTCTTGCAGCCACCCAGTAGTCCATTGTATGTATACACCACAGTTCCCTCTTCCATTCCTCAGTAGTTGTACCCTTAGGCCACCTCCATCCATCCTGGATCAGGAACACTGCTTCCATAAACACCAGTGTGCAAATGTCCATTCATGTCCTCACACTCAGTTTCTCCAGGTATATACTGAGCAATGGGATTTCAGGATCATATGGCAACTCCACTCCTAGTCTCCTGTGGAACTACCACACTGCCCTCCAAGGGGCAGCACCTCTCAGTTTCCCTACCACCATCTCTGTCTCCAAATTTTCTCTAGCACTTTTTCCTCTCTGCTCATTTTTAAAGTTTTATTCACACATAAAACCCAACCCAAGTAAATAGCCATGACTTCACCACCGTGATCTATATGAAGATATTTCCTTTCTTCCACAAGGAATTCATACCCCTCCCCCATGCCCCCACCTGTTGACATTTAATTTTGGTATAATGCCTTTATTACATTCACTGGAAGCATATTACAATGTTACTGTTGACTAAAGACCCTAATTTGCATTGATTGTACTTTTTCCCATATACCAAACCATTTTCAACACCTTGCAACATTGACATTCACTTGTTCTTCCTTATGCAAAAATGTTTTTTATTTTTACATTTAATCACCCACATTGTAAGACTTTGGACAATCCTACATTATACCATCTCAGTCTTTATCCTCTATCTTTCCTTATGGTTTCATACATGAACTGGCTTTTTTTAGGTAACTACTAAAGACTTAGTGGCTTTGAAAGTACCACCATTTGTTTAGCTTATAATTCTATAGGTTGGAAGTTCTGGTCTTGGCTGGGGATGTGTATACACCTTTGGTCAGCTGCCAGTTTGGCTAGGTACTGGCTGGACTCTGATGACCTCAGTTCAGAAATCTCCACCCTAAATGGTTTCTCTTTCCCAAGAAAGTTAATCCAGGTTTGTTCACATAGTATTTGGGAAAGTTTTGAGAGAGCAGAAGTATGTAAAAACCTCTTATGACCTAGGTAAAGAACAAGCACACCATCATATCTTACTCTATATTACCAACTAAAGCATGCCCACCCAGATTCAATGGTGGGGAAATCAACTTCATATCTTGATGACAGGAGTTGAAAAGTCACATTGAAATGGGATGGCAGAAAGAAGAGAAAAGGATTGTGGTGATTTTTGAAGTCTATCATAGGTAGGTATTATTATTATCATGACCAATTGCAGATAAGGAAACAGAAACAGAGTTAAGTAATTTATCTTAGGTCACTGCACTAATAGTTCACCAAATATTCCTGTTTCAGTGTCTATTGTCAAAGGAATTTCCCTATATGTCTCTGAAGTCTTTGAAAAAGGAAAGGTGGGAGGATGGTGAAGAAGTACCAACAAGAATAATACATATGATTTAATGATTGATTAGATTGGGATCAGAGAGTCAGAGGAGGAATGAGAGGACTCCAGTCTAGACAACTAGTTACACAATTAAGAGGTGACAGCATTTATTGATGACACTATCTGCAAATTAAGAAATACAGGGGTGGAGAAGGCAGGGCAAAATAGCAGCATAGGGAGGTGTGGAAATTAATTAATCTCTACAGCAGCTAATAAATAGCAAGGAACTGTCTGGAATAACTGTTTGGGAAATTTGTGGCTGGACACACATCATACACCAGTCCAGAATAGGTGGAAGGATGGAGATCACAGCTCAGAACCGGACAGGATCTGTTGAGAATTAATTTTAGACTAGTGTGAAGCCATGAGCAAACAAATGCCATCTGCTGGGCAGGATAAGAAAAGCACAAAGTCCAGAGGCTTCAAAGAAAAGACTGGCAACTTGCTGGGTCTCACTCTCAGGGAAACTTGATACTGATTACACCTTTTTCCTGAGAACTAGGTCTGTCTGGTCTGGAACATCTGATTGGGGCCAATCATATCTGGGAAGACCCTCCTCAAAAAAAGGTTCCATATAGGCAAGGTAAGAATGAGAAAAACAAGAGCTGAAAAATTCTGTTCAGTTAAACAGAAGCTATGCTAGGGTAGAATAAGTTGAACTGAATGCCAAAAAACAGATAGAGAACAAAACTAACCAACAAGAAAACCCTGGGTAAAAGAGTGAAAATGACCTCCAGAATAAACTAATCTGGATAATCCAGATAAGGAAATCAGATACCTGGATACCAGCAAAAAATTACAAGTCAAACTTGGAAAAACAAAGATATTGCCCAGTCAAAGGAACAAACTGACACTTCAAATGAGATACAGGAGTTGAAATAATTAAAAGATGTCCAAACAAGAGAGTTTGTTAACATGAAATCTGCTCTACCAGAAATGCGAAAGGGAACAGCACAGCCAGACAGGAAAAGCTAGGGGAGAGAAGTTTGGAGAACAGCATAGAAACAAAGACCATCAGTAAAGGTACAAAATAAAGTCATGATACATGCAACAACATGGATGAAACTTGAGGACACTTTGCTGAGTGAAATTAGCAAGAAACAGAAGGATAAATACTGTAAGGTCATACTAATCAATGAGCGAAACCTGAAAGTTAAAATTGAGAACACAGGTTTTCAGGAGCTAGAAAGAGGGTTGAGATTGGCATTTGATGCTGAAGGAGTACAGAATATTCAGCAGGATTGATTATGAAGATCCAGGAATGGATAGCACAATACTATCTGACGGTAGCACAATATTGTAAGTGCATTGAACACTGAGTGAGTATGGTTGAAAGGGGAAAGCTAGGGGGCTGTATGATGTGAGAAGAAAAGATAGAAGACAAAGACTGGAGCTGTATAACTTAGAGAAACCTAGAGTGGACAATAACGGTCATTAAATGTACAAATATAAAACATTTTTACATGAGAGAGAACAAATGAATGTCAACACTGAAAGGTGTTGAAAAATGGGATGATATATGGAAAAATAAAATCAGTGCTTCCATTAAATATAACAAGGACTATATACCAAAGCTAAATGTCAGTAAGAGGAGGACATAAGGCAGGAGTATGGGATTCTTGTTGTTGTTCCTCCTTTTCATTTCATTCTATTTTATTTTTCTTCTTCAGTTTTTCCCTCTTCTTTCTTTGTGGAAGAATGTCTCCATACAGATTGTGGTGGTGAATGCATTGCTATGTGATTATACAGGGAACCATTGATTGTTTACTTAGGATTGTACGCTGTGTGAATAAAACCGTTTAAAAAATAAACAGAAAGATACAAATGGTGGAGAAAGTATAGTGATAAGGATGTACATATTCGCTGTTGGTAGGAAGCAGAGTGGTGCAGCTCCTCTGAAGGACAGTGTGGTGGTTCCACAGGAGGCTAAATATAGGGTTGCCATAGGATCCTGCAACCTTGTTATTAGGGATATACTTGGAAGAACTGAAAGCAGGGACACAAGTGGACATTTGCACCCTGGTGTATTTGGTGGTAGTATATATGATTTGCAATGGATGGAAATGGCCTAAAGGTATATCAACTGATGAAGGAAAGGAAAAACAATGGCCTATACATACAATGGAGTATTGAGTGGCTGCAAGAAGGAAGGAAGTTGTGAGGTATGTAACTAGGTGAATGGACTTTGACAAAAGTATGTGGAGTGAAATAAGCTAGAAACAAAAGGACAAATATTATAATGCCTCACTAATATGAACTAATTATAATGTGAAAACTCTGAAAATTGAATTTGAGAGCATAGGTTATCCAAGGAAGCCTTATTGTAAAGTTCATAGATCTAATTTAACCTGTATGGTCAGTTTATCTGAACCCCGTAATTACATGGAATTTTGAAAAGAGAGTAAGATTCTGTTGGCTTGTACAGGTTAGTGTGACACCCCAATAATTCCCAGAGTAATCTGAGCAGAAAATTTAAAAAACATACATTTGCAAAGTACCCTTGAGGGAATGAGGAAAAATGTGGAAATAGTAAACTTCCCCACCTGGGGAATTTCTTATATTTTTGCAAGCACTGGGGACTCTCCATTTAATAAGCCAAACCTTGATCTTGGCGTTCACCCTTATGAAACTTACTCTTGCAGAGGATAGGCTAAGCCTATTTATAATTATGCCAAGAGTCAACTCCAGAGAACCTCTTTTGTTGCTTAGATATGGCCTCTCTCTCTCTCTCTCTTTCTCTAAACCAATTTGGGAGGTAAACTCACTGCCCTCCCCATTGCATGGGACATGACTCCCAGGGGTGTAGATCTCCCTGGCAAGAAGGGACATGACTCCTGAGGATGCACCTGGCACTGGCATTGTGGGATTGAGAAAGCCTTCTTGCCCAAATTCAGAAGAGAAATGAAATAAAGTTTCGGTGGCTAAGAGATTTCAAATATAGGCGAGAGGTCATTCTGGAAGTTATTCTTATGTGTTATATAGATATCCTGTTTTAGTTTTTAGGGTATTAAAATAACTAGAAGGAAATACCTGAAACTGTTGAACTGTAATACAGTAGCCTTGGTTCTTGAAGATGACTGTGTAACTATAGAGCTTTTAGGAAGTAACTGTATGATTGTGAAAACCTTGTGACTGACATTCCCTTAATCCAGTGTATAGACAGATGAGTAAGAAAATTAAGACAAAAAATAAATAAATATTTGGGTGGACATAAGGGGTATAGGATGTTCTGGATTTCTTTTTTTTTTTTTGACTAATGAAAATGTCAAAAATTGATTGTGGTGATGAATGTACAACTATATGCTGATACTTGGAACCACTGATTGTACACTTTGGATGATTATATGATATGTGAATATATTTCAATAAAATTTCATTTAAGAAAAGAAATATAAAAGCAGGGTTTAGTGCTTGCCAGGAGAGCCTAATAAAATTGTGAATATTAACATTTAAAAATTAGCTTCGCTTATTCTAACAGATTTTTTCATTGGGATGCTAATGGTAGAGTGTTTGACTCATGAAAAAGAGATTTGGTTGGAGATATGGATTTAGATCCACGTAATAATTTTTCTGCTAATTGAAAGCTTGAGACTAGATGAAGAGACCCAGAGAGAATTTGAAGGAGACCCAGGACACAGTCCTGAGAAAAGTAGAGGTAGTGCAGAAGCAAAGGAGCCTTGCAAGGAACTTTCAAATGATGAAAACCAAGAAACAACAAAATCAAAAGAGCCTGTTCCCACTAATGGAAGTCGAGGTATTTTGTCTCCAACTGAAGACAACTAGAAAAGCTACAGTAAATATAAAAAAAAAAAAAAACAGGATATATCCTTCAATGGATCAGAGGACCGATATGATAATACAGAATTATTGCAGCAAGACCTTAGGAAAAAACAGGCACTCAGGAATTTAAGCCCAGCGTTTACGTTTACTCTATCCTGGGCTACTTTGACAATTAGAGAGAGGGCTTCTGAGACCCAGAGCTATGCATTTGTCAGCCTCATGAGTCCAGGGGTTCCTAAAGTCGAGTTCAAGATCTGCATACGAGGTGTCTCTAAGAGAATCCCCTCCACTTTAGGCTTGGAGTTTGAAAAGCTGCACTATAGGGGTAAGAAAAAAGAAAACAAACAAATAAAACCAGAAACAGACATTTACAGAATACTGCAGCTTCTTTTTGAATCACCTGTCTCTTAAATTAGATTAAGGAGATTTATTAAGGGTGCTAGTTTCACCAGGCATCCCACAATGCCCAAGCTCTCGAAAGAAATACGTAAATTTAAAGTGGAATGATAACATCGTTCTAGGCTTCAAATTATTTCTACAAAATATTTCAGAACTTGCACATAATAAAAAATAACTAGGCACACTGGAAGACAAGGCACCATAAGCAAAAATTAAAAGAGCAAAAAAGAAGCATCTGACAATAGAAAAATGTCACAGGGACTCAGACATTGGAGGTCCCAGATATACATTTTTTAAATAACTACAAAAGCTGTACAAGAAGATAAAAGACAAGAGTGAGAAATTTAGCTAAGGACTGTAAAATATTAAAAAACATTCCAATGGAAATTCTAGAACTCAAAAGTGCAAGAAGCAAAATAAGGATCCAGATGGGTAGGTTGTAACAACAAATGAAGACAATTGAAAGAAGGAATTAAAAACCTGAAAGAAAGATCAAGATACTTCAGAAACTTCAGAGTATAAGACATGGAAAATACAATAGAATTTTAAAATGGGAAAAGACAATTGAACAGGTACTTCAAAAAGATGCTATTTTACCAATAGCAGTAAAAAGTGTGAACTCCACTAGTATCAGTGAAATGCAAATTTAAAAAGCATTGAAAAAAAAACACATTGAGTTGCCACTACAGACTTACCAGAATAGCAAAAATTTTAAAAGACTGAAAATACCAACTTTTTTTTGTTAAGGATGTAGAAAGACAGGAACTCACATATACTCGTAGCTATGTAGGAAAAAGAGGAAATAATTGACATGTAAGACCTGAGAATGGGAACAATGCTGTATTCAAGTGACCCATTAGCTTTGGAGGGGTGACACCCACCTCCTTTGAAAGGAAGGAATGATGGATAGAGGTATAGATTGGTTTGGAGCTAGAACTTGGAGGAAGTTGCATCTGTGGAAGTTCAGAGTGGGCTTTGCTCTCTGTCATTAAGAATATGGCCAATGATGAAGAGGAGGAGAACAGAAGTAGGTAGAGAGTTGTAGATGTTGGGGGAAATGTTGAAATAGGTATCAGGAAGAATGGAAATGGGAGTTGACTAGGTACGCATAGGAAGTCTGCTGAGAATATTGAGGACCAGGCTGATAATGAAAGCAATGAATTTCGGGTGACTCCAGTCTCAATCTTTTCACGATGTCTCTGTCTCTGGTCTTGGGGAAGTGATGACCACCTTGGTTTATGAAGTATATCATGCATATGAATCCAGTTGCCTCTGGGGCCAAAGTCCTTCATTTAATGTGAAATGTGTCTACATTGTATTCACTGTAAAAGGGTATCATACATCTGCTGGGAAACAGTGAAACTTGGTTATATAGAAAAGCCTGGAAAGAAAGTAAAGAGAGCATATTACACTGAATCTGGAATAGAATGGTGAGCTTGACCTTGGAAAGCTGCTTAATCCACACACTTGCCTAGAGACAGTTCGGCATTTCAACTATTTTAGGCTCTCTGGCATCCGTATCCCTTAAGCCACCTCGGCACAATGGTGCAGAACCTCAAATGTCACAAAGCTTTTCCAGCGAGAAGGGTCCAGACAATTTTCTTTGTAGACCATCCTAGTTCCTCCCAATCCTCGTGGCCTGGGCAGACTTTCTTATACATTTCATGGTCCATTTCATGTTCCCCAAAGCCTGGGAAGCCTCAGAAAGCCTGTTGACAGCAAGGATTTTTAAAAGTCTTTCCTAAAACAGGCAAAACTAGAGCTCACAGCCTGCATAGAAACCTTGATTTTTACAAGCAGACCAGTGATAAAGGTTTCCCTCCTACACTCAATTACATTCCCTCATTTCACTTTGGCTTTGCATGTGAGTTTTACAAAGCTGCGTTTGACGAGATGAAATGTTGTTAGGAACTAAAAGGCAGGATTAGGGAAACACCTCACCAGAGATATATTTAATTAAAATGACTCAAACAGCAAAAGAATAGGTGATTTTGAAGTTGTGCCCCAAACTTGCTCCCCTTTTTACCACCAAATCTAATAATCGTTGTTAGCAATCACAACAAAATCATTTTGACCCAGAGGGCCTAAACCTGAGAAGAAACCTGTTTGGTTGGTACCTTTTTGCATTTTGTTATCCCTCCAAACACCAGGACCGATAGGATAAAGTTTGCCAGCCCAGGAGAGATGAATGCAACAGCAATCTTATCTTGTTTGAAAATTTGCTCCAAGGTCACATGGAGCGAGCAAGAGACCAGCTGACAGTGTGTCAGAAGACCGCGACCTCGGGAAAGAAAGCCCCATGAGTACAGAAAGGTCGGGCATCTTTGGAAATGGGGAAATTGGAACAATATGATATGCCTTGTCTAAAAACTTTCTAAAATGCAAAAGCAGCCTGTGTCTGGATTTGTAACAGCAAACACAATGAAAATGAAGACAAAAAAGTCCAGAAGTGCTGGACTTTTTTTATTGTTGATGGTGACACGGTGATATTAGAAATAAAAATAACCCAAGCATATACATAAATTTACAGACAGCAGTTCCTTCAAAATCCTGCAAACTTTGGGCAAGCCCAAATAACATGCACCAACTGTCCAGTCGGGGGAAACAGGACAGCATTGGATTTCATAGAGAGCACCACAGACAGCTATTAAGGTGTTATCCAGGGTCACATTTCTGCCCAGTGCTGGCAAACTACCAGCCCAATTTGCTGACTTCACTCACTCTGTGTTTCTTCATTGTTTCAAGCCAGGCAGAGACTTATCTTAATAATGGGTCAATCCTCAACCAAATGTGTTCAATTGAAGGCCACCATGGGAGAATGGCAGGATATTGTCTTTCCAACAGCAAGTGAATTGCAGGCAGCTTAAAGTAGTATCCATTTCACTATAATGCTGGCTTGTGTTACAGCCCTTTTCAAACTTCTAATTGCCCTGTATTGCTGACATTTATAGACATGCCCTATTTTAAATGAAAACACAACACTGAGGTCAGGAGGAGGTTCTGGGACAGCAGAGACCCCAGGTGAAGCCAAAGGGGGAAATTACTTTAAAACTTCTAAATGCCAAGCATGTTTGAGAAAAAGAGAGAAAAAAAATAAAGTCTTGGAGCAGAAAAAACATTAATCACAGCCCAATGGTATAAATTAATAATAGCTATATTTAATTCTCCTATATAAACATTCTATGGTTGGATTATATAATTTTTAAATGAAAGTAAATATTATTCATTTGGCTTGATAAATCTGGTAAGTCTCAGCTTATATGTAGTTACTTTGAATATGCTTTTTTCCTTCTCAATTTCACTTCTTTTTGTTAAAAGTAAATACACCAGTCTAACCACGTTTGTCAGCTGCTTTTGGCAATCACGAAATGTTATGAGTCTTAGATCTTTTTTAAAGTCACAATGAATAAAATAATATTTCACATTTACATAGGGCTTTTCACCTAGTATCCCACAGCATTTTACAAGCAATAAATCATTAATTCCAAAATTGTAAGTAAGAAGCCTGAAGTGTAGTTCTAATAAGTAATTTCTTCCAGAGAGTTTCAGAAAAAGCATGCTGCACAGTCTATAGTCATTTCATTTATTTACTCATGGATGCATTCACTGAGTTATTGTATTGTTGATCCATATCCTCAACAGAAACTAATTGCATGTCCACGTAGGTTTAAAACTGTGTAGATTTTTCAGGCTATACAAAGAAGTATTAAAAAACTTACTCTCTGGTTGGATTCCGGTTGAGAAACTATTGTTAAAATCCTCTTCCGAATCTTTCAGAAAAAAATTCATTTCAACGCTATGTGTTCTTTATCCCCTTATGAATGTCTTATTGAAGAATAAGGAATTATTAAGGAATATTCGACACCAGTGATTATATTTTTATAGAAGTAATTCTAGATATTGTTCATAGTGGCAACTTAGGGAATAAAGAAATATTTAACAAGTAATTTAAAAAATCATCAATATATTTGAAATAATACCATTTTGTTTGAAATTAATTCCATTAATATCAAATTAATTTGAAATGCCCGGAGATAAATATTGTTAATAATTTGATATTTTGATATTTCATATTTTTTAAAATTTTTCTGTACATAAAATATTTTTTACATAAATAGGGTCATTACGCAATACTGATTTATAAGTGACTTTTTCAAAATATACAATATATTTTGAGTGTTTACCCCTGTAAATAAATTTGAGCTTTTAGTGCTATAATGTCATGCATATGACCACATGATTTTTGTTTTTAATTCTTTTCTAAGTTGTGCATGCATTGAATGCCCATCAAGGTGCTTGCCAGGGCTCTGACATAATGCTAGTTAGACCTCAAGATATGTGATTTCTATTTTTATGAAGCTTATATAAAAGCATGTTCTACACAGTTTCCAGGAACTGAAAAGTAGACAAACAAATTGAATAATAAGCATACTATATAAAAATAAATATATTTGTATGATTCTATGAGCAAAAATATATACTATACCTCCTTTGAAATAATACCACACAAATAATGATATTTATATTTTTCAGTTCTCAACAAAAATAGTAAAATTTACAAAAATTCTCCAGTTCTGTTTAGCCATATTCTCAAACACGTCATCATTTTGGCCAAAGGTCAAATTTGATCCTGCATGTCCATGCAGGTTTAAAACTGTGTAGATTTTTTTAGGCTATACAAAGAAGTATTAAAGAACTTAACTCTTTGGTTGGATTCCAGTTGGGAAACCATTGCTAAAATCCTCTTCCGAATCGTTAAAAAAAAAATTCATTTCGACACTATGTTTTCTTTATCTTTCTTTCTTCATCAGCATTTCTAGATGCTGGAGTTGACTTAAGATTTTTGCTCATGGGCATGTGCATGCTTTATTCTGTGATCAGCAATTGTCTATTACAGCAGAAAGAGGGCAAATTTGTTATACCTGGCAGGAAGCTAACTATACAAACTAAATCTGAGAATTGGGTATGCTAGAAAATATCATGGTTGGTTTTTGTTTTAGCAATTCTATAGTACTCTTACTTCCATGGGGAGGGGGGCAGAATTGCTAGATTTTGTGGACTTCTTTCCAAGTGGATTTAATGTTTCTTCTTTTGGGGACCACTCATTATTTTTCTTATTTTATTCTTTGTTAAGGTATTTTTGAATTCAGATTTTTCTAGTTCTTTATTTTCAAAAGGGCATTTTCATCTAGTAGTTCATTTGTTCATAGGGTCTGATTACAAAATACAAAATCATACATATTTAAGGTATGATTGGTACCTTAAGGTATATATAGCAATAAGATGGGTTGTATTTGTTTCAATAATGAGGAAATAATAGGCACACAAGGAAAATAGAAATTTCCTTATGGATGCGATAATTTCTCTTTAGTTTTACTATGTTGTTTTATTAATGTTATTATCATTATTATGCAACTCACCTGTCAATGTAGATCTGGATTAAAAACGTTGCACATACATACATACATACATATGTATAAATATGTGTATATATTCTTAAATAATGTATTTGGTCTTAACTTCTTTTCTGATAAATACTAAAATTTTACCATCTGATAAATATTCCTTGATGTGTTATTTTAGATTTATAAAGCCCAAGATTTTTAAGATTTAAATCCTCAAAGAAATGCATTTAAACTTAAAAGTTTTTAAGTTTATTACTTAAAAGTAATAAATTAACACACATTTGATTTTGAAATATTATATATAGCCTCACATCATTTTTGTAACACCTTTCTTCTTTCTCCCTACAAATTTAAAAGGCAACTACATAACGTAATAATTATGAATTTAAGTTGATGGCACAACAGTGTATAAATATGTAAATTGAGACAATAATAGCCTAAAGAAGGAGGGGAAACAGAGCTGTACAGAGTAGTATACTATTAATATTACATTGTTATTAATCTGTTAGATTTTTACAAATTAAGTTGCTTGTGTAGTCCTTATGGCAACCACTAATGAAATAGTTCAAAAATATTTCTTGAAAGAAATGTCAAGGTAAAAAGTATTTATTTAACACAAAGGAGGCTGTAATGGAGGGGGGAAAAGATATAAAACATAGAAAAACAGGTAAGAAAATAGCTAGTGTAAATTTTACTTTATCAATAATAACATTAAATGTATATTAAATGTAAACACCAGTTAAAAAGTGGAGATTAGAAGAATGGATAAAAATAAACATGAACCAACTCTATGTTCTCTACAAGAGACTTTTTGGACTCAAAAAGACACAAACAGGTTGAAAATAAAAGGATAGAAAATACAGACCATGCAAACAATAACTAAAAGAGAGATAGAGTGGTTATACTAATAGTAGACAAAATAGACTTTAATACAAAACTGTTACCATACACAAAGGACATTTTATAATGATAAAAGGGCCAACCCATCAAAAAGATATAATTTTTTATTATATCTTTAGTGCACCTAACAACTAATCCCCAACATACATGAAACAAAAACTGAAGAGAAAAATAGACAATTCAACAATAATAGAAGAATACTTCAATACTCTATTTTCAATAATAGATAAAGCAACTAGTACACCATCTCAAACTAGCAGAATGCACATTCATTCCAAATACACCTGGAACATTCTCCAGGATAGACCATATGTTAGGCCATCAAACAAGTCGCAATTAATATAAAAGCATTAAAATAACACAAAGTGTGTTCTCTGGTAACAGTGGGGTGAAATTAGAAATTAATAAAAGAAGGAAATCTGGGAAATTTGCAAATATGTGAAAATTAAGCAAGAGACTCCTAAGGAATCAATGAGTCACAGAAGAAATTAGAAGAGAAAAGCAGAAAATTCTTCAAAATGAATGAAAATGAAAATACAAAATATCAAAACTTATGAGATACAGCTAAAGCAGAGCTCAGAAGAAAATTTATAGCTATAAATGCCTATATTAAAA
This sequence comes from Tamandua tetradactyla, assembly GCF_023851605.1. Lineage (NCBI taxonomy): Eukaryota > Metazoa > Chordata > Mammalia > Pilosa > Myrmecophagidae > Tamandua > Tamandua tetradactyla. Next base: position 188,187,522 of record NC_135331.1, read on the forward strand.
AAGAGAAAGAACTGTCAATAACCTAACCTTCCAGTTAGGTTAACTAAATGCAATGCAAGGAGATGGAAGGAAATAATAAACCAAAGAGCAGAAATAAATGAAATAGAGAAGTAAAAAAAAAAAATAGAGAGACTCCATGAAACCAAAAATGTGGTTCTTTGAAAAAAATCAACACAATTGACATACATTTTTCTAGGCTGATCAATAGTAAAAGAGAAGAGCCAATTTAAAGAAGAAATAGAAATAGAAAATAGACATATCAAGTAGAGATTGAGTTAGTAAACAAAATGTAACTCACAAAATAGGGTGAGGACTAGAGGACTTCAACAATGAATTCTACCAAAACTTTAAAGAAGAATTAACATCAATCTTTCACAAACTCTTCCAAAACATAGAAGGGGAGGGGTTACTGAACAACTTGTTCTTTGAGGCCAATATTACCCTGACACCAAAACCAGTAAAAGATATCATAAGTAAAGAAAATCATGTGCAAATATCCCTAGCAGACTGAATCTAGCAACATATAAAAATGATTATACATCATGACCAATTAGGATTTGTCCAATTAATGCAGAGTTGGTCAAACATATGAAAAAAATCATTGTAATACACCATATTAATAGAATAAAGGAAAAAAACACATTTTTGGTAGATGCAGAATAAACAACTGATGAAATCCAACAACTCTTTTATGATAAAAAATACTCAAAAAGGTATGAATAGAGGGAAGCTAGCACAGCCTGATAAAGGGCATCCATGAAAAATTCACAGCTAAAATCATACTTAATAGTGGCAGACTGAAAACGTTCCCTCTTAAGATCAAGAATAAGTTAATCATGGCCTCCCACTTCTATTCAGTATAGACCAGGAGGTCCTAGCCAGGGCAGTTAGACAAAAACAAAACAAAAAAGCAAAGAATAAAATGCATGTAGATTGGAAAATAAGTAAAACCCTTTATTTACAGATGACTTGATCGTTGCATATAGGCAGAGTCCATGAACAAACTCTTAAACCTAATTTGAACTCAGCAAGACTGAAGAATACAAGATCAACATACAAAAATCAATTATATCACTATTAATATAGCATCAATGAGTACTCTAAAATGAAATTAAGACAACAATTTCATTTATAATATCCTGCCTCTGTCATGTGGCCGCGTGCCTCTACTATCTCCTTGTTCCTCCTCCTATGTCTCAAATCCCCCTGCTTGTAAGGACCCCAGCTATATTGGAAAGAGCCTTCTGCTAATTCAATGGGGCCTCATCTTAATAGGATCTTAGAAGTTCATATTTAAAAATGGGTTCACATCAAAGGCCCAGGGATTAGGAAGATAGCATGTCTTTGTGGGGCACATGATTCAATCCATAGCATCTACCAAACAAAGAATGAATGTCAAAACTACACACATTATTTCAGAGACTAAAACCCATGGGAAAACTATCTCTATCAACCAGGAGAAGCTACTTTCTAATAGGCTGTTGTCAATGCAACCTCAGAAATCTCAACAGAATATATAATATTTTATTATATATCACATATATAATGTTTTAATATATGTGCTATATATACTACAAACAGACAACATGTATATATACTATTTCACTTTAGTATGATAAAATACAAACAGCTTCAGAAATCTCAATTTAATATATACTATAATACTATGACTACTATATATACAAAATCTCATACTGAAGTATAATAAAATTTTCTATACTAAACATTCTTTTAGGCTTCATAGTCTTATATTCATGCAATAAATTTGAGTTGAAAATTACAAGATAATTTAGAAGTACAGGGATATTCATCAATATATTGCATGCAGGAACATATGAAATAATCTAAAATGGTAACAATTGGGTAGGACAAATATTTTATGATATATATGTACATTGAGTTACAGACCATCTCCACATTATTTCAGTATTTTGAAAATTGTAGGACTCGATGGCCCAATATATGCCATATTTGCAAATGTTTTGTATGTGTTTATCAGATCGGGAAGAATGGCCCCACTGGAGCATATGTGGTTGGTGTTCTCAACATCTTCTCAGAGGGGCTAGGAGATACAATTTGGAAATGTAAGGGAGACAATTCTCCATGTGGCAAACTTTAACTAATGAGGGGCAGGAGATGGGTTGGGGGATTGCTGAGCCAAATCACTCTTTCTTTCTCCTTGTGACAAAACATGGGTGCCCACGGAGACTTTGTGGAGATGCCTCACTTACCAAGCAATTAGATAACTCTTTATGTTCATGAAGCATTGGGCAGTTCAGATACATATTACCTTAGATTTACTTCCCATCCTTCCTTATTTCTCTCACTTTTCTGATCAGGGGTCGAATGTTCTAAGAAAATGGTCATTCTTCAGTCAAGCTTCAGGCTTTTATCCTATACAATTTCAGCATAGACAAAAGGACTAAATGAAATTTGAATTTAGACAAGTAAGAGACTATCTGTTTGATAAGATTTGGGAAATATTTGGGATGGAGATAGCATTTGAACTGGACCTGGAAGAGAATGGATATCATTCCTTTTGATTGAAAATGGAGAGTTTGAAAAAAGAAAATAAAAAGAATTGCAGATAGAGGAAAAGGTATGAACAGCAGTATGAGACAGGATATCAAAATTTTGGTAAAGGGTACAGTTCCAGATATTACAGAGATGAAATACAGAATTCATGTTTAAGAAGGCAATTCCAGGTCTTATCGATTGGGTCATTCAAAATATGAAGTTTTGTAGCCAAAAAGGATTCTGATAGGAGAAGATCCAGGTGGAATGGTCATTTTCTGATGGTTCAACTACAGGAGTTTAACCTTGCCACAATCCCTGTTCACCTGTTCTCCTCCTTTCCTGTCCACAGGGACTTGGGCAGTTCGCCTGTCTTCTCCGTGTCTTTTCCCTGCTGTATCAGTCAGGACACACTAAGCAACACTCTGATAGCAAATCATCTCAGAATCTCAGTGGCTTAAAACACCAGAAATTTATTCCTTGATCATGCTACACGAATCTTCCATTGTCATTCCTCTCACTCTAGAATCCAGGCTGAAGAAGTAACTCTAATCTCGTGCATTTCTGTTTACCATGACAGAGGAAAAAGAGAGAAGGAAGTGCAAAAAGGAAAAAGCTCTAAAGGCTTTATCCTGAAAGTAACAGAGAAAATTATCACTGCTTCTTTTTTTAATGACCTAGTCAAATCACTTGATAAAGCCTGACTTCAAGAGTGCAGGGAAATAGAGTTGGTCCTCAATGAGGTGAAGAAAACATTATGAAAATAACACAGTAGGTTCTCAACGAAATGTCTCTTCCTCCTTGACTCCAGACATCCTTTCACCTGAAACTCAGATGAGCATATGACCTGCCTAACCACAGTTCATTTCATGTTGTTTTCAGTATCTGTAGGGAAACATAGAAGAAATAATCAAAATAATACTAAGAGAGTCAAGTTAAGATTTCTTTGGGCCCATTGACTCTCTTAGTATTATTTTAACAAATATTCCTTATACTAGTCACTGACCATTGAAAACTAAACCCTCACTCTTAGTCATTTCTTTCAGTTCTAAGGGACATATTGACTAGTTTGTGGCAAACGCTAATCATCTCCCAGCATTCTTCCTTTCTTTCCTTCATCTGTTTTATAGTAAAATCCTTTCCATATGAGCTGGGAACATTTATGCCCTGCTACAGACTTCTTATCTCCTTTGCAGCTAGATTTGAACCTATAACCAAGTGTGTGCCATAGGTTCTAAGTGGAAATGATGTGTGTAACTTTTGAGTAATTTCCTTAAAGATAAAACTACTTATATTGCACTGGTGTCTCTGGTGGCATTACTCATGATTTGCAATGGATGGAGGTGGTAGGGGTACATCGGCTGATGAACAGAAGGGTGAATTGTGGCGCAGACATGTTATGCAAGACTGAATGGCACAAGAAGGAATGAAGGTATAAGGCATTCAACTATGTGAATGGACCATGAGGACAGTATATTGAGTGAAATAAGCCAGAAGCAAAAAAGACAAATGTAAACCTTCACTAATATGGACAGAGTATAATGTGCAAACTGAGATTTGAATTCGAGAGCATAGGTTACCAGGGAGGGGACAGAATGTGGGCAGAGATTGAGTAATCAATGATTGAGGAGTATGGAATGTTCAATCAGGTTTATTGTAAAAGCTACTAGATTATAGGCTCTTATGGCAGTCAAATCTATTCTTGCGTTTTAACTGTTATTTCTAAATTCTGAACTGAGTTCTTTGTATATAACCGGCCAGTCCCTGGAACTCTGAGCATCCATGTGACACCTGAGTCTCAGTTCTAGAGTTCTGCAGCTCTGAACGTCTGAACCACCCCATAGAGCAACTGTTCAAAAAGTTGAAAAAGAGATCAGACTTCAATGAGAGATATGAATAAAGCTGATCTGGTTAGGACTAAGGGAAATCAGAATACAAGGTAAAAGATGATATTGACTTTATTTTAAAATTTCAACTTCTGTTTGAGAACAAAGGAAGAGAAGTTTATTTGTTACAACATGTGTATTTTTGGTAGCACACTATTTGTATGGTCAGCTTATTGAAACAACATAATTATATGGAACCTTGAATAGAGAATGAGATTTGTTATTTTATACAGGTTAAGATAATACCCTGATACATCCCAGAATAATTTGGGTGGAAAATAAAAAAAAGTACTTGAAAGTCCCTTTGAAAGATTGGGGGGAAAAGTGGAAATATTAAACTTTCCCACCTGGGAAATTTCTGATATTCTGGCAAGCATTAAGACTCGCAATTTAATAAGCCGAGCCCTCGATCTTGGGGTTCACTCTTATGAAACTTATTCCTGCAAAGGAAAAGCTAAGTATACTTACAATTTATGCCTAAGAATCACCATCAGAGAACCTCTTTTTTTTTTTTCTTTTCATGGGCAGGCACCAGGAATCGAACTGGGGTCTCCAGCATGGCAAGTGAGAACTCTGCCTGCTGAGCCACCGTGGCCCACCCCAAGAGAATCTCTTTTGTTGCTCAGAGGTGGCCTCTCTCTCTCTAAGCCACCTTTCCAGATAAACCCTTACACCTATATGGGACATAACTCCCGGGGTGTAAAACTTCCTGGCAATGTGGGACGTGGCTCCCAGTATTGAGCCTGGCTCTGGTATTGTGGGACTGAGAAAGTCTTCTTGACCAAATTGGGAAAAATCAATGAAACAAAATAAAGCTTTAGCGGCCAGGAAATTTCGAATATAGTCAAAAGATCATTCTGGAGGTTATTCTACTTCATTTTATATCCTTTTTTAGTTTCTAGTGTGTTAGAATAACTAGAAGGAAGCACCTGAAACTGTTGAACTGTACTCCAGTAGCCTTGATTCTTGATGATGGTTGTACAGCTATATAGCTTTTATGGTGTCACTGTGTGATTGTGAAAACCTTGTGACTTATACTCCCTTTACCGAGTGTATGGGCAGATGAGTAAGAAAATAAAGACATAATAACAAATAAATAATAAAGGAAGGTAAGGGATATGGGATATTTGGGTGTTCATTTTTATTTTTACTTTTTTTGGAGTAATGAAAATGTTCAAGAATTCATTGTGGTGATGAATACACAACCATCTGATAATACTGTGAGCCACTGGTTGTATATTTGGATGATTATATGGAATGAGAATATATCTCAATAAAATTACATAAAAATCCACTTGTGTTGGATAATGGCAATTTGAGGAGCTGTCAATGGCACATGTTGGAAGCCACAAGTATACAAATTGAAGATAGCCGAGCTGCCCTACTAGCCCAATCACCTGTCTACTTTTGCTATTTAATATGTGAAAGAAATAAACTACTTATTTAAGCCACTGCCATTGGTGTGCCTTTGTTACAGCAGTTTGACCTGTGTCCTAATTAATACTCAGTTGCTGAATTTTGTTCCACACCTAATCAAAGCTCAGCATTTTCATTTACTGCTCTAAAGTCTTGTCTGAACTGAAGGTCACTGGTGGGTCTGTGGTTGTGCTGCTTTGAAAGGATTTATGTCCCCTAAAAAAGCGACATTTTAATCTAAATTCTATTTCATAAAGACAGAATAATCTCTATTCAATACTGTATGTTTGAAACTGTAATCAGATCATCTCCCTGGAGATGTGATTTAATCATGGGTGGTTGTTAAACTGGATTAGGTGATGACATGTCTCCACCCATTTGGGTGGTTCTTGATAAGTTTCTGGAGTCCTATAAAAGAGGAAACATTTTGGAGAAAGAAAGAGAGTCAGAGAAAGGAAAGCAGAACTAACATAGCCACGAGAGGTACAGTCCACAAGCCAGCAACCTTTGGAGATGAAGAAGGAAAATGTCTCTCGGGGAGCCTCATGAAACAGGAAGCCAGGAGAAGAAGCTAGCAGACGATGCTGTGTTCATCATGTGCCCTTCCAGATAAGAGAGAAACTGTGACTGGGTTTGCCATGTGCCTTCTCACTTGAAAGATAAACCCTGAACTTCATTGGCCTTGTTGAACCAAGGTATCTGTACCTGGATGCCTTTGATTAGACATTTCTATAGACTTGTAATTGGAACATTTTCTCAGCCTTAGAACTGTAAACTAGCAAGTTATTAAATTCCCCTTTTTGAAAGCCATTCTGTTTCTGGTCTATTGCATTCTGGCAGCTAGCAAACTAGAACAGTGGTGGTGACCTCGGTGGGAATTTTCATAATTTCATTACCCTTCCAGATCCTTCCAATCGCAAAACAAAACTATCCCCTTCTTGGACTTCTCATTAATTGCCTGTCCCCAGTCTGAAGAGCTGAGGATAGCCTCTAGTTCTGCAATTCATCTGCATAACATAGTAAAACATCAAGCCCAATTAAAGTTCAAAATTTCCCTTTTATCAATCTTCCCACTATCACTCTCTTCACTTAAATGCGACTATTAACCTTCTGCTAAACGAGGGCTCTTCTCCAGGGACGTTAGCTCAGAAAGCAAATCTAATTGCCTCACTTGAGCTCTAGAACTAGGAAAAGGGAAAAGGCTGTACCTTCCTAATGCTGCTCATGTAGCAGTGTAGACAGACCAAAGCTTTCTCCTAATGAAAGGCCCCTCAATGTCTTAAAGGCCATGCTCTTACCAACAACAACAAAAAATGGTAACTCATTGCCCTGGCCATTAGAAAAATAATACTAACATCTCTCAAGGGAATAACTAGGCCAACACAGCAGCCAAAGCCACAGTCCAATCAATCAAGCCCATTCTAAGCCTCATTTCTGCATCCCTTTACTTAGCACATGTGCCCTCTACACCAATTATGTAGGAATGAGCCACCCAGCTAAAATTCACTCTTTGACCTGAAAGATTGTCATTTCCTTCTGTCTTCCCAGTCTCACTTGGCTAATGTGTCTCTTAAGACTGGTCACTTCTATACCCTTCTTACAATTAATCAGTCCTTGCATTTTTAAGCTTCTCACCAAGTTTATTTCTTCCAGACTAGAAGCCTTTACACCAAACCAATGCTGATGTGAGGATTTTTAGCCATTCCAACTGCCCCTCTGGACTCCTCCCCTCTCAACTTCAAAGAGATAGCCCGAAAGTTCTACACCCCATCAGGTGGGGCCTACAACCCTGACAAGCCAGAAGCAGCCACAAAAGACAGACCCTTGTCCTGCAGCATTCTTAAGACTAAGGAGTGAGAACTTTTTGAGGGGGGATTTGATTTTAGCTGGGTGGCTCTGAGAGAAAAAAAAACAGGAAGGTGTCCTTAAGCAAGGATGGTTAATCAAGGTCAGAAGGGCCAAAGTCCTGGACAGACACCTGCCTGGGGGCTGCCCACTTACAGGGACCTCCCAGTGGCACCGACCCATCTGCAACCAAATGACCCCACCTGAGTAAGTCATCTATGGAGAAGGGTGGAGCCAACCAACCCACCCAAATGCACCATCTGCCACCAGTCACCACCCTGGAGAGGAAGGAGGGTGGAAGAAAGAGCTCTGAAAAGGAGGGGTGAGGGGGTGTAAGTAAAGCTGATCTATAAAACAAATGGCCTCATGTTGCCTATTGCCTCTTGCCTCCCTCACCTCTGTCTTTGTGAGAGTGCCCACATGTCCTCTTACATGTGTTCTCAATAAATTTTCTAACCCCTTACTCTTTAAAAAAAAAAAAAAGGAGGGCTCTTCCAGAATTCTATTGGCATAGTTTTATTTTATCAAAATGTCACAAACATATGGGGAAAAAAAAACAGATCTAATTTATTTGAGAAAGAAGAGGGAAGTGGAAGTTTCCACAAGGAGCTTTCACTTTATATTTGTTGCTCTAATGATTCTACCTGATGGTGCATAATGGAATTTGCGACAGGAAAGGAATGTTTCTGCTTATCTACTATTTTGAATCAGAGAATCTTAGTGGATAATAGCCTATTTTAATTGTCTCTGAATCGTCACAATCTCATTGATCCTTATATTTTTCAAAGTGATAATGAAACTCTGCCCTTGGCTGGTGTTACTCTTTTATGAAATGCCTGTTGCACCTATTACACAGAAAAGCTCTTCTAAGTCACCAACAGTTCATTCTGTGCCCTAAACTTGAAGTTTCAAAGTTATAGAAAACATCCTTAGATGCCTCATCCAAACACTTCTTCCTTTGATCCTTTCTGAACGCTGTGTGGACTACTTCATAGGACAAATACTATCTATCTCACTTAAGCCTCCACAATTGGATCATAAACTTCCTGAGGTCAAGGATTCTATCTCTTCTCTATATACTACCAGTGCCTGGAGCTAGGCAGGACTTTAATTCTCAGGTCTGATAGTGGTGCAGGAATGGATGACTGGATATATAGACAGATGGATGGAGAAAAAAAATATTCAAGATCTAAGACAGTCTGAACTCATAATTTTCCCTCTAAATATAGACAAATAAAATTGGAAAGCCAAAGGATAGGTTAAGTCTACTTAAAATTTAGGCCTAAGAGTCACCCCCAAGAGAGCCTCTTTTGTTGCCCAGATGGGGCCTCTCTCTCCAGCCAATATGATGAGCAGTCTCACCACCCTCCCCGTCTCTGCGTGGGACATGACTCCCAGGGGTGTGGACCTTCCTGGCAATGTGGGACAGAGATCCTGGAATGAGGTGAGACTCAGCATCAAGGGCTGAGAATTAACATCAAGGGATTGAGAGAACCTTCTTGACCAAAGGGGGAAGAGTGAAATGAGACTAAGTGTCAATGGCTGAGAGATTCCAAACAGAGTTGAGAGGTTATCCTGGAGGTTATTCTTACGCATTAAGTAGATATCACCTTGTTGTTCAAGATGTAGTGGAGAGGCTGGAGGGAATTGCCTGAAAATGTAGTGCTGTGTTCCAGTAGCCATGTTTCTTGATGATGATTGAACAATGATATAGCTTTCACAATGTGACTCTGTGAATGTGAAAACCTTGTGTCTGATGCTCCTTTTATCTACCATATCAACAGAAGAGTAGAACATATGGAATAAAAATAAATAATAGGGGGAACAAATGTTAAAATAAATTTAGTTTGAAATGCTAGTGATAAATGAAAGCGAGGGGTAAGGGGTGTGGTATGTATAATCGTTTTTTTTCTCTGTTATCATTTTATTTCTTTTTCTGTTGTCTTTTTATTTCTTTTTCTAAATCGATGCAAATGTACTAAGAAATGATGAATATGCAACTATGTGATGATATTAAGAATTACTGATTATATAGGTAGAATGGAATGATATCTTAATGTTTTGTTTGTTTGTTCTTAATTTTTTTAATTAATAAAGAAAAATAAAATAAAATTGGAAAGCAAACTGGAAGTAAAATTTCACTTCTGTCAATAAGTATACATTGCCTAAAATTATTTACCCTACTGCTGATATTAGAAGTTAATTAGGTCTTAATTTGGTAAGAACTAAATTTTGCTGCCAATCTCAAAATGCATGCCAAAACAGCCTTAAATTAAATATAAATGGGAAACAGAGACTGAACCACATTAACCCAACCTCTCACTGGAAGGGAGATCTGGGGTGAGAATAAAGGTTGTTGGATGGAGAAGTCCATGAAAAACATCTGCCAGACGTGTTTCAAAGAATGAAGAGGACACTTGCTGTGTGTGCTATAGCCAAAGCCCCCCAAAACACATCAATAGAGTGCTGTTTCTTCTTTTCTATAGTCAATAGATCAAAAGCCTGAGCAACAGTGCAATCTGCTCTTCGTAAGGAGAAAAAGGTCTATCCACAGTGATCGGGGACACATCTGGAAATATCTGTCTATGAAGCAGCTTGCAAAGACACCATGTTCCAGCTATAGGAGAAACATGTGTGCACAGTGCAGGCAGTAACCAGCCAGGGAAGGGAGCTCCTGGGAAGAGAACCACACAATGGAGACAAAGATTAGGGTGAAAACAGGCACCCCACTGAATAACAAAGCTTCCCGGATCCCATTTTTTAACCACATATAATCAATAAGGACAGCTTTTCCTCCCAAAGCATTTAGATTAGCAGCACCTGCTCCAGGCAGAGCACTATGTGCTGAGCTGATTTCTCAACGAGAACTCCAAATGTTACTAAAAAGCAGAATCTGCATTGTTTATGTGTTCACCTTGAAGTTCTAAATATTAATCATTTTAAAATAAAAGCTTTAGAGAAGTTCATAAACATGGCTTGTAACCCAAAATACCCTAAACACAGGCATTTTCTTGCATAAGTTGCATACATAAGTTTTTAATCGAGTTATTTGAAAAGATTATTTTCATCAAAACTAACTCAAATTCAACTATTTCTTAAAACAAGTTTTGGTTTAGTTATATTTTGTGTGTTATCAAACTAGTTTTTTAAAGAATTGATTCACAATTGATTGTACCATTGTAAACCCTTTATTACATTATTTCCTGAATTCCTAATGTGGTAGCTCTATCATGTTTGTGATAAATTAAGCTACCATTGCTATTCAACTAAAATATAAAGTTAGAGGGACTCTTTGTTTTCACCTACAAGTTTAAAATACAAGCTGCGAAACTGGATTAACAGTTCAGTTCATCTTTGTGTTGTCTATGAAATTTGGCCTGTAAACATAGTGTTCTCAATATCATGTTAATTAACAAGTTATCACTTTATAATAATATTAGGATGGAGTTGTCTAATGCTTTCATTGCATCCTGAGGCTGTTGTCTATACTATAAAGTGCAACACAGAGAAACTCATGTAGATATTTCTGGCCAAAAAGAAAATTGCTGTTGAGGCAAATATCAAGAAATTTTGTTAGAATCAACTGCTTTGCCTTTACTTATTGAATCATTTCACTGGACAATTATTCAGTTCTTTTCATTTTTTCAGTAAGTTCTTGTCAGAATTCAAACAATATATTGTGTTTCATTTTCAAGATACTCTTCAAGTAGGGTATCTTATGTGTAATTTACAAATTACTTTATACTGCAGCTTATTTAATCCTTTCTACACCCCTGTATTATTATTATTATCATTTTTTGCATGGGCAGGAACCATGAATCGAACCCGAGTCTCCAGTATGGCAGATGAGAACTCCGCCTGATGAGCCACTGTGGTCCGCCCCACCTCTGTATTGTGTATATGGGAAAATTAAAGTTCTGAAGAAATATATACTCATAAATAGCAGCACTAATTTTTGAACCCAGGTCTGCCTCCAACTAATCCACTATAGTTTTTTCTAAATGCTTTTTAAGAATCTAAAAGAGTTAACCAAGACTGAATGAGAAGGGGAGCTCACAATTATAGTCTCCATGCGTAAATGCAATGATAAGTGACATATAAATTAATCTCATATTTGCCAAAATATTCAATGTAGGGACTATTTCCTCTGTTTTAAAGGGCGTATTCCAGAGAGGATGAGTTACTTGCCTAAGAGCACACAACTAGCAAGTGACAACCTAACAGAGTATATCCTCGACCCTTGCCCATATGAATTCCATAGATGCATTGGCATCCCCTGGAAATGTGGTAGACATCAAACCTCAGAGCCCATCTAGTGGGCATTTTAACATGATCCCCGGGAGAGTTGCATGCACATAAATCTTTGAAAAGCACTCCTATATGCTGCATTAGCCTGATATAAAAAATTCATCTATTAAAGTGCATAGCAAAATGCAAAGAGCCTATATTGTTCATATGCGGCTATCCCTACTAGACTTAGGATTCTCAATAGTTAAGTTTAAACTGTTCCCATATACGGCACAGGACTTGATGCTTAGCAGCTATTAACACATGTAAACTTCTTTCTTTAATTCCATGTATAAAAGAAGTACTTGACCAATGCCTGTGCATAAATATGTTATTTGTATTTGTTACATATATGAAGGAATGTTGGATGTGAAGTAGGTTATTTTGATACTCTCTGTTTAAATGCAGCATAAAATGATTTAATAAAATGTGATTTTTTCAAAATATGGTTTGGATAGCTTAGGTATTTTTTGACAACATTTGCCTCTTGCGTTTTGGTAATAGAATCTATGGTGGGAATTAAAGCGCTGCTGAAATGTGTGGCTATGACAAAATTTTTAGCCTGCAATCTAACCCAAGTAAACTTGAGGAGAGACGGGAACACATTCAGACAGGCTCAGAACATCTGAGGAAAGATGCAGAGCCAGAGCTGGAGAAAGGAGGTGGGACTGACAAGACAAAGAGTTTGCAATGGTGCAGACCACATTTGTGATGGGGCCTCAGAGGTTTTAGCAGAAAGTCTTAAGAAAGCTTTGGAATGTATCCTCAGTAACAAAGTCACAAGAAAGGGAAAATATCCAGAATATTCATATTCTTGATTGTGTTTCAACATTTCAACCTAAGAAGCATTCATTCAATATTTATTTTTTGAGGGGTTAAAGGATGGAAAAAGAAATGAACATCTATTAAGCACCTACTGTGTGCTGAAAACCACCCAAAACCCTAGACACACAAATTTGCTAAATGTTGCCATGACGAAGAAAGGCTTCTGCTGGGGCAGTCAAGGACACACTCAGCAGCCATTTCCCAGCCCTTGCCTATTCCCCTCCTTTTTCCCTATTGCTTGTTTGTATTCACGTTTTTATTATTATTATTATTATTAAAATGTATTTTTAAACTTTTATACAACCATGGCATACTAAAGCATTCCCTGAACTGTGCCTGTGTTTTTTTTTTTTCAATATGCTGTCTGTGGGCACATTTCATTATTTTTCCATGTGAGTATCCTGTTATTGCAGCACCATTTTTTGAATTTTTTGTTTGTTTTTCTTGTTTTTTTTGGGAAGTGCATGGACCGAGAATAGAACCCAGGTGTCCTGCATGGCAGGTGAGAATTCTACCACTAAACTACCCTTGCACCTACCCTGAACTCTATTTTATACTTGGGTGTACCAGAGATGTTAATAGGAGTAAATAGAGGTATTTCCAGAGATGTTAGTAGCAATACAGTAAAAAGGGTTCCACCATAAAGAGTATATGTGATATCCTGCATATTTTATTCTCTCTTGGAAAGCCACAATTTATATTAGCATATTAAAAGCCTTGCATATTCCTGATGTCAACCTTTGCAAGTCAGATGGAATTGAGATGAATTCCATTTTCCTTTTTTTTTTTTTAATTGTATGGGACTGGCATATTTATGCCATCTTTCTAAACTTCAGGTTTTCTCAGCAATCAAATAGTGACAGCAATACCTTCATTTAAAGCCCTTGAAATAAGAGCACAAACTTAATCATATGGAGCTGGGTTCAGATCTTAGTTCTTGAACTTTCTGTATAATTAACTTTCCACACAAGGTTTTCCTCATGTATATAATAGAGATGATACTATTAAAGTAATTCCTAGAGTGTTGGGAGGATTGAATAAGTTAATTTTGTACAGATCTTAACACAGTGCCTGGAATTCAATAAGTGCATGTGCTGGCTTGAAAATATTATGTACCCTAGAAAAGCCATGTCCTCTTAATTCTTGTTCAATATTATTTAGAGTGGAACACTTTGATTAGATTGTTTCCAGGGAGATATAATCACTTTGAGATATAAAAACTTTGATTAGATTGTTTCCAGGGAGATTATATCTCCCTGTATTCACGTTTTTGCTATGTTTCCTCTCTTGTTCATTTGCATACAGGTGTTTGTTATGTTTCTATTTGTGCTTGTTTGAGTGCAGGTGTCCAGTATGTTTCTACTTTGCAAGAGACTGCAAGCAGTCAGGAAGGTGTTACCTCTTAAGCAGTCCTGCTGCTTGCCAGGGTGCAGAGGTTGCTCACTGAACAGCCCTCTATCCTTGGAGTACATAAAAGCTCAGCACTCAGTCAGTGCAGGTGCGCCTCATCTCCGACAAGGAGGGAGGCATGTGGAGCTGCTATCCACCAACCCTCACCCAAGTAGGTGGCCTCCCTAGGGGACTGAACAAAGCGAAATCTCTCCCCCTACTTTTTTGGATCCATTTTGCTGTGCAAGCAATGAGGTAGTCATTTCCTGGGAGTCTTTGTTGTGCCTGAGTCTGTTTGCAAATTATACAGCAATGCTCTACACAGCTTACATTTTACAGAACAGGCAATGAAGACACAAAGAAGTGGACCAATTAATCTAAACAGAAATGTAAACTCCTGCTGTTTTCACACTCCACTGCTTCTAAATTCTGACCAAGGATCAGAATTATCCACTAGACTTTTAAAATGTAAAACAAGATCTCTTTCTCTGTAAGTTTCATCAGACTCTATAATGTTAAAAATTCCACGTGTTTGTGATACACAATGTAGAGAAACATTACCTTGTATAATTCTTCCTTTGACATACTGGGTGCAAAGCATTGTATCAGGAGAAATGGGAAAGAAACTGATAAATCGAATTCCTGTCCTCAAAGAGGATCCAATCTATTCAGTCAGACAAGCCAGGTACACAAATAGCACATGGGGACACTGCTAGGGAAACTATTAAAAGTCTTACGGGAATTCATAGAAAAGAAAAGAAATTACTTCCAGTCAGGAAAACTAGGGAAAGAAAAACTACTTGAAAGAGATGGCATTCCAAACAGACTTTGATGGATGGGTTGGAATTGGGAAACATGATATGCTTATGCAAGGTAAAGATATTCAGGCATAAGAAAGAGGATAAGTTAAGCAGAGGTAACATTCTCAATATAACAGTTAAACAAATATTCAAGTGAGCTCAATTGTGTTTTAAGTCTGATCCCTCTGTACATAATAGACCAGTTAACATTCTTACTTAACCTATGTGAACCTCAGTTTCCTTATGGTAATGTAGGGCTAATAATCTGTCATGAATTTGTGGTTAGGATTAAATTATATATAGATAAGCCCACAATACATCTTATGGACATCTAATGGATCCCAGAAAAATAGTAGCATTATTTTTCCCTATTATTAGTAGGAATAAGGCTGGCTGCTGGCAATCCTCGGCACCTCTGTCTCATGGCAAGGCATATGGAAGCATCTCCTGGTCTCTCCCTTCTCTTCTGGGTTCCATCATGTCTAACCTCCTGCTCCCAGTTATCTTCTCTTTCTGTATCTGAATTTCATTCCACTTATACATGAGTCCAGTAACAGGATTAAGATCCATCCTTACTGAGGTAGGCCATACGTTATTAACTGAAGTAACCTCATCAAAAAGTCCTACTTACAATGGGTTCACATGCAGAGGAAAAGATTAAGTTTAAGGACATGGTTCTTTCTGGGGTATATACAACTTCGAACGCCACAGATATTAAAGCAAAAGCAAGAACAGATAGAGCATATAGAGTCAAAGCACATAAAGTAGATATACAGTGAAAAAAAAAAGTAAGGACATTTTGAAGAGAAGGAAAAATGTTTTTTTCTCTTATGAGGAAGGGAAAAGGAGAGTGTAATTGAAGGCACAAGGAAAGTTTAAAGCAGGAAAGATAGAACTTAAAGCAATTTATTCATTTAGCAAACATATTTATGCATCTAAGTATCAACCACGTGGCTAGGGAGCAGTAGAGCAAGAACTGAAGTATAAGAGGCATACAATGCTGGGACAGTCCAGTAGATGTGATACAAGTGTGAAGTGCCAGGAGAGGACAGGGAGAATCCATAGATAAGGTGATGGTTCAACTATGTCTTTTTGGTTAATGTGACCAGGTGGAGCAGTCAAGGAAAGACATTTTAGACAGGGGGGACACAAGTGTAAACATTACAATGTTCTGAGGCTCCCCATGACACAGTTCTTTATAGATTCTTTCTTGATGGCTGATTTCTGCTGCAGCTGATTTGTTTTCTACTGAAGCCAATTTGTACAAGCAATGGAGAATATGTCTTGCCGTTGAGCTTTAT
Organism: Tamandua tetradactyla; assembly: GCF_023851605.1. Lineage (NCBI taxonomy): Eukaryota > Metazoa > Chordata > Mammalia > Pilosa > Myrmecophagidae > Tamandua > Tamandua tetradactyla. The sequence continues at coordinate 188,203,785 of NC_135331.1, forward strand.
CTAATTCCAATGTTATTGCTTCAATCTCCCAATGAAGATTTCCATTTTACCCACTTCAGAAATATGTGTCTCTTCACTTGCATCTCTATTCACTGGAAATGCATGCTTTCGATTGCTTCTTCATGAAGTGCTTCCCTTTTTCTTATTTTCTATGCCCACTGCCTTGGCTTTAGTCTAAGTCACAATTAGATCATGCCTAAATTATTGCAACCACCTTCTACACTGTGTCTATAATTCCTTCCCTTCTGAAACCATCTTGTTTCCTACTCCCATCACAAAATTAATCTTACCAAATCCATAATCATCAGGCTAGGCTCAAGCTCAAATTCCTCAGTGACCACCAGAAAATTAGGATAGATCCAATTATAGTAAATTTTATATGTCAACTTGGCTAGGCTATAGCGCCCAGTTGTTTGGTCAAATGCTAGTCTAGATGTTGCTGTAAAAGCAATTTGTAGATGGGATTAACAGCATCACATCAGTAGATACTAAGTAAAGTTGACCACACTTCACAATGTGGGTGCGTCTTTTACAATCAGTTAGGGCTTTAAGAACAATAACTGAGGGTTCCTAGGAAGCAGAAATTCTGCCCCAATATTGCAACTTAGAAATTATACCTGAATTTTCAGACTGCAGACTTCAGCTTGTCCTACACATTTTGTATTTGCCAGCTTCCACAACCATGTGAGCCAATTCCTTAAAATAAATGTCTTTATATCTTTATACCTACATACATACATAAATATATACATGCAAACACACACACATTGTCATTATATTTACATATATAAATATATACACACAAACATACACATATATCCTATTGGTCCTATTCCCCTGGAGAGCCCCAATTCATACAGAGCCTTTAGCCACAAAATCTTGTTCCTTCACAATCTTGTCAGTATTTACCTGTTACCACTTAGCCTCTGACTAACACTAAATGCTGGTAAGAATAAAAAGTAACTGGAGCTCTCTTATATTGTTAATGGAAATTGGGAAAAGCTATGGAACTTTGCTATGAAACTAGACACACACCTATCCTACTATGCAATAATTCTACTACTAGGTATTTCTTTAAAGAAAGGAAAATGTATGAGAAATATTCCCAGCACATTTTAGTCATATAGACCAAAACTCAAAACAGCCCATGTGTTCAGGGTGCATATGTGCTCGCCTTCCATGAGGGAGACCAGGGGTCAATTCCAGGACCATGCACTCAAAAAAAGAAAAAACAGCTCAAGTGTTCATTAACAGATAATGTATAAACAAATTGTAATATATTCATACTATAGAACACTACACAAAAGTAAAAAGGAATGAACTATCAATACAGCAAAATGAATGAATTTCAAAATCAATATGCTAAGTGAAAGAAATTTTCATAAAAGAACCCATATTTTAGGATTCTTTTTATATGAAGTCCTTGAGAAACCAAAATTAAATTGTGTTGGAAAAATAGAACACTATTTCCCTCTAGGATGGTAGTTCCAAGAACCAACAAAGAACACAAGAAAACTTTTTGGAGTGATAACAATTTTCTGTGACTTCATAGGAGCTTGTTTCATACACATATATGTAATTTTCAAAACTCACTGAGTGGTAAGCTTGAGTTTTGTATGCTCATTATGGACACACTTTACTTCCAAAAGAAATAACTGTAAACAAACATTGAACTCAGTTACTGACATACTTGGTGAAGTATTTACGGGATAAGTATACAAGCAGGGGACCTGGCTTACATGACTTCCCCATATACAGCCTCAGCTCTAGCCAGCTTGGTCTACTTCTATTTGAACATCCTCACACTTTCTAAACTCTTTAACCTACTACCCTATCATCTCCTTTCACACTCAAACCTAACTTTATCTGATTTACAAGCTGACCTCCTCCACAAAATTTTGACGTCTAATTCCATCTAAAGAGATATCTCCTTCTTTCAAGGACATTTAATTAATTTGATGTCTTCCATTTGCAGTTAGTGACAGGGTGTGCTGGTTTAAAAGGATTATGTACAATAGAAAAGCCATGTTTTAATCTGGATCCATCTTGTGGAGGCAGCTGTTTCTTTTAATCCCTATTCAGCACTGTAGGCTGGATCTGCTCAGAGATATGACATGCCCAGTTGTGGGTATTAACCTCTGATTAGAGGGAAATGTGACTCCACCCATGCCAGGTGGGTCTTGATTAGTTTACTGGAATCCTTTAAAAGAGGAAACATTTTGTAAAAAGCTTGAGAGCCATGAGAGCCCATGCACCAGAGACCTTTGGTTGATGAAGATAGAAAACGTCCCCAGGGGAACTTCATGAAACAAGAAGCCTGGAGAGAATGTGCCCTCCCAGCTGAGAGATAAACCTTCAACATCATAGCCTTCTTGAATGAAGTTATCTTTCCCTGGATGCCTTAGATTGGACATTTCTATAGACTTGCTTTAATTTGGACATTTTCACAGCCTTAGAACTGTAAACTTGCAGCTCAATAAATTCCCCTTTTAAAAAGCCATTCCATTTCTGCCATATTGCATTCTGGCAGCTTTCAAACCAAAACACAGAGTATAGCCCACACTCTGGAGATGAAGCATGTGGATTTGAATCCCAGCTCCACAACTTACTAGAGCCTAAGGCTTCAGATTTCTTATCTATAAAACTAGAAAATTACTACTACCCTTTGGAGATTATTTGTGAGGAATAGATGACTGAGTTTCATTAATATATAGGAACAGTGCCCAACACAAGATAAGAATCCAACAAATTAGTATTTATGCTAACATCTTACATTGCAACTTAAATCCTATAAATTCCTTAAGAGCAGACACATTATTTAATTCATTGCAATCCTTTACAAAATTTCATACTACCACATATAAAATATCCATTAAGAAAATATTTATTTAATGAATGAATGAGGAAATAAAAAGCCTTAGTGTGTTTTAATAGCATGCTATGCTGTCTCTGTCTGGCATTCTTTTAAAGAAATATAGCTTTAACTAAACAATCTTTTCCAAGCGGCATATAACAAAATTACTTATGAATGGAAGACTATGTTTTTTAATCAAATGCATGCTCTCTCATTGTTATTTAGAAGTACATCTATGTTTTGACTGCTTTTAGCATCAGAAAAAGAAATATTTGAGATATACTGCTATTTTGCCAGGGTTTCCTTGCATATTGGGATCTAATTAGTTATTCATCGCCTAGAGTGGAGAATTCTGAAGTTCTGGGGATGCTGAACTTTGAAGGCCTTTAATACAGAACAGAATCAAACAAATATGAGTTTTATGAGTCTTTATTGTCTCTTTTGAAACATTTTAAAACATTGCTTGGAGCTGTAATTTTAAGAACTTCAAAAGTTAGAGGAAATCCAACATCCTAAGGATCATGGTGATACTAAGCCCTGTTCATCAGCACAGTGGTGATGACAACACAATCATTTTTCTGGTATATAGAAGTATAAAAAGCTTATGATCAACTGAATAAGAAAATTAGTAAATGACACAGCAATTTGGAGGGCCCTCTCCTACCACAAGCTCAGAAGAACCTCAGTAATTATAAACTAGTGTACAGCCATTTGGCAAGTCTATCAGAAAGGGAAGTTTCAGTTTCACAAAGACATACGTGATTTTCAGAATTCTAGAGCCATGGGGTAGTTAGAAACTGTAAGTGTCTATGTGTGAACAATCTCTTTTTTGCATGACAGGATGAGAGCTTAAGGCTTATGCACAGAGGACTTCAAAATGTCAAGATTATTCTGCATTTTCATTCCCCAGAATTCTCAGAGAAGCTTTTGCATCTATAATTTATCCAGAAGGCTTGGCTAGAATACAATTCTACAGGAAGTCGAATATATTTGTTCTGCATTGGAGTCAAGGATGGGTGCTTTGCTCCAGCCCAACCTCTTGAAGAGAAGGTTCCCAGTCATGGAAAGACTCGTGAGAAAGTGGATGGATGCGTGCACACACTCCTGGAACAGCTCAAGAGGGAGGCTACAAATGGCTGTGGGTAAATACAAGGGAACCATTGGTGAGGAAGGATCACCTTCTCCTGCCCACAAACTGGGCCCATTTAGAGGCAAAAGGAATTGCTCATTCACCCGTCAGAGGAGAATGCCTGACTTGAGTCCAGCTGAAGTCTTTGAGAGCTAATGCCTCAAAGTTCCCCAACAAAGACCATGCGACCAGGAGTGTTGACTGCCCTCTGTATATAATACAAAGTGCCTCCAGCACTTCTCACAGGTATGTGCCTGGTCCTTCACCTGTATGTGGGCAACCAGTTTCCTTGATCAGGACCCACTGCACATGAGGATGAGAGACCTTCTATGGCAAGGTAATGCAGACCCTAGCATTAATTTGACAAATGTCACATTTTAACATTTAAACTTCCCAACCTGCTTTTCCTGTCACCCCAGCAACTCCTAATTGCCTAACTCACTGAGAAGTGTGCTTCAAATTTTCCATTATTTATCCCAGTATCTAATAATATTCTTTGCCTCAGAGTGATATCCTTGGATTCCCCATCTTCCAAGGTTTAGAAAACCCTTATGTATTTCAGCCACAAGATGAGAGTACTGATGCTCTACCTGTGTATATTTCTAATGTCACTGAACCCAGGCACAATCATCAATAAGCAGCTTCAGAAACATTTAATGCTAAATCTTAAAAAGCTTCATTTCCCTCTGTATTCGTTTCCTGTGTTACTGAAGATGGTGACTTAAAACAAAGACATTTATTCTCAAACAGTTCTGGAGGCCAGAAATCCAAAATCATTATCAGCAGGCTGAAATCAAGGTGTCCACTAGGCCATGCTCCTTCAGAGGCTCTAGGGAAGAATCTGTTCCTTGTCTCCTCCATCTTCCTCCTGCTGCTGGCATTCCTTGGCTTGTGGCCACATCACTATAATCTCTGCCTTCACTCTCTAATCTCTTTACATTGCTTTGTACTCTGTGTCTGTCTTCTCCTCTTTCTTTAGTATCAAGTCTCCCTCTGCCTCTCTTTTATAAGGACACATGTTAGTACATGTAGGCACCCTGATAATCCAGGATAACCTCCCATCTCAAGATCCTTAACTTTACCACATTTGCAAAGACCTTTTTTCCTTACAAGATAACATTTACAGGCTCCAGGGATTAGGGCCTGATATCTTTAGGGTACCATTATTCAGCCTAATTCACCCTCCTACCACCCTCCCACCATTTTCAATGCTCTCAGTGACTGTCAGGGGCCACACTGCAACTAATTCTTCTCCAGAACCATTTTTGCTATATGAACTGCATTTATATTTGATCATGTATTAAGGACTACAAGAGTAATGCAACTACAGGAGAAATCCACTGTGTATAAGAGAGGCACTAAACTGATGGATGCCATTTCTGGAAATTCTTAGACAAAACAAACAAAGAAAAATACCTAGAATACAAAGGAGAGCCCTTGACAAGCTGAGGGAAAGGATCAAACTTCCTTTGCTTTAATCATGGGTTTGTCAAGCTGCATCATAGGGAGTTCCGGGGGTGGGAGGTGGGGACTAATTTTCAGATGGCGTGAGGTAGGAAAGAGCAAGAGCTAAGTTGTAAGAATGCAGGTAAAACTCTGGGAGTCCCCTGGGGCCGTAGCGCAGCTGATTCAACGTGGAGAATGAGAAGATCAAGCCCACGATTCCAGGGGCAAAACCACTGTCCCAGCTTTTGAAAACAGTACACTATAAAATGAAATACGATTTTATTGCACTTTCAAAATATTTCTTGAACTGTCTGTGCTTTTTCCCCTTGTTTGTTCATTCATCCCCTCATTTACTGTCTACAAACATTTGACTGCCTAGTTTGTGTCTTTCACAAAGGATCCATGAGCCAAGAAGATATAGCACCTATCCTCCAGGAGCTTGCAGTTTGGAGGTATGAGTCCTTGGATTTTACTAGTAGGATTTTACTAGTAGGAAATCACAATCGTATCATCGCTATAATAAAGAACCCAGGCCACTGACTTATTCGGGGCCCACTAGTGATGAGAGGAGTGAGTTTAAAGTGTGCAAGACCTAAGATGAAGGTGAAACTAAAGGAAGTGGAGGCAGAGCAAATTGAGCAGCCAGACATTCTCCTTTCTGGGCAAACTTTGTTGTTCCTGAATTTTGTTTTCATAAAGAAGTTAGATTGCTTCCGAGCCTTGGGAGAAACTAAAATGGCGCTATGAGCCCCTCATTTTTCTGCTTCAAACAGAGCAGTACACATTTTTCAAACAAACGGTTCTGCATCAAGAACAACAAAAATGGGAAACTTCTGCTTCAGAGGAGCACACCCACAATGACCAAGAAACTTCTGGAATGAGGCAAAGAAAGCTGAACAGAGCTTGAACACGTGCACCATGGAGGTTTAAATTTTTCTATGTAATATCTTATCTTTGGAAATTAATATTGTCAGGTTTTTCACTCTTACTCACTCTCACAATTCCCTTTTCACCTTTAATGTCATATGTGGTAGCCATGCCACCATGATCACAAAGTCACTTAGAGGTAACTGGTTAAGGGATTCAGCAACTTAAACAGCCATGTTCAAATCCTGATTCTGCCAGGATAAAGGGGTCCTGCAGACAGAAATGGGAACAGACACAAGAGATATCTGGAAGCACTGAGACCAGGTGGGACAACAGGCTCATGCTTACCTGAACAGGTAACAGTAAGAGCCAGATTGCTGTCTCCTCAGCTCAGAATGCAAAACACCCCTGGTGGCAGGAGACAGGGAGAAATTGTCCTAAAGCATGATGTTTTTGCCTCTAGGGAAATCATGCTTCTGTAGGTAATAGTTTTATTCTCTAATCATCTGAATTAATTGACTGATTACATTTTCCATTTGCACAAAATTATTATTAAAATTAATAGTTATACATAATTCTACATTGAATATAAATATAATTTTGCTATAATACCTATTACTATAAAACATTTTATATTAAAGTGTTGGGACATATAGTTAATTTTTATAAATAGTAGTGATTTATATTCTTAGTATAAAATTAAAGTTTGTGTTTTTCTACACTATTTCATCTTTTTTTGGACAATTCCATCAATCAATTAACATTCCTCAAAGTCATTTCCCAATTTTTTAGCTTTTCATTACTTTGAAAATGGCTCACTAAATCCACTTATGCACTGCAGATGAGAATGTACAGACACTAAGGAAGACAATTATGTGGTTCCTTAGGAAAATAAATATCGAGTTGCCCTATGACCCAACAATACCACTGCTTGGTATATACCCAGGAGAGCTGAAAGCAGTGACATAGACATTTTCACATTGGTGTTTATAAAAGCATTATTCACAACTGCCAAAAGATGGAAAAGATCCAAGTGCTCTCAGCAGATGAGTGGATTAACAAAATGTGGTATATATATTCAATAGAATATTATGCAGCAGTGAGATGAAATGACATCCTGAAACACATGACAAAATGGATAAGACTTGAGGACATAATGTTGAGTGAAATAAGGCAGACACAAAAGGATAGATACCATGTGACTCCACTTGTATGACCATGGTAAAGGTAAAATCAGAGGTTTATAATATAGAATGTAGGGGACCTGGAGATACACAGAAGGTAGAGACGAGTAAATGGTTAGCTAATGAAACTGAACTCAAATGTAAGGGGATAAGGAAGTGAAGGGGATTCACAAGTGGGTCTATAAGTACTATTACCATATTGAAGGTGAACATGATTGAAAGGGGTTGTATAGACCCATGTGCCCCATCAATAAACACTATAAATATAAATAAATTCTTGCATGAATTACTTCAAAGGTATGAATCTTCTACAAAGAGTATTTAAGTTCAGGGTAGAGGGGAAAACTGCTATTGCATGCTATGGGCTATGTTTAACAGGAAAAACTCAACAGTATCATAGCAACACCAGCGGTAAAAAATGGGGAGGAGGGACAAGAGTTAAGGGGAGGTTTAGATTTCCTAGTTGGTGAGAGTGTGTTCATTAGTTGTCTTTCTCTTGGAAACAATGAAATTATCTAAAATTGAGAGTGCTGGTGGACTGTGGACTTGGGACATTATACATGATGCCAGTGAATGGAATTGGATGAGGAAGGCACTGATTGAGAAATAGGTTGGAAAACAATGGCATATACATGTGATCGAATATTGCTCTGCTCCAAGAAGGAATGAAGTTGTGAGGCATGCACCATGGTGAATGAACCTGTGGGACATCTGGTGAGGCAAAATGAGCCAGAAACCAAAGAGCAATTATTCTATGGTCTCCTTTAGAAAATATTTATAAGAAAACAGGGGTCTAGATTGTAAGCTCTTATAGCAGTCACATTTAGTCTGGAGTGGTAATCAGTATTTCTGGATTTTGAGAGCTGTTTTATATGTGTATAACCTGGTATTTAGCACTAAGAATGAAGCTGATCAGGTCAGGATTAAGGCAATTCAGAATACAGGGGTAAGGAAGACATTGTCTGTGTTTTAGAACCTCATCTACTCTTTGAGACCAAAGAAAGAAAGTTTATTTTGTCCAGAACTAAATTTCCTGTAGCACATAATCTAACTCAAAACTGTCTGGATACATCATTTAAACAACCTAAACACAGGGAGCCCAGGATAAGAATGAGGGCCTTTAATGCTGTGTAGCTTAATGCAATGCCTGGATGCATCCCACAGTACATTAAGCAGACAATCAAAAAGTAATGGCACAGTCCCTTAAAGGATGGGAGAAAAAATATGGAACAATTAAACTTGACCATTGGGGAAACCCCTGATACTGTGTCAAACATTAAGGACACTCAAATCAATAGGCCAACCCCTAGATCTTGAGGCTTGCTCTTGTGAAGCATATGTATATAGCAGAGAAACTCAGCCCATCTATTGGTATGCTTAAGAGTTATTTCAGAGGACCTCTGTTGTTGCTCAGATATGGCCTCTCTCTCTGTAAGCCCAACTCTGCAAGTGAAATCATTGCCCTCCCCCACTACATGGACATGACAGCCAGGGGTGAAAATCTCCCTGGCAGTGTGAGAGATGATTCCCAGAAATGAGTCTGGTTCTGGCATTGTTGGATCAACAATGCCATCCTGATGAAAAGGGGAAAAAGAAGTGTAACAATAAGGTATCAGCAGCTGAGAGAGTTCAAATAGAGTCAAGAGGCTTCTCTGGAGGCCACTCTTACACAAGCTTCAGTTAGACATTGCTACTATCATAACTTGCCAAACCCCAACCAAAACCATTTCTGCCAATCCTAAAGAATACCTAGGGCATTATATAAGATTCTGAAAAGGTTCCATGCATTAGGGTAACTTTCCAGAAACCTACAAACACCAGATGGGTCCCTGGACCAGTTAAGTCCTGAAATACAGAGGGGCCAGCCTCTCCAGAACATCAACTAGTTCCATCCCCCTATCCCATACTATTGACAGTCCCTTACAACATAAAAAAGTTAGAATGGGCATAGCCCAAATACCCCTAAAGAGTGGGAGAAAGATCAAAGGTGATGGTGGAGTTATACAGAGAAGGTAGGATTTGACAAATGAGTATGATTGCTGAATCATTATATTGATATTTCTTTTAGTCTCCAGGACTTTAGAGCAGCTGGAAGTAAAAATCTAAAATTGTGGAATTGTAACCCATACTAAACTCTGAAATCTGTTCTACAACTAATTATTACAACATACTTTGAAGTGTATTGCTTTTTTATATATTTGTTATATTCCACAAAAAAAAAAAAGGAGTATAACAGAGAAGGTAAGAGCTAACAAATGAGTATGACTGCTGAATCATTATATTGATATTTCTTTTGGTCTCCAGTGTCTTGGAGCAGTGAGAAGAAAAAATGAAAAGTCATGGAACTGTAACCCATACCGACCTTTAAAATCTGTTCTATAACTATTTGTTAAAATGTACGTGGAAATTTATAGCTTTTTTGTATATATATTTATTTCACAATTTAAAAAACATTAAAAATAAAAATAAAAGCCTGCAGGCCAAATCTTAAAAATATTTATATATTAAAAAATGGGTCAGTAACCCATTTGGGACACTATGTTATTTTATCCTTTCATAGTCATAAAGTCACCTATATTTTATGGGCCCAATTAAAGAATCCTTTAAGGTCTCATTCCTTTCTGTTTACTAAGACCAACAGAGTAGAAAAAAATGGCCCCTAAACTTCATATTTATGGAGAAAAGACACATGCTCCATTCCTATGACTCAAGAATACAGGCTATAAATTAGGCCATGCGTTAAAGGGGCCAAACTTTCCAGTGAAGGACACCATTGAGAAAAGATTTCTGTACATGTAGATAAAAGGTTGTGCTTCCTCAAGTATCCTTTTTCTACATTTAAAGATCGTTCTCTAAAGGTGTCCCTAGCTAATTATTTTATGTACAACTCAGAACTAAATTTGCATCTGCCAAGCATCAATTAGGGAAATTAAAAATATCTTGCCCTTGGAGCTTCCAGGTAGGATGGCATAGTACTGAGCTTCAAGACTCATTTTCTCTTCCAGGGCTGCTAGTAAATAGCCAGGAACTATCTGAAATAACTGTTCAAGGGTTCTGGAGACCAGAAGAACACGGTACAACATCAGGGAAGAGCAGAAGGAAGAGTCTGATAACCTGCAGTGAAGAACTGTGGTAAAACTCTCCATGCTGTGGAGGCTGGAACCCATATCTGATTTTCATGGCAAGGACCCAATCTCTGACTGGAAATAAAAGTCTTCTTCCCCAGAAATGAGGAAGGATGGGGCACAGCCAACAACCAAATGCTGATTTTGATTAGCAAACTCAGAATTCTGGGTCCCAGCTCTGAGGGCAGCTACAGTTTCAATTTACCCTGGAACAAAAGCAGCTAGCAGCTCCTGTGTCAACCAGAAGTAGAGTTGGTTGAGACTTAAAAGGCACAGTATCACCTTAGAACTGCAGGAAATAGCTTGCTAAAGAGTACCATCTGCTGGGCAGGTCAGGAAAGCACAGATACAGGGCACTGTATCCAATTTGGAACTAACCTATGCTGTCTTCATGAGTCTCTGACCCTGTTTTGGTTGGGAATTACTGACTTGGGACTGTCCTCTCCAGAATGACCTTCATCTCAGAATTTGCCCTGTAGGTAACAACAGTTAGAGACAAAAAAAAAAAAAGAAAATTAATGTTGAAGAACAATAGAGGCAAATAAAAACCAAATAGAATGGATCAACATTCCCAGAGAAGGAACATAGGAAAGGAAGTTTTCTCCTGGGGGTGAAATAATTGCCCAAATAGTGCAGTCACAGAAATTGTACTGTATAACCAGGGCAAGAATAAAATGAATAAGAGCTAAAAAAAGATCTGAGCAGTTAAACACAAGCTATCCCAATGGTCTATAATAAGTTGAACCAAGAGTCAAAGAAATAACTTAGCACAAAGCCAAACAATAAAAAAAACCCTAAAAAAAAAAACCCTAGGCAAGAGAGAGAAACTGATATCCAAAATAAATGTATCAAGATAATCAGATACTTAGACAACAACCCAAAATTTCATGCCATACTACCAAACAGGAAGACATGGTCCAGCCAAAGGAGCAAATGAAAACTTCAGAGGAGACACAGAATTTGGAACAACTAATCAAAGATATTCTAATAAATCTTCTAAATCAATTCAAGAGTATGAAGGAAAATATGGCTAAACTGATAAGGGATAATAAGAAGACACTGTTTGTGCACAAAGAGGAATCTGAAAACATAAAAAGATATAACAGAAATGATGGGAATGGAAGACACATTAGAAAGGATTAAAAATAAACTAAAGACATACAACAGCAGATTTGTAAAGGGAGAAGAGAGAACTAGTGAGCTAGAAAACTGGACAATTGAAATCTTACAGACAGAAGAAGAGAAAAAAATGGGAAAAATTAAGCAAGCCTCAGGGATGTTAGTGAAGGCACAAAGTGTGCAAGAATACACACCTTCAGTCTTCCAGAAGAAAAAGAGGAGGGAAAAGGGGCAGAAATATTATTTGAGGAAATAATGGCCAAATATTTCCCAACTCTTCTGAAAGACATAAACATACATGTTCAAGAAGCAAAATATACTCCAAACAGAATAAATCCTAAAAGACCTACTCCAAGTCACATGCTAATCAGAATGTCAGACACCAAACTCGTGAAAGCAGCAAGAGGAAAATGATTTGCCACATAGATGAGAGACACAACATGGCTAAGTGTCAGTTACTCATCATAAATCATGTTGATGAGAGGCATGGTATGACATATTGAAAATATTGAAAGAGAACATCTACCAAGCCAAAATTCTTTATCCAGCAAAACTGTCTTTCAAAAATGAGGATGAGTTTAAAAACATTCACAGATAAACAGAAACTTAGAGAGTTGTTAATAAGAGATCTATGCTATAAGAAATACTAAAGGAAGTTCTGAAGGCTGAAAGGAAAAGATGGGTGAAAGAGAGTTGGAGTAGAGGGTAGAAATAAATATTATCAATAATAATATCTAAAAGGATAAAAAGAGAGACAAAACAGAGATATAACATATAAAATCCAAAGAATAAAATGGTTGAAATAAATACTGCCTATAGAGTAATATCATTGAGTGTAAACGGATAAAACTCCCCAGTCAAAAGACACAGATCTACAGAATGGATAAAAAGTATGTGACATCTATATGCTGGTTACAAGAGGCTTATCTTAAGCCCAAGGAAACAAATAGGTTGAAAGTGAAAGGTTGGAAAAAATATATCCCATGCAATTAGTAAACAAAAAAGAGTGGAAGTAGCTGAACTAACATCTGACAAAATAGTCTTTAAATGCAAAACTGGTTATCAGAAACAAAGGACATGACATATTAACAAAAGGGACAATTCACTGAGAAGGCATAACATCATAAATATTTATGCACCTAACCAGGGTGCCACAAAACACTTGAGGCAATCACTGGTAGAACTGAAGGCGAAATAGACATAGCTATACTAATAGGTGGAGACTTCAATACACCACTGTCTCCAATGAGTAGAACATCAAGATAGAGAATCAATAAGAAAACAGTGAACATGAATAATATGATAAATGAATTAGATATGAGACATATACATCAGGATATACATTCTTCTCAAGTGCACGTGGATCATTCCCCAGGATAGATCCATGGAGGGCCACAAAACAAGTCTCAGTAAATTAAAAATGATGAAATCATACAAGGCACTCTCTCTGGACATTATGGAATAACAGGTGGAGAACCAGAAAATTCACAATGATACAGAGGTTAAACAACTCACTCTTAAACAATCAGTGGGTTAAAGAAGAAATTGAAAGAGAAATCAGTAAATATCTCAAGATGATGAAAACAGGAGCACAGCATATCAAAACTTATGGGATACAACATATAAGGCTGTGCTGAGAGGGAATTTATAGCACTAAATGCTAACATTAAAAAAAAAAGAAAGAGCTACAGTCAGAGACCTAACTGCACAACTGGAGGAACTAGAGAAAGAACAGAAGACTAATCCAAAAGCAAGCAGAAGGAAAGAGATAATGAAGATTAGATCAGAAATAAATGAAAGTGAGAATAAAAAGAGAATTGATAAAACCAAAAATTGATTCTTTGAGAATATCAATAAAATTCACAAACCCTTAGACTGACAAATAAAAAGAGAGAAGGTACAACCAAATGCAATAAGAAATGAGAGATAGAGACTTTACTACAGACCCCACAGAAATAAAAATGATCTTCAGAGATACTGTGCACAACTGTATGCCAACAAATTAGACTACTTAGTTGAAATGCACAAATTTGTAGAAACACATGAACAATGTACACTGGTTCTAGGAGAAAGAGAAGATCTCAACAGACCACTTACAAGTAAGGACTGAATCAGTTATCAAAAACTGCCCAACAAAAACAAAAACAAAAACAGGACCAGAGCCTTCATAGTTGAATTCACCAATCATTCCAAGAAGAATTAATAAAAATACTGCTTCAAAGTCTTCCAAAAAACTGAAGTGGAGAGAACACTACCTAATGCATTCTATGAAGCCAACATCACCCAAATAACAAAGCCAGATCAAGATACTACAAGAACAGAAAATTACAGACCTATTTCTTTCACAAAAGTCCTCACAATATACTTGCGAATCAAACCCAACAGCACATTCAAAGAATAATGCACCATGACCAAGTGGGTTTTATCTCAGGTATACAAGTGTGGTTTGACACAAGAAAATCAATTAATGTGATACACCATATTAACAAATCAAATGGGGAAAGCACATGATCACCTTGAGTGACACAGAAAAGGTATTTGACAAAATCCAGCATCCTTTCCTGATAAAAACACTTTGAAAGACAGGTATAGAAGGAAACTTCCTTAACATAATAAAAGGCATAAATGAAAAACCCACAGCTAACATTTCACTCAATGGAAAACCTGAAAGCTTTTTCCTCTAAGTTCTGGAACAAGTCAAAACTTCCCGTTGTTGTCACTGTTATTCAACTTTGTGCTAGAAGTTCTAGTTAGAGCAGTTAGGCAAGAAAAAGAAAAAGAAATAAAAGTCATCCAAATTGGAAAAGAAGAAATAAAACTTTCAGTTTTTGCAGATGATGTGAATGTACCAAAAAATCCACAACAAAGCTTCTAGTGCTAATAAATAAGTTCAGCAATGTGGCAGGTACAGATCAACATGCAAAAATCAGCAGTGTTGCTTTACACTAGTTTGGTAGTTTGGAGCTGTTATCTACCCCAGAAAAAGCCATGTTCTTTTAATTCATTGTTGTAGTGGCAAACCTGTTGTGGGTGGGAACTTTCAGTTAGGTTATTTTAATTGAGAAGTGACCCACCCCATTTAAGGTGGATCTTAATCCTTCACTGGAGTCCTTTGTGAGAGAAAAAAAGATAGAAAAGTCAGAAGAGGGCAGAGAGAGAGAAACAACCAGGAGATGCTAAGAGAGAACCTAAAGACACTTGGAAAGAAAGCCAACTGGACTCAGAAGCTGGAAGCAATGGAATCCAAGAACGAAGAGCAGATGCTGGCCATGTGCCTTCCATGTGACAGAGGAACCCTGTATGTCTTCAGCCTTTCCTCAAAGAAGCTATTTTCCTCTCAATGCCCTAACTTTGACATTTGCATGACCTTAGTACTGTAAATTTGTAAACTAATAAATCTCCATTGTAAAAGCCAGCCCATTTCTGGTATATTGCATTTCTGCAGCTTTAGCAAACTTGAACAACTCGTAATGAGCAATCAGACAAGGAAATCAAGAAGAAAAATTCAATTTAAAATATCAACTAAAAGGATCAAGTATGTAGGAATAAATTTGACAAGGATATAAAAGACTGGTATCCAAAAAACTACAAAACATTCCTAAAAGAAATTTTTAAAGACCTAAATAAATGGAAGGGCATTCTGTATTCATGGGTTGAAAGACTCAATATTATTAAGATGTCAATTTTACCCAAACTAATTCAATGCAATCCAATCAAAATTCAAACAGCCTATTTGCTAAATGGAAAAGCCAATCATCAAATTTATTTGCTAGGATTAGAGACCCCAAATAGCCAAAAAAAATCTTGAAAAAGAAATTAGAGGACTCATATTCTCTGACTTTAAAGGATATTACAATGCAACAGTGCTCAAAACAGCATGGTACTGGCATAAAGACAGTTATATTTACCAATAGAATAGAATTGGGAGTTCAGAAATAGACCCGAACATTTATGGTGAATTGATTTTCACAAGGCTGCCAGGATCATTCAACTGGGAGAAAGTCTCTTCAGCAAATGGTACTGGGAGAACTGGATATTCACATTCAAAAGAATGAAAGAGGACCCTTATCTCACACCTTATACAAAAATTAACTCAAAATGGATCAAAGACCTAAATATAAGTGCCAGAACTCCTAGAAGAAAATGTAGGGAAACGTCTTTGAGATCTTGTTGGAGGCAATCGTTTCTTAGACTTTATATGCAAAGCATAAGCTATGAATGAAAAAAATAGATAAATGGGACCTCCTCAAAATTAAAAACTTCTGTGCTTCAAAGACTCAGGAAGCTAAATATACAATTACCACTTGACCAGGCAATCCAGCTACTAGGTATATAATCAGAAGAACAGAAAACAGGGACTTGAATACACATTTGCACACCAATGTTCTTAGCAGCATTATTCCAACTGCCATAAGATGGAAGCAACTCAAATATCTATCAACTGATGAATGGAAAAACAAAATGTGGTGTATACATATATTGATGGAATATTATTCAAGTGAAGAAGAAATGAAGCCCTGAAGTATGCGACGACATGGACGAACCTAGAGGACATTGTGTTAAGTGAAATAAGCCAGACCCAAAAGGATAAATATTGAATGATCTCATTAATATGATTTAATCATAATAAGTCAACTCATAGAGTTGAAATCTAGAATATAATTTACCAGGAAATAGAATGATGGTACAGAGTGGGGAACTGTCATTTAATTTGTGCAGAATTTTAATTAGGTTGATTGTAAATGTTTGGAGTTGAATAGAGGTAATGGCAGCATATTATTAGGAGTGCAGTTAGCAGTACTGAACTGTGCATGTGATTGTGGTTGAAAAGGGAAGTTTAGGGTTGTACATGTCACTAGAAGGAAAGCCACAGAATAAATCATAGACGTGTATAACATAGTGAATTTTGTTGTGGATGATGACTGGGGATAATAGTAGAAATATAGGAATGTTCTTTCAGGAACTAGAACAAATGTACATCACTAATACAATGAGTTAACAATAGGGTGGTATATGGGAAAAGGATACCTAATGCAAACTGTGGACTAAAGTTAACAGTAATATTTTAATATTCTTTTGTTGGTTATAAACAAAGGTACCACACCAATGCTAAGTGTCCATAATAATAAAACTCCATAAAGAATATGGAGTTTTTGGGGGTTTTTTTTTTGGAGTAGTTAAAATGTTCTAAAATTGGCTGTGGTGATGATTCTGTGAATATACTGTGAGCCATGGATTGTACACTTTGGATGGATTGTATGGTATATGAATACATATCAATAAAACTGCTTTTAAATATATATATATTACTCTTTAAAGCAGTCTGAGAAAATCCTCCAACAATAACAACTACTGCACCTGAAAATTTCAGCTATGCATGGGGGGATTGGGCAACAGAGTATTGTTTTAAGAGAACAATAGATCTTCTCGTAGATTCACTGGAGACATGAGTAACAAAGCAACTACTGGAAAGTCTGGTAAACCTTTGCATGCATCTGGAATTGATAGGAAGAAATGACACAGAACTATTATTTGTCTTATATGAAATCAAAAAGTCATCTTGTTGAGTGCTTTATTATTTTTTTCCTTAGGGCATTTGTATTTCAACATAGTATAGCTCTTTCTTGTACGCAGATGTACATGATGGATGAATAGAGCTGGGATCCATGGTTTCAATGTTCTCACCCTCCAAAACTGAATTATAGCAAGATGTTGTTAATTACACAATAGTTCTTCTAAATGAAAGCTCACAGTAACAAAACTCCTACTAGGGGGGTTTAATGGGGACTATTTTAATATTGAATAATTAAATCTTTAGCCCTAGAAGAGGTCTTCAGTTTTAAAGTTGATGGCAACCAAACCTGGGAAGGAGACATATAAGTAACTAAGGTAATAAATATTACCAGAAACCAAAATAATTTCCTCTTTACTGCATTGCCTCCTCTGCACAATTTGTATTTTTATTACCAAAGGGTGTTATTTTACTTGCCATCCCATCAAGACTTAAGTATTATGCTATAATAGTTCAACAGATAGGGTCATGGAGGTTTAGGAATAAGTACATTGGCAAGATGATACAGCTAATAGGTGCTGAGCAGGTATTCAAAAAAAAAGACAGGGTTTTATGAGTCTACAATACAAGGGCTTTTTACAATATGGTTCTTTCCTTCGAAATACAATTTTTCCTCCTATTTGAGTGGAATTACAGAAATGCTCAAAGCCATAACAGTCTCTAGTTCTGGATCCCTTGTTAGGATCTCAAATTGTTAGATGAAGTCAATCAACTTTTAGAAGTGCCTGGTGGTTCAAACAAATAACATAGAACTAGCTTTCCTTCTGGATGGAATCTCCTTGAGAAGAGGGTCAAGGTGAGTTTAAATTGCTGCTTGGCTGTTCAGGTCAAAATTGGGATAATTCTACATCTTAAACTGGTTCTCAGCAAAGACATTACTGGGATTTGGAATGAAGCAAATCTTTGAAGTGTTGGACTGTCCCAATCACTGCAGGACATTCTCTGGCCACCACCTACTAAATATCAATGGTAGCAAAAGACTCCCCTATAAATATAGGCCCCTTCCTCAGAGGTGATGGTATTTGGTTAAGAACCACTGAGCTCATTCTTAAAACCCTCTTTTGTCAGCAGGCAGTGGCTATTCAGCTGTAAAAATCAGTAATGGGCTTTCTCTTCAGCATTGCATCATCTGGTCCTAGCCCAAGAATGTCAGGAGTAGCTAGGCAGTTTTGGGTTAAGCCACAGCTATGGGGCAAAAAAAAAAAAAAAAAATTCTATCTTAGGGGAGACTGAGAGTCAGGTTAGAATGCATGGGAATGGAAATGTGGTCAGTCTCCATACCAAGTCTTAATCATCAGTGGGAAGGAAGCAAAGAGAAAGCACATTAGGAGGTGCTTTTCTCCAATTCATTAGAAGAAAAGAGCAGTAGTAGAGCACAATGTGGGCCCCCATCTGACTGCCTGCCAACTTCGGCATGCTATCGGCTCATGATACAGCAGTTCTGTCTAGAACACAATGATCCCTCTGCCTTTACAATCACTAATCAATCACCTGGTCACTGCTCATAGATTCCATGGAATGACAGATGATTATCTACTTTCATGTCTGTTGTAACTTATCCTTAAAATATGTCACTGGAAGACAAAAAAGCTTGATGCCCCATTCAAGCACATTTAGAGTTATATTTTTGAAAGAGCATGTTTGGGCAATGACACAAATTACATCCACAAAGCAAATTAATTATTTGCAGATATGTAGTATAGTTATATGGGTTTATGTTATCCATCTGTGAACCTTAGTCTCCCCCGGTGCATGCATTGCTTACAATAAAACCAGCTTAATAGCTTTAAGAAAAATTTATTATACTTACATTAGCACGAAAATAAATTCTTCATTATTGGATGGCATCCATGGGCTCATGTGGGTGGAGGGGACCTTGAAGGGCCAACTGGCCCATTTCCTGACCTCTAAAAGGAATAACACTTAAACAAATCCTGAAGGAAGGTGTCAAGACAGGGCTATAGCTACCTGAAGAAATATTTCATTATCTGATATCTTTAACCTCAGGAAATTCTTCTATTATTGGACCTACATTCTGCTGGGACAATTAAATTATTCACAATCATTTGGTACTCAATGATGCTGAAAGATTGGTTATCTCCTCTGTGGTAAAATACATTCTTACTGAGAGTTCCTATTCAATATTTTCTACCCCCTCTCTAGGCTGAGTCATACCAGTACATTTAGCTTTTCCTCAAAGGTCTTGTTTCACGCAACTTAATAATTTTCAATAAGTCCCACAAAGATTCCCCATACTCATTTGTAATGATCAAGGCAGTCCCACACTAAGACTCTATCTAGCAAATGCAACATATTACATATGGGGCGATTATCTCTGAGGTACTTTCATGATTTTCTTTGTTATTTGTGTTGACACTATGACAGTTTTAAATGTTATTTGAATTGGCATCATGTGACTGTCTGTGCCCTCCATGTCCGAGAGCCTCATTATAATGACACAGTGAGGTAGGGACTGATTTGGAGAATGTACAAGATATGGAAAGAAGTTAAAAAAAAAAAAAAAACGAGGTAAGGAGGAAGGAGTGGTTAACTTCACCTTGGGGTGATTCACAGAAAAAATGACCCTTCAACTTCATTTTCAAGAAAGAAAAGAGATTTCCAAGGGGAAATGTGGAGTTACTTTTAGAGGGAATATTGTATGGAAAGGCATAGACAGAAGGAGCCTAAAAATAGATTCAAGGTATTTCATACAGTTCAGATGCTGATACATAGTGTAAAGGGGATAAAATTGGGGAAGGTGGAAAGAGATATGTATCGCACATCCTCTGTTGGATGCATCACATACATGGCTTCATTTAATTTTCATGATGGTTACATACACCGACCCACACTTTACCATTTTACTAAGGTAAATGCTTGGTAAAAGGGGTTTATGACCCATCCATGGTCACAAAAATAGAGTAGCAGAGTGTTCTAGTTTGCCACCTGCTGGAATGTGATATACCAGGAATGGAATGGCTTTCAAAAGTGGAATTTATTAAGTTGCAAGTTTACAGTTTTAAGGCTAGGAAAATGTCCAAATTAAAGCAAGTCTAAAGAAATGTCCAATCTAAGGCATCCAGGAAAAGAAACCTTGGTTCAAGAAGTCTGATGAAGTTCAACGTTTCTCTCTCAACTGGAAAAGCACATGGCAAACACAGTGACATCTGCTAGCTTTCTCTCCAGGCTTCTTGTTTCATGCAGCTCCCCGGGGTGCTTATTCCTTCTTCATCTCCAAAGGTCTTTGGCTGTGTAGGCTCTGTGGTTTTCCTGGCTCTGAAGTTTTTTCCAAAATGTTTCCTCTTTTAAAGGAATCCAGTAAACTAACCAAGACCTACCTGGAACGGGTGGAACATAAGCCTTTCAAACCGGCACACAGAACAAGGATGAGGACCCAGGGCTGACGGTGCAGCACATGCTCTATATTTATCATCACATCATTCTCTCATTGCAAAAATGATGCATGGAAAGGTGGTGGTCAAATCATGAAGGCCTTGCTTGCACTGCTAAGGGATTTTTACTTCCTTCTATAGACCAAGGAGCATCAGAAGAAGTTTCAGAATTTTATGTTTTAAAAAAAAGCATTAGAAAAATAGTCTTATGATAGTAGGAGGAAGAAATTTAGGAGAGGAAAAGTGGTTTTAGGAACATGCTATGAAAGTAGTAGCCTAGGTCAGACCCAATGAAGACCTAACCTAAGGCAGTAGTTGTGAGGATGATATGGAACAAATGGATTCATAAGCTCTTTTGAAGGTTTTCTCTCCAGGGCTTGGTAACTGCTTTGATGTGAGAATGAGGGTCCACAAGGAGTCTGGGATCACTCTCAGTTTTCTGACTTTGGCAGAGGTTGGAGTGGTGATGAATAGTGGTAATTCAAGTCAAGATAGTAATTGCCAGGAGAAGGAGCCCATTTGGAGGTAAAAGATAAAATGTTCAGTTTTTGGACATGTTGAATTTGAAATGAAGATATCATAGGTAAGGAATTCTTTGGCATTGGGGTGCAGAACAGGATAACACATACACTAGCACTGAAGAGAAAAATCAACCTTGAGAAACACATGCAGTTAAAAGAATAAGGAGTGAAGAGAAACACCCTGGTGTCATCAGCATCTTAAAGTAGGAAGTAGATATAGAAGAGGAAGGAAATTCAAAGGACTGACCCAAGAGGTGAAAAGTGAGCCAGGAGGATGTGGTATCTGTTTTAGTTTCCTGGCTGCAAAAACAATACTATACACTGGGTTGGCTTAAACAACCAAAATTTATTGGCTCATGGTTTTAAAGCCTAAAGAAGTCCAAAATCAAGGCGTCAATAAAGCAGTGCTTTCTACCTGAAGACTGTAGCATTATGGGTCTTGCTGCTGACAATCCTTGGCCTTTGGATTTTCTGTCGTGTGGCAATGCACATGGCAGCATCTTCTTTCTCTTTCAGGTTCCACTGACTTCGCTCTTGTGGCTGCACCCTGTGGCTTCTTTCTGAGTCCAGTTTCCTCTGCTTGTAAGGACTTCTGCCATGTTGGACTAAGCCCACCCTCATTCAGTTTGGGTACAGCTTAACTAGCAGCATTTTCAAAGGCCCTGTTTACAGATGGATTCACACCACAGGACCAGGGATTGGAACCTGCACGTGGTTTTGTGAGGGACATGATTCAATCTTCAGCAGTATCTTAGAATCTGAGACTAGAGACTTTAAAGAATAATGGCCAGCACACACAAATACTGCAGAGAAGACAAGTGATATTGGGATTAGGAAGAGTCTATCAGCTCGAACAACTGTAACATTAGTGGTAATATTGGCCAGAGTAGCTTAAGTGAAGTGGTTTGGGGTATAGAATTACAGTGGTGAGTTGAGGAATTCATGGAAGGTGAAGAAGAGATACTGGATTAAGGTGTGCAATTTAAGAGGTTGGTGTGCAATAAATTAATTGGATATACAGAAACATGAGCTACATTTATGAAGATCGCTTCACTCTCTCTTTCAACCTCCTCAACGGGCATCGTCCCTCCTTGGCCCTGGAAAAGATCTTGGAAAATTCCATAACTTTCTTTTTAGTGAATAAAAATTCTTTTGGCTATTTTAAGTCACAATTCTAGTCTCATTTCAATAATTAAAATTGCCCAGAACAATTTGCTGAACAAATTTTCAATATTCATTCAGAGATGAAAATTCGATCCTCTTCCCTCACTGAGGGGGAGAATTTCAAGCAGGCATCTTGGTCCAATTTCTTGGTGCCACCTCAGATTCCTCTTGCCCTCCTCCCAGCCTTCCCGACCTCGATCACTTGCTGGTTGTTTGCATTTGCATCAGGCTATCTTTCAATAACAGTGTCACATGAGCATCTGTGCATCTTCCCTGTCTGAGTATCTCATTATTATGACACAATGAATAAAGGGCTGACTTAGCAAGGGCTGACAAGAAACGAAAAAATGTAATAAAAAAAAAGAGGACGAAGTGATGACCTTTGCCTTAGGGTTAGGAGGCAGCTGTACACTGTTGCCTCATCTCCTAGCACTGCCTGCTCTTTCTGCCTCCCCATGCTCACCATGGTGGGCCCACAGAGGCTCTGCACCTAACTCACCCCACCTGGACCTGTGAGAGACTCTAGCTCTCCTGCCACTTCCAAAGGCAAAGGAACCTTTCATTGCAAGGCGCAGGATCTGGCTTTCCTAGAGGCCGCCTGGAGGAGCCTGGGAACACAATCTAGAAGGGTTAAGGCTGAGTAAATCAGTGCCTCATGAATTAAACTTGGACCAAAGAGAATCAACAGATGGAAAAATCCAATAGATGTCTGC
This sequence comes from Tamandua tetradactyla, assembly GCF_023851605.1. Classification (NCBI taxonomy): domain Eukaryota; kingdom Metazoa; phylum Chordata; class Mammalia; order Pilosa; family Myrmecophagidae; genus Tamandua; species Tamandua tetradactyla. The sequence goes on from NC_135331.1 coordinate 188,226,871, forward strand.
CTCTCCATTACTTCCACTGAGGGGATATTCTAATTACATGATGGTTCCACAAAGCCTGTCCAGAAGACATGTCCTGGGAATAAGCAACTGGTTATGTTCCCTTTTGAAGCTGTGGCATGTTCAGTAATATATCACCTGCTAAAAGCTTTTTCTCTCTCTCTCCCTGCTTCACTTCCCTTTTTCCTTCATCTTGCTGTCTTGAGTTTTCACCTCCCAATAATGTATCAGTTTTCAATAGGAAAATTTATAGTAACAAAAGGATATTTGTTGATGGTCTCCAAACGTGAAAAATGGAGCTATTTATAGTACTCACCGAGCAAGTTTGTGAGAATTGAATAAAATAGCAAATGTGAAAGGCTTTAGCTGTGCCTGGTAAGAGAAAGAGCTGAAAGAACGTAGTATTTGAAGGTTAAACTGGACAAGTTAAGGGTTTTAAGAATCATAATGCAGAATTCTTGTATCAAATCAGCTATCAATCTTTTTTCAGTGACTTGGATTAAAGAGAATTTACTCTCCAGAGATTTAAAAGCTCTTTCTTCTCAAGATGTCAGCAAATTGACTTTAGGATTAATCCTTCACTTTCGTTTTCTATAATTTTCAATGTCATTCATATAGCTGTATGAATATATATGACATTTTAGCACATTCTTTTCCTCTTTTCAGGAACATTTCGATTCTTTTGATTTAATGTGGCCTCACAATAACCACTATCCCCAGACTGACCTGGGCCAGTTGTTTTGCTAAATTGCAGGTAAGTCATACAGACCTATAGACTTTACTTTTCTGTTGATGAAACCTTCACCTTTAACAGAATGATTATAAGAATAAAAACATCGAACAGGCCCTGAGTGCTTACTATGTGTTAGGTAGAGTGCTAAAGATGTTATTTGCATTATCATATTTAAAACACATAATGATCTTAGGAGACAAGTATTTTTTACTGTCTGCATTTCATAGATGAGGAAAATGAAGCTTAGATAGGTTAGGTTTTTTCTGAAACCGCATCTATAAGCTGTGCTAGTCCTTGATATAGATGAGATTTTTTTCTTCAAACAGTTTTAGAGAAGTTGTGAAAATAACCATATTTTCTAAGTACCACCTGCATATCAAGTTGTGAAAGCATAAAATACATTTTCTAGTGATTAAATAGATATTGGTGGTAATGATGCTATACTCACCAATTTCTTTTTAATGTCCACACAAACTCTCCTCCCTATTTGAGCATTTATTGAAGGTTGAAGCATGAAATCTTCATTTAAAAATGCTTAGTATTTCTAAGTGTGAAAAAGATATTTGAGCAATGAAAGAAACCAATTGACTTGCAAGTTTGGATTCATGTGGAATAATTAAGGTATTGTAGTTCTCTGTTATGTAGATATAATGACTATGCAATTATAAACAATCCAAAAGATAAAGGAAAAAATCAATCAGTAATGTTCCTAAAATTGAAGCTAAAATGTTGAGTCACTTTTCATTGATATTTCATAGCCGAATGTAAACCAAGCCAAGAATTGAATTTGCTATTATTTGAATTTGAATTTATTATTATTACTATTTCAAGGATATTAAAAATGTTAATTTACCAAATTGACATTTTGTAGTTATTTCTGACTCTCTTTGAAATTCTCTCAGTTATCTTTTTCAGTATCTCTTATAAGACTAATCATTTATATCAATTTTTTAAATGCTCTCTCAATTGCATCAAGAAATTTAAATTTTATTGGAAAATCCATACTCCTACATATCTAAACTACTGCTAATTCATATATCTTTCACTATAAGCAAAAATTATCACAAAAATTCAATATTCTTCAGTAAGTCAATATTCAATAGTGACAATGGGTGCAATAATCAGCGCCTTTCCTTCCTTCCTTCGTCCTAAATCTAGCATCTCCTTCAGATTCTGAATTTGTTTAGGGGTTCTATCTCAAAGAGCCAATACCTGCAATGATTCAGACATTAGAAACTGGGATTCACAGTAATCCATCACTGCATCCCAGCATGGCTCTCCGAAGCCTGTAGCATCCTCTGAACAGATAGCACATGGCCCAGGCAGCCCCAGGTCCAAGCTGGGAAATGGAATTTGCCAAGAGTAAGGCTTTATCTATTTGTTTGACCATACAAAATAACCAAATTAATCAATACAAGGGATTAAAATGCCCTCTTTCCAAATTAGTGTGTATTTTAGATATTTTTAAGAACTGCATTAAGAATTTTCCAATTTACTTTCTTCCTGAAAGGGATTACCATTTACTCAAGGTTCAGATCTTGAACCTCAAAGGACCCCCTATGCCACAGCAGGAGCTGGAAAGAACTGGGAGGTGAAGAGGAAGGATGAAAAGTGGAGTTCACCTGGTCTTCCAACCTTGCTTTATGCCACATCTCCTGGGTTGTAATGATCTCTTCCTTTATTATCCATGCAACCTTTCCTAATGAACTTTCTTCCATGGTGATTAATAGGAAATGCTGGGAAAGGGCTTACATAAGAAGGGATACTCCTGATGTAGACTATTTAAGGCAAAGCTCTGAGCTCAAAGAGTCAAGAGCACGTAGATTTTAAGGTAAGTTTTAACATGCAACAAGATTCCTCCTTGACATTGAGGTCTACTTTAAGATACCTTCATCTATAAAGCATAAATAAGAGAAACCTCCAACATGGGATACTTCCTGGCTGGTTATCTTACAAAATGCAAAACTTCAATAGGTTTCAGTTTACTGAGAACATAACAAGGAGTTTTCACAAACAACTTGCTAACATATTACTCCTAGATTTAAAATAACAATATAAATAAAAAGATAAAACTTTCTTCTGGAGGAAAAGAAATCTTCCATATTTCTCCATAAAGCATGACAATACTAACATTATTAATAGTAAATATTCTTTGGTAAACTGACAAAAAATTGAATTGTCTACAACAAAATCAACAATAATAATATAAATGTGGGATTCAATTAAATTGCAATGTTTCCTATTTTTATCCATACACACGACTAACTGGTGAATCATTGTAGCAGTATGTATATATTGAAATGTAGAAATGTGTGTGTGTGTGTGTGTGTGTGTGTGTGTGTGTGTGTGTGTGAATGAATACCTTTTTCTTTTGTAGTTCATTAAGGGGAAGAACCTATGCTTTATTCCCCATTGTACACACTGCATCTAGCATAGTCACTGGAATGGGATGAGAGCTCATAAACGTGAAATTAATTAGTTAATTAACCTCTGTTGATGCTTACTGTGTGCCCCAAATGACTCTGCACAGAGGGTCAACTAAACTTATGAGACTGTGTTCATTGTCATCAAAGAACTTACAGTTAAATATGGGAGACAAGGCATCCTGCATAAAGCAGTTGGGGACCCATCAGAGAATAAATATCTTGAGATAACAATGCAAGATGATAAATAGGTGGTTAGGTGTGAACAACTGCACTTAATAACAGAAGCAGACAATGGTGTTGCGTTTCACAGCACCGGCACCCGTCTCTTCCTCTTGTATCCAAAACAGAGGTGTCCCCATTACACAGCTATGTGCAGGGTTAGGGCAATTCCAACCTTGAAGTAGAGATAATGAAGCCTCTACTCAGGCCTCAACATGTTTCTGTGCTAATGCTACCCAAAGTCTTGACTGAGACTAACAGGTGTCATAGTACTTATTTAGTTGCTCCCTGCCTCATCTATGAGGCCAAAATGCCTTCTGATATCTTTAATACTGACATAATATCTAATAATATAAGTAAACTGAAAGACTATCTCATTGTCCTTGCATGGTATTGAGTAGAGTGTAATGAGCCATACAGCTGGCCATCAAGGTATCTTCCCAAATAAGGGCAAGACGTGCTAAAAAGCAGATAAAGGAAACACCTCATTTTTCATGACAAGTTTTATAAAGAAAAAAAAAGCACACCTGTATTTGAAATTTAGTGGAACCAAAAGTAATTAAGGCACAAAATAAACATGGACTAGAGCATGGGGAATTTAATTGTAATAGTCTAATGAAATTCTTCATATTCAAAATTGCTTTGCTGAAAGCAAAGTGCCTTGAAGAATTTCCTCTTTGGAGCCTAAATCAGTAGTTTTCCATCTGGGTTCTAGAGAAGCTTGAACAGCTACACAAATGTTTGATAGAAATGCAATTTATAAAAATATTTTGATGATTTTAAAAACTAGTAAAAATGCATGATACAATGTACAGTACATTTGAGCATGCTGGAGAATCTATGATGCCCATCTCAATTCTTAGGTTAATTTGGTTTTATGCAGCTCTTGAAACAAAGCAATTTTTCTGCCCTTCCTATGCATATATTTGAACTTTGTACAAATGTGAAATTCATTGGCAGTTTACAGCTTTACACTCGTCTTTATAATGTTCCCACCAGTACAGTAAATGTACTTCTGTTATACTGAACAAGTGCAGAGCGTACCACAGAGCAGGTATGCTGCTCTCGATTAAGTGGGGGGCAACATGAAGGCCTGCCTGCCAGTCCCTGGCCAGGCCATGAGACAGGATTTTCTCAATATTGTGCAACCCAAACAAATTATTCAAATATATGGGATGCTGAGACTTGATATAAGATAGTAACCATTACCACTGGTTCCTTCACAAACATCTGGGACATATTCCTCCTGCTCATTAAATCTGGCATCCCTCAGACTCCAATCCTTAGCCTTTTTATCCTTTGAATTTTGCCCTCAGGAATCCCATTTGTTTACCTGCCTTGTTAGCCTTTCTTTGGGTCTATATTTCCAGTATTTTAGAGTATTGCATCAATTAGCTTGGATATGTGTCAGGAATCTAACCATTTCATTACAAACCACCCAAAACGGCTTAGTGGCATAAAACTAACAATGTATTTGGCTTATTTTTTGCAGCTAAGGTGCTCAGAAAGGACTCAGCTTGATGGTTAAGGTTTGACCTTCTTGACATCAGTTGGCATGGCTGGAAAAGACACTTTCCAGAAGGCTCCTTTGCTCAGTTTGCACTGAGGAGCTCTTAGTCTGCTCTTTCTCTCTTTTTCCCCCTTCTCTGACATGCTGCCTTGTCCTCTGAGTCCTGCTTCTCATAGCATGGAGATTTCAGGAGAGTTGCACTTCTTACATGGCACTTGGCTTCCTAGAGGCAGAAAGCAGAGACTTCCAGAGTTTTCTAGGGTCTGGTACATCACTTCCTCCACATTCTATTGTGTTATCATTTAGTGGGTGACCATGTGCCCATTTTTCTTCCCTTGACTTCGAATACCTTATTCCTTCCACTCTTCCAATTCACTTCTTTCTCTTACTTTAGAAAGCATTCTTCTGTGACTTATTTTGAGATTAACTTTATATCACCAGCAAATCCTTCTCCCTTTAGACTTAGATACTATCTTCAGATATTACTATGTGCAGTGGACATGCTGTGCTTTTCAGCTATCCATCATTGACTCCCTTCCCTTTCTATTAGTAATCTGAACTTATCTGGACAATCATTATTATATAGAAATCTTTGGCAATATTAACCACCTCTTACAAAAGAAGCCAAACTGACTCTGTTTTCCCTTGCTCAGCCTCTGGACAGACACGTTGTGGACACCTGATATAAGTTCAAAGAATCAGAGATTGGTTGTTAAATCTTAAGCAAATAATGCAATGGCACCAGGAGAACATGAAAATTTATACATGAAAACAGCAGTAATGGCAGTGACATGGCATCTAGATTGTCCCTGTGGCATGACTGCTACTATAGGTTCTGCTGCTCAGTCTTCTAGAGCTTTCTTGGTTTCTTCTAGCTGACAAGTTTGGTCCTCTTGCCACCCCACTGACTCTGGAGACTTCATAACTAATTTGAGTAAATTCACTGATTTCTCTGGAGATAAACAGGGTTGGTTTCTGCTGCTCAGAACCAAGATATGCTTAATAACATGTTATGTTAATTGCGTACATGAATTGTTCTGAGGATGAATGAGTTAATAACGAGAAGCATATTGAACAATTCTTAACACAGGGTACAAAATAAATTTTATTAATATAGTTTTTCATATTTATCTCTCTCTTCTTGTTATTATTCATTTTATTAGAATTATCATCATTAAGTTTTCTACAGATGTATTGAACAGGAAACATGGCTCCTAGCATAATAATCAGGGCAATGCAGTACCAAGCTCAGTTCTGTTGCCAGGTTGGCTAATATGCAATAAGACTCAAGTTTTGAGAAGTTAAGAAACTTAAAAGGTTCATAAAATAAGCTATCCAGTTCAGTGCTGAACTCTCTAAGAACTCTCTAAAGAACATGCCACATTTCACTACATACTTGAAATATTTTCATTATCTACAGAAAAGAATCTTAATAGCATGGAAATTGGAGATGAAAAAACAAAAATATCAAAGTTGATTTTTAAGAACTAAAATGAACCTTTATTCTCATTGGTACTAGAAAGAAGGTACCAGTTCTCTGAAATTTCAATCAATATATTTCACAAAAGTCAGGGTACAGAGTTTCTTTGGTAGGGTGGGAGTGATGAAAATGTTCTGGAATTAGATAGTGGTGGATATTTGCATAACTTCGTGAATATGCTTAGAACCACTTGAATTATACACTTTAAAAGGTGAATTTCCTGGTAAGTGAACTATGTCTCAATCAAAAAAGATGTAAATATAAGCAATAAACCATGCTGTAAATATCTAATTATAGGTTCAGATTATAGGTGTCTTTTTAAGAAATGTAATATATATTGTACAGCCATGAACACTATATTAAGGGTAGAAATTTCTACATCAGAGTTCTTTATTTCTTGGACAGTTTCTCAACCTGTCAGCTTATGTATTCACTTTAAATGAAAACTTCATCATTCATATTTCAGGTGAAATTTACTTGTGGAATTCAGTCATTCCTAATGGACACATATTTTATCATATCTGGAGGTTTATCTGGCAGCTCTTAGTAAAGTAAGGAGATGGATTGATTCCAACAATATTTAAAGTTGCACAGTGGGCCAAAATATCCAAAGCACTTGAATAAATCAATGACACCCATTCATTTGTTCATCATAGCTGAAATACTCAACTCTGCCTAGGAGCAGTCACATCTAAATATGTTTAAGATACAAGATTCATTGTCCTTTTGTTTTACTTCCCAGCACATGACTGGGTACCAAAAAAGTGGTGATGTTGATGGCTACAAATAGTGCATAAAGAATATGCTACCTACGGATTACTTGCCTGTATATCATTACCTCTTTAAAAAACATAGATGGAAATATTTCAGAGTCCCCAGATTCAAACTTAAGAAGAAGAACTCACCTGCTTTCACTCAAGGAGCTTGACGTAGTTCATAAGACAGTTCTTTAGTAAGAATGTTTTGGCGGTGTCACTGAACATAAGGAGAAGGAAGTGGAGGGAAAAAAAGAGGAAGAAGAGAAGGGGAAGGAGAAGGAAGTGAAGGAGAAGACAAAGAAGAGAAAGGAGAAGGAGGAGGAGACAGAGAAGAAGTAAAAAGGGGAGGAGGAGGAATAGCTGTTAACACTGGCAGCATAACAAAATTCATGCTCTATTGCATAAAATGGGAATAGGCTATTTTATCCTGTGAGACTCTCTTTTTCTCTTTCTCTGCCTCTGTCTCTTATTCTCTCTCTCTCTCTCCAAGCAATCTACTTATCATTGTACCCAGGCTTGATTAGATTTATAGTTTGTTTATCTGAGAGCTCAATGCTTTATTGCAACCAGAAGCCAAAATACGTGCACCTCCACAACCCAGCTGAATAAAACAAACTCATTTTGATCTTTGTGTACAAAGCCATCAGCACTGGTTCAAAGTGTAGCGCAGCCAGCTCTGGACGGCAGATGCAGGGTTCGTTCTTCTCCCGGGCCCTTGGTTTCAATTAGGCTGTCTGCCAAGTGGTCCATGTGCCTCTGTGTGCTGAAATGTTTCTTTGAGGCAGCTTTTTTAAATTAGGAAATAAAGACTTCCCATGTGATTTGCTATATATACAATTTATGACAATTGATTTTTATAGTTAAAATACATACATTTTTAACATATTTCTCTTTCTACAAAATAGCAGCTTTCTAACAAGAGAAGAAAATTAGCAAAATGTAAATACTGCATTTCATTTGCCCTCCCCATTCAAAAATTTACTCAAACATAAATTAAAATGATACTTAAGACCACTGTACTTCTAAAATAACTTATTTTTCTTAAGAGAGGAGGGGTGAAGAGAGATGGTAGGAAACAAGCAAGCGTGTTCTAACTTCTAGGAACTCTAAATAGGGAAAAAAAAAATAAATACTAGCTAAAAGAAAAAAAAAGCTGTAATTACTGGAGATCAGCAAGTTCCTCAATGAGAGTGGGTGACACCTTCCGTGCTTTCTCTACCTTTTGGGTCCTTTACTGCCTAACTTTCAAATACCACCTTGTGACCTGACAGTAGATAAAACAAGTTCCAAAAGCCAACTTCAACATCTAACTGATTCCTGGTAGAAGGATGGGCACAGCAAAGTCTGTGCTTCACACCGCCAAATGCACAAATGTGTATGTAAATATAATTCTAACCATGGACAGCCTCACTTGGCAAAAGTCTAGAAACTATTGAAAGCAGTTTTCCAGTTGCCCCAAGCTATTATTAATAGCTCTCCTGTTGCTACTTAGACAAGGAGACAGCCAAGTCCTGTGAGGCCTGGAAGAATAGGATCATCTCGTAGAGAAGATCCAGGCTGGTTAAAAAAAAAAAAAAAAAAGCCAGGAAACCATTACTGTTTTTGGCCTTTTGCAAGCATTCAGGTCAACTTTGAAGAAGTTCCCACACAGGCTTAGAATGTCCCTGAGAGTGAATTCAGGAGCATTTCAATTCTAAAGACCTGGTCCGGCAAATTAAGCCATCACTTAGCAGATGTTAACCACTGCCAGTGCCAATCCAAACTGAAAAGAACTGGGCACCAGAACAAGCAACTGAATGGCAACCAGCTGTTAGGTGGTGGTTCTGGGCAGGCCCACACCACACTACACTGCTCACCCTGCAGGGAAATATAAGCATGGCATAGACCTTTTTTTTTTTTTTTAACAGAGAAGACATTGTAATCAAACAGCCTTCACTTAATACTCAAGACTAGCTTATGGTCTCTTACTCTTACTGTAAGGGAAAGGGTGGATAGGTCTATAGATGAATATATAAAATACCTGCCATAGATGATCATCCATAAATTTGGAACAATGTTGTGAGAATTTTTTTCTTGACATGTTTCTAATGAACTACATATCTTAAGAGTAAGCATCGAGTAAGCATTTTTAGAATCTGCAGTGCTTATGACAGAGCATATGAATTTACTACATGGGGCTCAAGTAAACTGAAAGGTTAATGCAATGGTCAAGTGTATCTTGTGCAACAAAATCATTCACAAATGCACACTAAAATTCATGAAGTTGGATGAACAGGTTTAGACATTTTAAAACCGTGGTGCTCCATTTTCCAAAGGCCCTATAAACAGGGAGGACTCTGTTGCCTGCACACCATGCTCCACAGGCATTAAAACCCAGCTGCTAACAATTTCTGTTTCAAACAAATGCCTCAGTCTTCTGGAATTCAACCTGCTGCTTTTATTTTTACAAAACTTATTTCCTAAATGACTGGCCTCATAAGTATTAGCTCTTTAATTTTGGTGACCCATTCAGAATCATCTCTGTGACAGATTGTATTTTGACCTTTTATTCAGCTCTTGTCTTTGCTCACTTCTATGCTTTCAGCATTTGTCATAGCATTATCTGAGAGTCCTTCCTCAAGCTATGACCAAAATCTAACCTGTGGAACCCTGTGACCTAGATAAGCACCTGTACTATGGAGTGGGATTTGGACACATGTAAACAAACAAACAAAGATAACAAAAAATGTATTTAAATATTGGCCCAGTTGCCATGATCCTATTATTGAACTTTATCCTCATAATCAACACCACTCATCTTTCAAAGAATATGTTCTTAGGGGATAAATGCTTTGGCACTGTACTGGATTGAACCCAGAAAAATATGTTCTTAAATCTAATCTGTTTCTGTGGGTGTGAACCCATTGTAAGCATAATTTTTTAATTTAAGTAATGAGGTTACTTCAGTTAAGGTGTGTATGGTTCACCTCAATCAGGATGGGTCTTAATTATATTATTGGAGTCTTTTATGAGTGGGATGATTTTAGACATGAGAAAGAGAAAGCTACAGGAGGCAAGAGCTAAACCCAAAAGAAAATGGAAAGACCAGGAGACGCTACCATGTGCCTTGCCTTGTGACAAGATAAAAACCCCAGATCATCAGCACTCAGCCCCAGAACACCACTATCTTTGGGGAGAAAACAATGCCTTGATGACGTCATAATTTAGACCTTCTTTGAACCTCAAAACTATAAGCGAACAAATATCATTGTTAATGTCGACTCATATCATGGTATTTGCTTGAGCAGCCTAGGAAACTAAAGCAGGTACTGTCATCTCAGTCACAACCACAGAAGTCAAGTTTTGGCCACTTATCTCTAGCTGGATAATTAATAGACATACTCTATCACCCAAAGTTAAATGCTGCTAGGAATTAGTTTTTCTGCTACATCAGTGGAAAAAAAATAACATTAGGTGCTATAAACCTGTAAAGCACTTCCCTTCAGCAGAGAGGTTTTAAGATTGAGACATGGACAAAGAAGTTCTCTAATAGTTTCCTGAAGCAGCCAAGTCCAAGCAAGATACAAACATAAGAACAATACCAGTTAATGGAATGACTCATTATCACCTGTTGTCTCTTTGCTCCAAATATCAACATGGAGCCCTGACTTACTGGTGAATTGGGATGAACTACATGTAGATACCTGTCAAGACATTGGTCTAAAACTTGTGGCTCAGCATTTCATGTGCCTTTCTGCCACTGTCCTATCATAAGAAATATAATGCAAGGAAAACTAAGCAAAAACATTTCTATTCTATCCATTTCAATCTTGCCCAATGTAGAGAAGTTTCCTAGCAGCTATAGTCATGAACCTGTTTTTCCACACCCCCTGAAAGACAAAGGAAGTGTCATAATAGGGAAGAACCAAAATATAGATGACTTCCTTCACCCCATGAAATTAAGTGTCCATATTCTGGACTCATCCATCCTGTGGTTCACTTCGTTTGACTGAAGTCAATTGAAAGCATTTTAAGCACCTGGAAGAGGACAACATTGTGTTGTTCCTGGTGTTGATGATGCTGGCAGTAACAGAAGTTAGTTATGGGGACTTGCATAGGTATAAAATAGAGACTATCATTAATCTGAGATCTCTGACAATGAAAGCTGAGGACCCTCCTGTCTCCACAGATTGCATTAGCCACAAAGGAATCCTGCACCAGACTGCCCAAAAAAACTTCTGTAAGAACTTCTGAATGCCCAAAAAATCTCCTCTGGGGTAGAGCTCTAAAAGAAGAGTGGAACTTTAGGAAATTACATAATAATGAATTGTAAAATGAGTCATCAAAAGAGCACATGGGGGCGGGCCGCGGTGGCTCAGCGGGCAAAGTGCTTGCCTGCTATGCCGGAGGACCTCGGTTCGATTCCCGGCCCCAGTCCATGTAACAAAAACGGAGAAACAGAATACAATAAAACAAGAAAATGTTTAAAGATGTTTCCCTTTCTTCCTTCCTTCCTTCCTTCTATCCTTCCTTCCTTCTCTGTGTCTTTCCTTTAAAAAAAAAAAAAAAAAAAAAAAGAGCACATGGGCACAGAAAAGTATAGGCAAGTTTTAAAAACGCAGAGTCCAATGAGACTTGGTCAGTTATGCATGATTCTTTGTGTAGAGGACACTATAATAAATAATACAGGTCAATAAAAAATAAATGTATAATTTTGTGGTGAAGGCAAAACACATATGACATAAATAATAAATTTAGAGAACAACATGATGGTACTTTGTAAATAGAAGCAAAATAACTAATGTTAGTCTTGATATCTGGATGTTTTAGAAAATTATCTATTACTTGAAATTTCCTTGTAGCTTAATCATAGTCCTTTCAGAGTCCAAAAGTATTTCATTTTTTTTTTAATTTTTTTATTAATCAAAAAAAAGAAAAGAAATTAACACAACATTTAGAAATCATTCCATTCTACACATGCACTCAGTAATTCTTAGTATCATCACATAGATGTATGATCATCATTTCTTAGTACATTTGCATCGATTTAGGAAAAGAACTAGCAAAACAGCAGAAAAAGATATAGAATGTTAATATAGAGAAGAGAATTAAAATAATAATACTAATAATATATATATATATAAAAAGGAAAGAGAAAAAAACAAAAACAAAAGATACAAACACACAAACAAACAAACAAAAAACCATATTTCAGGTGCAGCTTCATTCAGTGTTCCAACCTAGTTACATTACACTTAGGTATTATTGTGCTGTCCATTTTTGAGTTTTTGTATCTAGTCCTGTTGCACAGTCTGTATCCCTTCAGCTCCAATTACCCATTATTTTACCCTGTTTCTAACTCCTGCTGGTCTCTGTTACCAATGATATATTCCAAGCTGATTCTCGAATGTCGGTTCACATCAGTGGGACCATACAGTATTTGTCCTTTAGTTTTTGGCTAGGCTCACTCAGCATAATGTTCTCTAGGTCCATCTATGTTATTACATGCTTCATAAGTTTAGTCTGTCTTAAAGCTGCATAATATTCCATCGTAGGTATATGCCACAGTTTGTTTAGCCACTCGTCTGTTGATGGGCATTTTGGCTGTTTCCATCTCTTTGCAATTGTAGATAATGCTGCTATAAACACTGGTGTGCAAATGTCCGTCTGTGTCTTTGCCCTTAAGTCCTTTGAGTAGATACCTAGCAGTGGTATTGCTGGGTCGTAATCCATTCTGCCATTCTATGTCTTTTGATTGGGAAATTCAGTCCATTAAGTTTTAGTGTTATTACTGTTTGGATAATATTTTCCTCTACCATTTTGGCTTTTGTATTATATATATCATATCTGATTTTCCTTCTTTCTACACTTTACTCCATACCTCTCTCTTCTGTCTTTTCGTATCTGACTCTAGTGCTCCCTTTAGTATTTCTTGCAGAGCTGGTCTCTTGGTCACAAAGTCTCTCAGTGACTTTTTGTCTATAAATGTTTTAATTTCTCCTTCATTTTTGAAGGACAATTTTACTGGATATAGGAGTCTTGGTTGGCAGTTTTTCTCTTTTAGTGATTTAAATATATCATCCCACTGTCTTCTAGCTTCCATGGTTTCTGCTGAGAAATCTACACATAGTCTTATTGGGTTTCCCTTGTATGTGACAGATTGTTTTTCTCTTGCTGCTTTCAAGATCCTCTCTTTCTCTTTGACCTCTGACATTCTAACTAGTAAATGTCTTGGAGAACGCCTATTTGGGTCTATTCTCTTTGGGGTGCGCTGCACTTCTTGGATCTGTATATTTAGGTCTTTCATAAGAGTTGGGAAATTTTCAGTGATAATTTCTTCCATTAGTTTTTCTCCTCCTTTTCCCTTCTCTTCTCCTTCTGGGACACCCACAACACGTATATTTGTGCGCTTCATATTGTCATTCAGTTCCCTGATTCCCTGCTCGAGTTTTTCCATTCTTTTCCCTATAGTTTCTGTTTCTTTTTGGAATTCAGTTGTTCCATCCTCCAGTTCACTAATTGTAGCTTCTGTCTCTTTAGATCTACCATTGTAGGTATCCATTGTTTTTTCCATTTTTTCTTCTTTGTCCTTCACTCCCACAAGTTCTGTGATTTGTTTTTTCAGATTTTCTATTTCTTCTTTTTGTTCAGCCCATATCTTCTTCACGTCCTCCCTCAATTTATTGATTTGGTTTTTGAAGAGTTCTTCCATTTCTGTTCGTATATTCAGCATTAGTTGTCTCAGCTCCTGTATCTCATTTGAACTATTGGTTTGTTCCTTTGTTGGGCCATATCTTCAATTTTCCGAGCGTCATCCATTATTTTCTGCTGGTGTCTGGGCATTTGATCAGATCTCCCTGGGTGTGGGACCCAGCTGGTTGAAAGGTTTTTCTGTGGAATCTCTGGGCTCTGTTTTTCTTTTCCTGCCCAGTAGGTGGCGCTCGTGGCGGTCGTTTGTCTGCGGGGCAGTCGGCCCGGGAAACCGCGCATGGAGGCGGGGGTCGCTGGCCGTGGCTTGGGGGAGTGCCGGTCCAAATTGCCCAGCTGGCCCGAGACGCCAAGCGTGACGGGAGGGCCCCGCTATCCAATGTTCCCAGTCAGACCGGGGAGCCACATGCGTGGAGGGGACCCCAGACGCCAGCCACCCCAGCCGGGAAAACGTGCACCCCTCGGGTATCTCACCGCAGTGGATTCTCCCTACCCGTTCAGCCGTTCCAGAATGGGGTATGCTGTCTTTTTTGGTCTCTGTCGTGACTCCGGGAGCTGTTTCGTATTGTTTCTGTTTCTTTAGTTGCTGTTCTGGAGGAGGAACTAAGACCCGCGCGTCTTACTAAGCCGCCATCTTCTCCGGAAGTCTTACTGATTTTTGACAAGGATGTCAAGTATATTAATTAAGGAATGAATTGTCTCTTCAACAAAGCTTGTTGGGAAAACTGCCATACTGGAGACCTGGGTTCGATTCCTAGTACCTTTTCCTGCGTGTGCTTTACCAACTTCACTGGGGCCATTGCAGCTGTTCCCGGATTTGTGCCACGTTATCCTTCTGTTTGGAGACCCAACCAAAGAAACCTTCTGGAGATTCCAGGAGAGAATCTGTTCCTTGCCTCTTCCAGCTCCTGGTGGCTGCTGGTATTCCAAGTATTTCATTTTTAACCATTATTTTTGAAATCTTTCCAAATTATTTTATGCAATTCTTTGACTTTTAAAATTAGTTATTCATATAATGAAAACTATTATTTGAATTTACTTTATCATACAACAATGCAAAATTCTCCTGTCATCTTACCAACGTAACATGCATTTTTTTTTTTTGCAGGCACAGGCACCTAGAATCAAAACCAGGTCTCTGTATATCTACTTTTAAAAGTTAAAAACACATATATTAATAATAAGTGCTGGATGCAATTTAGTACATTCTCATTTCCTGAGAAATGAACTAGATTGTCTGGGTCAACTGTTTGGAGGACTCCTGTGACCAGATACACATTGTACAACAGTCCAGAACAGATGGAAGGAAGGGCCAACATCACAGTGCAGAATTGGCAAGAACCAGAAAAATAAGAGCTGAAAAATTCTGATCAGTTGAACAGAAGCTATGCTAGAGGTCTAGAATAAGTTGAACTGAATGTCAAAGAACAGACAGCAAACAAAGCCAACCAACAAGAAAACCCTAGGTAAAAGAGAGAAAGTGACCTCCAGAATAAACTAATCAAGAAAATCATGTCTTGACATCAGCAAAAATTCATGAGTCATATTAGGAAGCATGACAAAATCGCCCAAAGTAAAAAACTAACACTTGAAATGAGAGACAGGAATTGAAACAACTAGTTAAAGATGTTCAAACAAATCTGAATCAAATAAAAAATCAAATCAATGAGGTAAAGGAAAATGGGGCAAAAGGGATGAAGGATATAAAGAAGACACTGTATGAACATACAGAAGAACTCAAATGCTTGAAAAAACAAATGGCAGAGCTTATGGGAATGAAAGGCACAATAGAAAAAATGGAAAACACAATGGAGACATACAACAGCAGATTTGAGGATGCAGAAGAAAAGATTAGTGAACTAGAGGATAGAACACCTGAAATCCTACACACGATAGAACAGATATGGAAAAGAATGAAAAATATGAGCAAGGTCTCAGGGAATTCAATGACAAGGTGAAACACATGAATATATGTATTATTAGTGTTCCAGAAGGAGAAGAAAAGGAGCAGAAAGAAAATAGAGGAAATAATCAGTGGAAATTTCCCAACTCTTATGAAAAAAATAAAATTACAGATCCAAGAAGCACAGGATACTCTAAACAGAATAGATTCAAACAGAACTATGCCAAGGCATTTGCTACAGATTGTCAAAGACAAAGATAGAATTCTGAAAGCAGAAAGAGAAAAGCAACCCATTACATAAAATTGAAGCTTGAAGACTATGTGTGGATTTCTCAGCAGAAACCATGAAGGCTAGAAGAAAGTGGTATGATAAATTTAAGATATCGAAAGAGAAAAACTGTCAACCAAGACTTTTATATCCAGCAAAACTGTCCTTCAAAATGAGTAAGAGTTTAAGATATGCTCAGGCAAATAGACACTGAGAGATTTTTGAATAGGAGACCTGCTTTACAGGAAATACTAAAGGAAGCACTTCAGGCAGATAGGAAAAGATATAAGAGAGAAGTTTGAAGAAGAGAGTAGAAATGAAGATTAGCAGTAAGGGTAAAGAAGAGAGAAAAATAAGGTATGACAGGTAAAACCCAAAAGACAAAATTATAGAAGAAAGTACTGTCTTTACAGTAATAACATTAAATGTTAAGCGATTAAACTCCCCAATTGAAAGACACGGACTGGCAGAATGGATAAAAAAACAGGACTCATCTCTATGGAATCTACATAGACTCACCTTAGACCCAAGAACAAAGATGGATCGAAAGTGAAAGAGGGAGGCTAGGGGTGGTTATGACATCAGAAAGATAGAGGATAAAAACAGGGACTGTACAACATACAGAAACTTAGAGTGGACAATGTTTAGTGATTAAATGTACAAATACAAGTAAGTTTTCACATGAAGGAGACCAAATGAATGTCAACATTGCAAGATGTTGAAAATGGGATGGTATGTGTAAAAAATGCAATCAATGCAAACTAGGGTTTATAATTAACAGTAACATTGTAATATGCTTCCCATAAATGCAACAAAGCCAATATACCAAAGTTGAATGTCAACAAGAGGGGGCTATGAGAGAGGGGTATGGGGTTCATATTGTTCTTGTTGTTGTCTCTTCTTTTTATTTTTTTATTCTTCATTTTTTCCCTTTCTTTGTAAAATCCATGGAAATGTTCTCATCTAGATTAATGTGAATGCATAACTATGTGATTATACTGGGAGCCATTGATTGTTTACTTATGATGGATTGCATGGTTTTTGAATTAAAATGTTTAAAATATAAACAGAAAGAAAATAGGCTTGGGCAATAGCTCTTGGGCAACTGAGATTAAGGAGTACAGATATTCAATAACGCTTATTATAAAAGTTCCTAGGTTATGAGATCTTACAGTAGTCACATCTATTCCTCAGTAGTAACTGTTATTCCTAAATTCTGAGATGCTGAATTCTTTTTACATAACCTGGTAATTCCCTGGAAATTTGGGTATTTGAGTGACACCAGAAACTCAGAATTAGAATTCTACAGCTTGAAAGTCAGCATTACTCCATACAGCAACTGTTAAAGAAACTGAAAAAGAGATAAGAATTCAATGAGACATATGAATGAAATTGATCTGGTTCAGACAAAGGTAAATCAGAATACAAGCTAAAGGATGATATGGTCTACATATTTTTTATTATTTTTTTTCTGTGAAAAATAATATATATACAAAACAGCAATACATTTCAAAGCACACCACAACAATTAGTCATAGAACAGATTTCAGATTTTGGTATGGTTACAATTACACAATTTTGGATTTTTACTTCTAGTTGCTCCAAGACACTGGAGACTAAAAGAAATATCAATATAATGATTCAGCAATCATACCCATTTGTTAAACTGTATCTTTTCTTTATAACTCCACCATCTCCTTTGATCTTTCTCCCAATTTTTAGGGTTACTTGGACTATGTCCATTCTAACTTTTTTAGGTTGGAAGGGGCTGTCAATGATGTGGGATAGGGGAATGGAATTAGTTGATATTCTGGAGAGGCTGGCCCCTCTGGGTTTCAGGATTTATCTGGCCTAGGAACTCATTTGGAGGTTGTAGGTTTCTGGAAAGTAATCATAGTGCATGGAGACTTTGTAGAATCTCAGATAAAGCCAAAGGTGTTCTTTAGGGTTGGCAGGGATGGTTTTGGTTGGGGTTTAGAAAACCATAATAAGTAGCAATGTCTAGGAGAAGTTCGCATAAGAGTTGCCTCCAGAGTAACCTCTCAACACTATTTGAACTCTCTTAGCCACTGATATCTTATTTGACACGTCTTCCCCATTTTGGTCAGGAATATGATGCTGATCCCACAGTGCCAGGGCCAGGGTCATCCATGGGAGTCATATTCTATGTTTCCAGAGAGATTTTCACCCCGGATGCCATGTCCCATGTAGGGGGGAGGGATTTGCAGAGTTAGGCTTAGAAAGAGAGAGGTCCCATCTGAGCAATAATAGAGGTCTTCTGGAAGTAACTCTTAAGGCATAACCTTAGGTAGGCTAAGTGTCTTCACAACATGTATAAGCTTTAAACAGCAAGCTTCAAAAACAAGGGCTTGGCCTACTAACTTGGGAGTCTCTAATGCTTGAGGCACTAGCAAGGGCTTCCCTGGTGGTAAAGTTTGATAGTTCCATATTTTTGTTTCTCAACTCTCAAGAGACTTTGCCAATACTTTTTTATTATCTGCATTACATACTCTGGGATGAGTCCAGGCATTACACAAAGCAATACAGAATTACAAGCCCTCATTCCCATCCTGGGCTCCCTGTGCTTGGGCTGTTTGGTCTCATAGGGTAGGTGAAGTTCTAAAATACAGACAATGTCTTCTTTACTCCTTAATCTGAATTAGCTTAATCCCAACCTGACCAGTTTCGTTCTTATTGCTAATTGAAGCCTGATCTCTTTTTCAATTTTCTTTTACAGTTGTTGTATCTGGCAACACAGATCTTGAGAACTGCAGAACCACTACTCTGAGTCTTAGGTGTCACATAAGTACCTAAAGTTAGGGAAATATCAAGTTATACCAAGTATGTATCACAGCCTCTCAAAATCTAGAAATGACAATTACACCTCTGAACAAAACATGACTGCTGAGCTTACAATTTAGGCCCCAATTTCTTTATAAGCATTTTCTAAATGAGACCATACAAGATTTCTCTCTCCTTTCTGGCTTATTTTGTATCATATAATGTCCCATCAGTTAATTCACAACATTGCATGCCTCACAACCTTGTTCCTTTCTGTAGCAGCACAATTTGTGAACATATGTCTACACCACCATTCACCATTCTACTTCTCAGTCAATGTATTCTTCAGCCACCTCCATCCGTTGGGCATCATGTATAATGTTCAAAATCAGCAATCCATCAACACTCTCAATTTCCCACAAATTTCATTGCTCCCAAGAGAAAA
This sequence comes from Tamandua tetradactyla, assembly GCF_023851605.1. Taxonomy (NCBI): domain Eukaryota; kingdom Metazoa; phylum Chordata; class Mammalia; order Pilosa; family Myrmecophagidae; genus Tamandua; species Tamandua tetradactyla. Next base: position 188,246,078 of record NC_135331.1, read on the forward strand.
ATGGTTTATAACACACCCTCACCAAGTAGAAAATCCAAACCTCCCCTTAACTCTTGTACTAACCTCCCCCCACCCCCCATTATTCATCCCTGGTATTGATGTGGTACTGTTAATGTCATCCTGTTAAACATAGCCCAATAGCAGGCAATAGCAGTTTCCCCCCATACCCTGATATTAAACACACTTTGTACAAGATTCATACCTTTGAAGTACTTCATGCAGGAACCTATTTGTGGTGTTAACTGGTGGGATACATGGGTCTATACAACCCCTTTCAATCATGTTCATCTTCACTACGGCAATATTACTTATAGATCCACTAATGAACTGCCTTCACTTCTATCCATTCCCTTACATTTGAGTTCAATCTCATTAACTAACCATTCACCCATCTCTAGCATCTTTGTTATCTCTAGGTTCTCTGTATTCTACATTATAAGTCTCTGAGTTTACTTTTACCATGGTCATAAAAGTGAAATCATACAGCATCTATCCTTTTCTTTCTGGCTTATTCCACTCAGCATTATGTCCTCAAGGTGCATCTATCTTTCATGTGCTTCAGGATGTCACTTCATCTTACTGCTGCATAAAATTCCATTGTATGTATACACCACATTTTGTTAATTAACTCGTCAGTTCATGGGTATTTGGATTGTCTCCATCTTTTGGCGATTGTGAATAATGCTGCTACAAACATCAGTGTGCATATATCTGTTCATGTCACTGCGTTAAGCTCTTCTGGGTATATACCAAGTACTAGTATTGCCAGATCATGGGGCAACACAATATTTGGTTCTCTGAGGAACCACCAGACTGTCTTCTATAGTGGCTGCACCATTATACATTCCCACCAGCCATGCATAAGTGTCCCAATTTCTCCACATCCTTTCCAACATTTGTAGTTTCCTGTTTATTTAATAGCAGCCATTCTTATAGTGTGAGGTGCCATCTCCGTGTAATCTTAATCTGTATTTCCCTTATAGCTAATGAAAATGAGCATCTATTCATTGCTTTTTAGGCATCTGTACTGGCTTTTTGAAAAATACCTATTCATATCTTTAACACATTTTATACTTGGGTTCTTTGTTCTTTTGTTGTCTGGTTGTCTGATTTCTTTACATATACATAATATCAAACCTTTATTTTATACATGATTTCCAAATATTTTCTTCCATTGAGTTGGCTTCACCATTTGGAAAGAGTTTCTTGAGGCATAAAACATTTTATTTTGAGGAGTTCCCATTTATCTATTTTTTCTTTCATTGCTTGTGCTTTGAGTCTAAAGTTTAGGAAGCTGCTTCTATTACTTGGTCTTGAAGATTTTTCTCTATAATTTCTCTTAGGAGTTTTATGATACTGATTCTAATATTTAGGTCTTAGATCCACTTTGAGTTAATTTTTGTATAGGATTTAAGGTATGAGTCCTCTTTCATTCTTTTGGCTATTGATATCCAGTTCTCTCATGTCCATTTATTGAAAAGACTGTTTTGTCCAGTTCAGTGGATTTGGGATCCTTGTTGAATAGCAGTTGACCATAGGTTTATGGTCTATTTCTGCACTTTTGATTCGATTCCATTGGCAATATTTCTAGCTTTGCACCAATATCATGCTCTTTTGACCACTGTGGCTTTATAATAATCTTTAAAATCAGGAATTGTTCATCTTCCCACTTCATTATTCTCTTAAGAATAGTTTTAGCTACTTAAGATCTTATGCACTTCCAAATGAATTTGGTAAATAACTATTCCAAGTCTTCAGAGTAAATTGGAATTTTTATTGGTACTGCATTGAAGCTATAGATCAATTTGGGTAGAATTGACATCTTAACTATATTTAACCTTCCTATCCATAAGCAGGGAATGTCTTTCCACCTATTTAGATCTTCTTTGATTTCTTTTATCAGTGTTATGTAGTTTTCTGTGTACAGGACTTTTACATCCTTAGTGAAGTTTATTCCTAGATAATTCATTTAGTTGTTATTTCAAATGGAATTTTTTCCTTAATTGTTTCCTCAGTTAGGTCATTGCTTGTGTATAGAAACATTACTGATTTTTGTACATTAATCTTATATCCTGCCATCTTGCCGAATTTTTGTTTATTAGTTCAAATAAATTTGTCACAGATTTCTTAGGATTGTCCAAGTTTAGTATCATGTCAGCTGCAAATAACGAAAGTTTTCTTCTTCCTTTCCAATTTGGATGCCTTTTATTTCTTTTTCCTGCCTGATTGCTCTAGCTAGAACTTCTAGTACAATGTTGAATAATGACGGTGACAGAGGGCATCCTTGTCTCCTTCTGATCTTAGAGGGAAGACTTTCAGTCTCTCACCATTGAGTAAAATGCTGGCTATCGGTTTTCCATATATGCCCTTTATCATATTGAGGAAGTTACCTTTGATTCCTACCTTTTGAAGTGCTTTTATCAGAAAAGGATGTTGAATTTTGTTGAATGCTTTTTCAGCATCAATTGAGATGATCATGTGATTTTTCTTTTTTGACTTATTAATGTGTTGTATTACATTAATTGATTTCCTTGTTTTGAACCTCCCTTGCATTCCTAATATAAACCCCACTTGGTTGTCATGTATAATTTGTTTAATGTGTCCTTGAATTCGATATCCTAGTATTTTGTTGAGAATTTTTACATCTGTATTCATTAGGGAGATTGGCCTATAGTTTTCCTTGGTATTAGAGTGATGTTAGCTCCATAAAATGAATTAGATAGTCTTCCTTTTTCCTCAGATTTTTGGAAGAGTTTGAGCAGAATTGATGTTGTTAGTTCTTTTTGGAATGTTTGATAAAATTCCCCCTGTGAAGCCATCTGGCCCTGGGTTTTTCTTTGTAGGAAGATTTTTTGATGACCGAATGGATCTCTTTACTTGTAATTGGTTTGTTGAAATCTTCTATTTCTTCTTGAGTCAGTGTAGCTCGTTTGTGTATTTGTAGGAATTTGTCCGTTTTATTTAAGTTGTCTAGTTTGTTGGTGTATAGTTGTTCATAGAATACTCTTACGTTTTTTTTTTTTTATTTCTTCAGGGTATGTGGTAATGACCCCTGTCTCATTTCTGATTTTGTTTATTTGCATCCTTTCTCTTTTTTCCTTTGTCGGCCTTGTGAGGGATCCATTGATTTTTATTGATTTTTTCAAAAGACCAACTTATGGTTTTATTGATTCTTTCTATTGTCTTTTGTTCTCCAATTCACTTAATTTTGCTTTAATCTTCGTTATTTCTCCTCTTCTATTTGCTTTGAGGTTAGTTTGCTCTTCTTTCTCTAGTTCCTCCAGGTGAGCAGTTAAGTCCTCAATTTTTCTCTTTCTTTGTTTTTAATATAGGCATTTAGGGCAATAAATTTCCCTTTCAGCACTGCCTTTGCCACATCACATAAGTTCTGATACATTGTTATGCTCATTTTCATTCATCTCCAGATATTTACCTATTTCTGTACAATTTCTTCTCTGACCCACTTGTTGTTTAAGAGTGTGTTATTTGATCTCCATATATTTGTGGTAGTTATGGTTCTTTGGTAGTTTTTTATTTCCAGCATCATTCCATTGTGATCAGAGAAAGAGCTTTGAATAATTTCAATATTTTTAAATTCATGAGGACCTTTTTTGTGCCCCAGCATATAATCTATCCTGGAGAATGTTCCATGAGCAGTAGAGAAGAACATATAATCTAGTGTTTTGGTGTGTAATGACTATATATGTCTGGTAGGTCTAATTGATTTATCAAGTTGAGTTCTCTATTTCCTTGCTGATCATCTGTCTGATTGTTCTATCTATATAGGAGAATGGTATATTGAAGTGTCCCATTATTATTGTTGAAACATCTATCGCTCCCTTCAGTTTTGCCAATGTTTGCCTCATATAATTTGGAGCTCCTTGATTGGGAGCATAAACATTTATGATTGTTATTTTTTCTTGGTTAATTGTCCCTTTTCTTAATATGTAGTGTCCTTCTTTGTCTCTTATGGTGTCTTTTCACTTAAAGTCTATTTTTTTTTACATTAGTGTAGCTCCTTTTCCTTTTATTTGGTTACAGATTTTTCCATTCTTTCACTTTCAATTTCTTTGTATCCTTGGGTCTAAGATGAGTCTCTTGTAAGCAGCATATATCTGGATCAGATTTCTTAATCCATTCTGCCAATCTGTATCTTCTAATTGGTGAGTTTAGTCCATTAATATTCAGAGTTATTACTGTAAAGGCATTTCTTGAATCTACCATCTTATCTCTTGGATTTTATTTGTCAGAGCTATATATTCTTTTCCCTTTTTCTTTTTTTATCTTTAAAGTTACGCTTACTGGTACTGTTCAATTCTATGCCCTCCTCCAAACTTCTCTCTCCTGTCTTTTTTTTTTTTTCAGCCAACAGAACTCCCTCTAGTATTTCTTGTAGGGCTGGTCTCTTGCTGACAAATTCTCTCAGAATTTGTTAGTTTGTGAAAATTTTATTCTCTCCCTCACTTTTGAAGGACAGTTTGGTTGGATACAGAATTCTTGGCTGGAAGTCTTTCTCTTCAGGATCTTTAATACATCACACCACTGCCTTCTTACCTCCATGGTGCCTATTGTGAACTCAGTCTTATGTGGTTTCCTTGTATGAAGCAGATCACTTTTCTTTAGCTGCTTGCAGTGTTTTCTAATTCTGTTCAACATCTGAGAGACTGATTAGTATATGTATGGAGCAGACTTATTTGGATTTATTCCATTTGGGGTTTGTTGGGCTTCTTTGATTTGTATATTTACATCTCTTATAAAGATTGGTAAGTTTTCCCCAATTATATCCTCAGCTTATCTTTCTAGCCCTTTGCCCTTCTCTTCCCATTCTGGGACACCAATGATTCTCACATTTCTGCACTTTGTTTTGTCCATCACTTCCCTGAGATTGAATTCAAATTTTTCCATCTTTTTTGCCATTTGCTCTTTTGTGTGTTCAAAACAATTTTCCTGTTTTCTAATTTTCTTATTCTTTCTTCAAATCTGCTGTTGTGTTTCTCTAGCATATTTTTTATTTGTTTTTCAACATCTTTCATTTCAGAGATATCTGCTATTTTTCTATCTATCCTCTCAAATTCTCCTTTATTCTCTTCTTGTCTTCTTAATCTCATTTATATCATTAGCCAACCCACTGATTTTATTTCATAGAGTTATATGAATATCCTTGATTAGTTCTTCCAAAGTCTGTGTCTCCTCTGGTGTTGTAATTTGGTCATTAGGTTGTGCTATATCTGTCTGCATCTTTATATGTTTTGTGGTTTTCTATTGCCTTTGAGGCATGTAATTATCTTGACAGTGTTACTCTGGAAGTTGATTTCCTTAAGTAGTCTAAAATTTTGTATTTGTGGGATGGATATGGAGCAGAATGCAAGGAATGGAACAGAGCACAGTAGTGCAGTAAAGAGTAGCAGTGCAGAGATAAGTGTAGGTTGGAGGTACTATGCTATGGAAGCATAGGGTGTGGGGCATGGTGTTGTCAGAGGTGGCAGTGGGCCCTGGAGGTGGGCTGCAGCTCAGGGAGGCCTTGGAGCACAGGGCCAGGGTAAAACATAGGAACACAGAGGCAAGGCACAGCAGGAGGCAAAGCAAGAGCCTGTGCAGGTGTGCAAACGGGTTGTGGGTGGGTGGGTGGAGTGCAAGGTCATGGGTATCAGGGACACAGAAGTCAAGGTGCATGCGTGGTGGAATGTGCATGTGCTGGGTGTTGGGGATGGGGGTGCTGGGGTGGAGGAGGTGGGGCACGGGTGTGTAGGGGTGGCATGTAGATACATGCTCGCATGGGAGGAGGTGGGGGGATGAGCCTGGGCCTGACGTCAAGGCATTGAGAAATCCTTCTTGACCAAAAAGGGGAAAGGAATGGAACCAAATAAAGGTTCAGTGCTTGAGAGATTCCAAATCAAGTCAAGGGGTCATTCTGGAGGTTATTCTTATACATTATATAGTTACAACTTTTTAGTTTTTAGTGTATTATTATAGCCAGAAGGACATACCTGAAACTGTTGAACTATAATCCAATAGCCTTAATTCTTGATGATTGTATAACTATGTAACTTTTATCATGTGACAATGTGATTATGAAAACCTTATGATAAACGTTCTCTTTATCCAGTGTAAGGGCAGATGAGTAATAAAATAAAGACAAAATAAATAAATAATAGGGGAATTAAGGAACATCAGATCTTTGGGTGTTCTTTTTTTTTATTTTCTGGAGTAATGAAAATTTTCTAAAATTGATTGTGGTGATAGATGTACAACTATATGATGATACAGTGAACCACTGAGTGTATTTTTCTGATGATTATATGGTATGTGAATATATCTCAATAAAGTTGCATTTAAAATTTAAAAAAGAAACAGATTTTTTAAAAAATAAGAATAATAAGTGCCAGGCACTATTCTTATTATTTAACATGATCAGTATCTCAGTTTAATTCTTAACAGAGCCATATGGCCAAAAGGGTGAAGAGGGCAGTGTACCCCCTGATCTTCAGATAACTAAAGTGACACACCTAGGTTTAACAATTTGCTCAAAGTAACATATCTACAAAGAGCAAATCCAAAAATCAAACTCAAGGGTGGGCCACGGTGGCTCAGCAGGCAAGAATGCTTGCCTGCCATGCCAGAGGACCCAGGTTCGTTCCCTGGTGCCTGCCCATGTAAAAAAAAAAAAAAAAAAAATCAAACTCCAGATTGGGTTTGTGGCTACTTTGATCTGCCACTGATGCTCTGCATCTACTGTATCACCCCAATCTTTGTTGACAAATAAGCTACTTTCACAGAGCACTAACCAATCATACGTTTATATGATTCTGTGATCAGCTTTTCGTTTAATACTGTTAACATTATTCTATGTTTTATATGGTGTCATAATTATAATTTAAATGAACAAATGATATTTTGTGGAATTGATGGACCGTGTTTTAGTAAACCTTTCCCTATCATGTAACACCTTGGTTTCTTCAGTTATTTTGCTATCACTTATCTGTTTTAAATGTATTTGCATGAACTCATTGGACTATAAGGGTCATTTCTGTTTGAAAAAGTACTCTGTACCCTGAAAAATAAGTGAAAAAATGTCTTAGTTTCCCAGTTGTTGAAACAAACACCATGCAATAGTTTTCCTTGAAAAAAGAGAAAATTATTAGCGCACTTTTGGTGCTAGAATCCAAAATCAAGGTGATGCTTACTCCCAAAGAATATGGCATCCTGGGGCTGGCTGCCAGCGGTCGTTGCTCCTTGATGTTTCTGTCACATGTCAATCCACATGGTGATGTTCTCTCCTTTCTCCCCCAGTTTCCATTGAATTCCAGCTTCTTCCTATAGTTTTTTCTCTCTCAATGTCTGAATTTCATCCTGCTTATATAGGAGTCCAATAATCTGGATTAAAGCCCAACCTGATTCACGTGGGCCACACCCTAATTGAAGTAACATCGTCAACAGATCCTATTTGAAATGGGCCCACATCTATAAAGAGTATGGGCCAAGATCAGAAACATGTCCAAACTGGGTCACACAATTCAGTCTGCGGCAGCAAATATAAATTAAAATCATTTCACTTTATCGTAACCATTCAAAACCGTTATTACAAACTTAAATTCTTTTACCATGATGTACCACAGTGTTACATTGGGAACTGTTGACAGTCGCAGTGTTTATAGTCACACAAAAATGAGAAACGATCACACTGCTTTTCAAGTTATGTCTTGTATTTGCGTGCCTCATTCCGCTAAGATCCATTCAATTTTTTCCATCTTTCTTGCCATTTGATCTTTGATGTGCTCTAGCTCAACCGTTGACTTACAGCTCACTTATTCTTCCACCTGCTTCTGTGAAGCTGCTCTTGTGTGTCTCCAGTATATTTTTAATTTGGTCTACTGTCTCTTTCATCTCTATGAGACCTGCCATTTTTTCTATTTAATCTTTCAAATATTTCTTTAATTTTCTTCTACTGTCTCCTTGATATTCTTTATTTCTTTATATATATCCTTGAGTAGTTGTTCCATATTCTGTGTCACCTCTGGGGTTTTGATTTGGTCATTAGACTGGGCCATTTCTGCCTGGATTGTCACATGCTTTGTGATTTTCTATTGTGTTTGGGACATTCGATTATCTTAATAAGGTTATTTTTCAAGCTGGGTACCTTCACTCTCTAAAGTTTTATATTTACTCTGTTTTGCATTGAAGGTTCCATTTTGCACCTGCTTTCTATACACAAGTAGCGACCTATCTGAGGAGACAATTTAGGAAAAAATTCCATTCAACATAGTGACCAAAAGAATCAGGTGTCTAAGAATAAACCTAACTAGTGATGTCAAGGACTGTACACAGAAAAATACAAAACATTGCTAAAAAAATTTTAAATTGCTTAAATGAATGAAAAGACATTCTATGCTCACAGATAGGAAGGTCAAATGTCATTAAGATGTCAATTCTACCTAAATTGAACCACAGATTCAATGCAATATGAATCAAAATCACAACAACCTAATTGAAGACTTGGAAAAGCTAGTTATCAAATTTATTTGGAAGGGAACAAGAATCCAAAAGGCTAAAGTTATCCTAGGAAAGAAGGGCGAGGTGGGAGGACTATCACTTCCTGACTTTAAGGCTTATTATAAAGCCCAAGTGGTCAAAATAGCATTGCAATGGCATAAAGACAGACGTGTCAACCAATGAAATTGAATCGAGGGTGCGGAGATAGACCATCAAATCTATGGGCAATTGCTCTTTGATAAGGCCTCCAATTCCACTGGAATGGGAAAGAATAGTCTAATCAATAAATGGTCATGGGGGAATTGGATAGCTATAGCAAAGAATGAAAGAGGACTTCTACCTTACATCCTATACAAAAGTTAATTCAAAATGGATTTAAGATGTAGTTATAAGAGCCAATACCATAAAACTTCTAGAAGAAAATATAGAGAAACATCTTCAAGATATTTCTGGCTTACACCTAAGGCAGAAGCAACGAAATAAGAAAATAGATAAATGGAACTCCTTAAGATCAAGAGCTTCTGTGCCACAAAGGACTTTGTCAAAAAGGTGAAGAGGCAGCCAATTCAAGGGGAGAAAATATTTGGAAACCACGTATTGGTAAAGGTTTGATATCCTGTAAACATAAAGAATTTATACAGTTCAACAACAAAAGAACAAACAACCCAATTATAAAATGGGCAGAGGATAGTGTGGTAGTTAGATTCAGTTGTCAGCTTGGCCAGGTGAAGGCACCTAGTTTTGTTGCTGCGCACATGAGCCAATGGTATGTGAACCTCATCCATTGCTAATTACATCTGCAGTTGGCTAGGAGGCATGCCTGCTGCAATGAATGAAGTTTGACTTAATTGGCTGGTGCTTAAATGAGAGAGCACAACGTAGCACAGCCCAAGCAGCTCGGCATTCCTCATCTCAGCACTCGCAGCTCAGCCCAGGCCTTTGGAGATGCAGAAAGAAGTCACCCCAGGGAAAGTTGTTGGAACCCAGGGGCCCAGAGAGAAGGCCAGCAGAGACCATCCTGTGCCTTCCCACATAAGAAAGAACCTCAGTGGAAAGTTAGCTGCCTTTCCTCTGAAGAACTTACAAAATAAATTCCCTTTTATTAAAAGCCAATCCGTCTCTGGTGTGTTGCATTCTGGCAGCTAGCAAAGTAGAACAGATAGAATATACATTTTTCTGAGAAGTAGATACAAATGGCTAAAAAGCACATGAAGAGATGCTCATTGTCATTAGTTATAGGGAAAATGCAAATCAAGATGGCAATGAGAGTTCACCTCACAGCTTTAAGAATGCTGCTATTAAACAAACAAGGAACTACAAATGTTGGAGAGAATGGGGAAAAATTGGAACACTTATGCATTGCCAGTGGGAATGTATAATGTTGCGGCCACTGTGGAAAACAGTTTGAAAATTATTGTTTTTTCTATCTTTCTTTGTATATATGTTATAATTCATGGTAAAAAATAACATTCCCAGGACCTCTTTTAGCACAAATGGGACTTAAGGTTCATCAAAAGGAGTTGGCTCAGTTGGCATATGCCCTGTCACCTTTCTTTTTTTTTCTGCCTGGAATATAGCTTGATGACTGTCGTCACAGCAACAACGCTGTGAACATGAGGATGGAAGCTCCACCCTGGGAAGAGAGACATGGCAAGCTAGGAGAAGCCTGGGTCCTTGATGTCTCTGTGAAGCTGCTTTTCCAGCACTGAAGTGCCTATATCTTGATGGCTCATAATGTGAGAGAAAAAATAAACCCCTGTTTAAAAACAAACAAACAATGAACCAGCTACCACTTGAGGGGTTTTCACTGTAGAATTTGTCATGTAACTTCTGTTTGGGATATGGCATTAACTCCACAGGCTAATTTATAAGGATATCATAGCAATTAATAACAATAATAGCTACATTTTAGACTTACTTTTGTATCTTTTATTGGCATCTATTTTATGCCAGAAATGTAAAATTGGTGATGTGAATATATAAAAGATGCATATAACATGACATCTGTTTTTGAAAATGCAAATCGTTTTGTAGATAGCCTTTAGAAATAATTAGAGGGCTATCTAGGAAAGTCTTCACATGCCATTAGCATGGTTTTCTAATGAGCACTCTTGGTTTTGTCAAACACACTTGCTACTAGTTATATAGTTATATTGAAATGGGTCTCTCTGTAAGTTGTTTTCTCAATTCATAGAGCACACAGAAAAATGAAATGACTGGAGTTTCTTGAATGTGCACAAAAGAGTAAAATATCAAAAAAAATTTAAAATGCCTATAGTTCTCTGGAAACACAGCATATTGGTAAAGGCTTGGCTATGATGGATTACTTTAGAATGTAAGGAGAGAAATACCATGCATTGTTCTGTAGCATTTTTCTTTTAACTGCCTCTTTCTCATTTCTTTAATGTTTGTCTTATATTAATAGTGACTGATAGGGAATAATCAAAAGACTTGTGCTGTGACTCCAAAGAGAAAGTTGCAAAGAACTCAAAGATTTGGCATCATATATAATTCTGCCAGAGAAATGGAAAACAGCCAGATAAATGGGATAAAATTAAAGGAATATTATAGTTAAATTCTGTAAACTATGTCCTTATGCTGTATTTTTGCTGAAAGAAATATGAAACATACGCAAAAAAACATACAACGCTTTCCTGTCAGCAAGAGTGAATTACTAGTAAATGCCACAAAGAAGTGAAAGAGAAACAACACAAATTATAATAACCACTGTCATCATCAAGATTCATGTGTTAAGTGCACGTATTTTCATTGCATTTGGGTTGAATGTGTTAAAAGCAAATTAAATAGGCATGCTCTCTGTCTTTCTATCTTATGATTTAAGACAGCCTACACTGACCAAGACAAATGTAAGAGAAGTATAGGCAAGTATATGCACCTCAAACAAAGACATAAACTGAGTGAACAAAAGAACAAATAAACTAAATCCTTTCTATTGTTTATAAATTGTGAGCTGAGAAGAAGGGGATGGAATATCTCTGGAATTCTGAGTTTGGCGTTTAACCACCAGCTGGCTGGTCTCACAGGAATGATTTTGGGGAGATACTGTTGCAAAAAATGATCTGAGCACATTAAAATTTCCCAAAGATAGAGCATCTCAGATTCTGAATAAAGAATTTGGAAACACTGATTTGCCCACAGATTCTTGAATAAGGATTTCATATATCTCAGTCCCTTATTTTACTGTGATGAAACATCTCTGAACTATTTCAAAAAGAGAAGTAACATGATGAAAATAAAATATGACTTCATTTACATATGAACTTTGAAATGCCACCTATTTTTCCATTAAGAAACTATGGCAGTAATTTTTTTATCCATACATTATTTGAGATCACATTGTAATTATGCTTCTATTAAGTCTTGTAATGATTTTTGTCCAATAGCCGTGCTATTCTGATTGGACCAAAACAATACTTCAAAAAGATAATTTTTAACAGTTAAATTAAAATGTCATTGCCCCCAAATAAATTCTGTGTATGTTTAAAATGTCGTCACTGAAAAAGAGAGGATTAAAATGGTAAGGTACTAGTCTTCATGATTTAATACCCTTTATTCAATTATAAGAAAATAGAAATAAATAGGACAATCAATATGGTTCTCTAATATTTTAGCAATGTAGTTTAGCAAAGTAGTTGCACAATTTTATAATTTTTGAAAACATCCCTGTTGCTAGTCAATGTTTTTCAGTGAAACCCATTTCTGGGTTGTTGTTTATTTTTTAATTTGTTCTTCATTGCCTACTTTGCAGTAGAACATGTGTTTGCAATTGGATTTAACAAAATTCATGGACTTAACATTGCACACCAAAGTCAGTGTGCCTTACTGGCACAAAACAGCCAGAATTCAAACACTGTTCTAATGTTTGGGGTTTCTGTCTCAATTGACAAAATTGAAAAATATGTATTAGCCAAGCAAAACCACTATCTTAAAGCCATGTTGAAAATTACTCCAACCTGTCAAAGCCAATTGAAATTCCCTTCCCAGCCCAATTCCCAATTTCATTTTGTATGTGAAATAAGAAAAGTTGGATTTGATTATAACCACATGCAGAAAGAATCAAGAAATTGCATATTTCTTAGATATCTAATACTACATATGATTTTTTCCAAAAAATTTTGTCTTTCTATTTATTGTCCATTATTTACTCCATATCACCTGTTCTGAATAAGTCATTTACTTGTAGTGTGTAAATATAAGAAGTTTAATTAGCAGTGAGTTCTGTAACTCAATGAAAGAGTCCCAGCTGTATCACATCCTCTTCACCTTGGAGATTGAACAACCTTAAAAGGAAGAGTTCTAAGATCCATCCCAAAGGCAGATCCAATCATTTGGGATGTCACTCAATGTCAATGCATATTATGTTTAGTGGCTACACTAGTGATCGTCTAAATATGGTACCCAGTTGCACTTAATCAGTTCTAACAAAAGGGGATGCATTCTGTTCTTAAAGCTCACTACAGAAGTAAGCTCCCTTCTTTGAGATGAAACTCAACTTTATTTCATACCAGAATAAGCCAGGATCCAGAGCACAGAAGGGCTTACTGAAGGTTATATGCAAGATGAGGGCCATGACTAAAATATCACTCTGTCCCCAATCAATGTTGGGCAATACAAGCTGTTTGAAAGTCAGAGCCCATAAAATCCCTGGCAAAACTTATGAGAACAACAACAAAAAAATAAATAAAAAATGAATGGCAGTCATTGGGGAAAATAAAGCAGGTCACTTGGAACACACAATAGGATTTCCATCTATAAAAATCACCCCAGAGTCCATTAGATTTAACGTTTATGAGCATTATCTAAAGGACAAAGCAGAATGTGTCCAAAGAAGTCTGAGACCAATACAGGCTTTATATAAAATCTAATTTCACTGTTACTTATTAATGAAATCTAGAACTTTCATCAAAGCTTTGATGTAAATATTTCTCCTTTCAGCTAGGATAGCTGAGACTCTGGTGGGATAAAAGGAATAGTCAAGATTAGCCACACATCATTGTCAAGGATTGGGATGGATTGGAATTTAACTCCTCAAGCATTAGGATAATTTGAGACACTCACCATTTGGGATGAGTGATGTTTTGGATTCTAATTTGAGGCACTTGGGCTTTTCTTCACGTATACTTGTTTATGAATGAAAGACAAATTGAAGGGAAAATGTTACTGTATGACTGTGTAGGCTCTCTCTTCTCCTGCCTCAATGATCATAGAAGCAGTCACTATGGAAATGCCACATGATCAAATTAGCCTGGGGTTCTCACATGGAAGACAGCTGCTTGGAAAGCTGCCTGTCCCCTCAGCAGAACTTGAGAGCAAATAAATCAACTGTTGTGTGTTAAGCCACTGGGATTTTGGTGTTGTTTGTTTCCAAATCATAACCTAGCCTATCTTGACTGATATACCAACTGTTATATGAAAACTGTTAACATGTTTGTATTTAGCTTCCCAGTATTATTTTCAACATATAAATATGTACAGAAGTTTGGACCATGTTGTAGATGTTATTTTATAACCTATTCTTTTCCAAATAATATATTATAAATGTTTCCCCAAGTCATCAAATATTTTTACAAAACATTATTTTTAAATAGCTACAGAGTATTCTATTACAATTGTACCATATTTTCTCTCTCCCTTCCCTAATACTGGTGATATTTACTATTAGTGTCATACTGGCTAACCACGCTCATTTTTACTGGGCTCTTTGCACACATTTCTGATTACTTTCCTAGGATAAAGTTTATAAAACAGATATGCTGCATCAAAGTGCATTCACAATTTTAAGGCTTCTGCTACACATTGCCAAATTACACTTTGAAGACTTCGTACCAATTTATACTTTTTCTGGGAGTGTATAATATTTCATTGTCACTTTATCTTTGACAGCTCTGAGACTTAAAATATTTTTTAATTGTTAAACTTGATAGATAAAAATGATATCATTTCTTACTCTAACTCACATTTCAAGTCCCAAAGAGTACCCTATTTCAGGGAGAAGAGAGGGGATTCAGAAATTTTTTGTAAGAACCTGCGCATTTAATGATATGTATTTGACTCTATATACCTTTGGCCTCATCCTGAAAATGTTATTATGTAATATTTCATTGCTGTTATTTTATGAAGGCTCTGCAGATTTGAGTTCAAATCTGATTCAAGAAGTACACAAGATAACTTTTTAATCCCGCTATTTGAGTTTGTTTCTATTTGCTTGCATATCAATTACTGATTCCTTGTTTTATTAATTCATGGTCTGAGAGTGTGATTTGCATAACTCAGCTTTTTGACATTTTAAAAAATATGTATGTCGAAATATGTACCCAAAGTTTAAAACAGTTCAGTTCAGTGTCACCGCCGCAGAAGGCAGGGTGTATTTAGCACTCTGTCCATTCATCTGTTTTCTAGGGAACCTTTTTACAGGGCAGGGGCAGGAAAGTAGGAAATCACATTTCCAAGAGTTCCTGGCAGTTAAGGGTCTAGATGTGATTAAACCGAGAGTGCCCCCAGCAAATCTCTCTTGATACCAACTTAAGGCATTCCAATTTCAGAGACAAACATGAGCATGCACATTATAATCAAGAGACTGTGTTACAAATATGCTGGGTGACTCATTGAAAGCAGTTCATTTCACAAAAGCAGTCATTTTTAGGACTGTTTTGCATTTTCCTTGGGAAGGCTTGGATGAAAAGAACTCTTTCAGGAAGTTTTAAAGATACATGTCTGAACTGAGGGCACATACAGGTACAAATGTGGAAGGGACCCAGATCAGCAGTACTTAAGGAATGCTGCCTTAATATATCTGAAATCTGTTTCACTTTGCCACATCCATCAATTATAATTACTGTCTTTATGGTTCACTTTGAGATTAAGCATGTGAGGCCTTCTTCTATTGTTATTTCATCTATGGTGAAAGTAGAGCAAAAGGACAAAATAATGTCAGGTTTGAATTAACTTTCTATATTTGTGCAAAAACAACCACAAACTTAGTGACTGAAGATTGCACTCATATTACCTCACAGTCTCTCCAGGCTGGAAGGCTAGGCATGGCATGGCTCCATTCTTTTCTCAGTATCACATAAGACCACAACAAAAAGGTTGGCAGGATTCAGAATCTTCCAGCTGTAGGACTCAGGTCCTACTTGCTTTCTGGCTGTCGGCCAGGGACCTCTCCCAGCTTCCAGAGACTCCATCAGGAGCTAACCAAGCGGCCATGCCCTAGCATCGCTCCTTCCTCTTCAAAGCCAGCAGAAGAATCTCCCTTCGGTCTGTTATGAGTCTCAGGTAACACTGACACTCATAACAGGGGAGTTGTTAGATATCCCATCATTGCACAGGTCACATCCACCACACTCAAGGGAGGGAATCATCTACTGCGGGCATAACAGGGGCAGTAGATGATTGGGGGGCCGTCTTAGAATTCTGGCCAATACAGAATGGTTTCAGGCAGATTTAATAAATGCTAAAAGCACATCCTACTGCCCTCTGTGTGTCACAGAAAATCACAGAAGACAAGGTTACTGCTTTAAGGAAGAGGAATCGAGTCTTGGATGGTAATAAAAAAAAATAGGAAACAACTCAGGGAAAAAAAACTAAGGCATCATGCAGCTTATTAAAAATTGGCTGTACTGTAATAGGATAGCATGTTTATTGTCTTAAAATCAGTTAAACTCAGTTAGTATTTGAACAATTATTAAATTAGCTCTTTACATCAGAGTTAGAGCTTGAACAATTGATATGCAATATTTTTACGTAAAATGTCAATATTGCTGATTTAAATACACTGCATTACAATACAATAAATAACCAAGGTGGTGTGCTATTTGACTGGCAGGATGGATAATCTAACCCAGACTATATTCCAGTTTTAGTTTCACAACTTCCAAAAATACTTAAAACTGGGTGAAATGGCCTGAAATATTGCAGTTCTGGCTTGCAATGAGAAGTAGAGTGTTAACACATAATGCAATGACAATCCATCTTAGTAATCAATACATATCTTGGATACATAACTTAATGTACCCAATTAATTAATTTCAAATTATTTTTCCATAAATCTACTTGCTTAATTTAAAGTAAATATCAAAGACTGTTACCCTGATTCCTAAATCACCACATAATATTTTTAATGAAAGCTTAAAGGTTAAGGGTCACCATTTGAATGAAAACTAATGAAATTACATTGTAAGCCCTTTTTGAGTGACACAATCTTTTAATAATCCAAATGTTTTTTGGATAATTATGAACTTGTAGTAGTCAGTGATTTTTCCCTAAATTCCAAAATAGTGAAAGAGTGTTCTACAGTATTATTTGATTTAACTGTCTTTCTCCATATACTCTATTTTCTAAAACCTATATTGTCAAAGTATTTGTAGAAGCTTAAAGACACTCCCTATGTATGACAGTGTAGTGTTAGCATATCAAACGACTTCTGCTTTTATTGAAAATGCATAGTAAAACAAAACGGATCACATGCACAAAACTTCTACTAAAAGAATATAAAACAAAATGTTAAATCTGTATGCAAAATATGGTGTGCTATGCTTTAGTTTCCTTGACAACTTTCTTGACATGTTAGCATGGAGATTGAAATGAACTATAAAATAGCATAAAGCAAGGTAATGCATACTTTCATTTAGTGATTAATTTCCTATACAAAGAACTGCCAAAGCAATGAGATGACTGTGTTGAACACAGAAAAGGTTTTGACAAATCTGAGAGGTTAATAATATAGTATTCACAAGATCTATATCAGAGACAAATTGTTCAAATATCCAATTGCATAGCTATTAAAAGTGGTACCTATAATCAGGACCAGGAATTTTGATGAAAAAAGCAATTCTTTCTGCGAGCAGTTTTTTTGTGTGTTGTAGACTTGTAACATTTTTTCTGTGAGCACAGGCTACCATTGTTAGTTACTGATACACTGGAAATCAGCCTGATGCTTTATTTTATAAATTAGTTAGGCTTCTTTTGATATCAAAAGACATTTGCTCAACTCAATTTAGCTTCAGTGAAAAGGACTCTTTCCCTAACTGGAAGCTTCACAGATGAAACTGTCTTCAGACTTCTCTTTCTCTCATTCTCCCTTGAGCATTCATCTTCATTAAGCTACATTTTCAGCTTCTGTCTTCTATCACAGATGACCTTCACCATGCCAAGCCCAGTGATCAGATTTTAGACTTTGTATTATGTTGCCTATTGGCAGTACTTGTAATGGTTGAGCATTCACTACAGCTTGAAATCCTTTCTTTGCCTGTCTTCCTGGATATCGGCTATGGCAGAATATTTTATTTTTCAAATATAAATTTTTTTTTTAATTCACATTACTTAACACATTTGATGAAATCTCTAAAGCTTCCCATGGCGTTCAGAATAAAACAATGAGCCTACAAGCCCTCTGTGACACATCTTCACCCCTCTCTCATCTCCCATTACTCATTCTGCTCAGCCATACTGAATACGTGGCTCTACCCCAGGACCTTTGTACTAGCCATTCCCTCTGCCAACACCTGTTCCCCTAGTTATCTTAATTTCCTCCCACACTTCATTCAAATTTGTATTCTAATTTCTCCTGTCCAGCATTGCTTTCCTTGACCATCCTTTCTTAAAAATCACTTACCTCTTCAACTCACTGAACTTGCCATATTTTATATCTCATCTTGTTATTATAAACTCCTGATCTGTTATATAATTATTTATTTACTAGTGTATATCTCACTCTTTCCTAATGGCAGGAAATTTTCTCTTCTAGTCACTCCTTTATCCTTAGAGTCTAGGACAATGTCTAGTATAGTGTAGATGCCCAATAAAAACTTGAATGATGAATGCTTTAATCCAATGGATTAAACAGTGTCCCCTCTAAGCAATGCTCATTTCTCCTTGGCCTCATTTTGCATTCACCCTACCTCAAGCATTCAGCAAAATGTCCACCGCCAGCTCAAGGCTCACCTCCTCCCAGATAATCCATTTCAATATAGAAAAGTTTACCTCATTAAGAAACCACTTCTGAAAGCAGAAACACTATCCTGTCAACCCCTTTTATCAAATGCCCCTTCTGAATCAATCACTTTGTTCAGTGAAGTCCTGTACTCTAAGTGGCCCAAGCACAGGTCATGGGCCTTTCTAGGGGAAGGATATAGGTAAGCACGTATACTGACAGTCATTCCAGAGAAGGGTAGGGTAAGGAAGATTTCTCCAAAAGAGAAATGTTGTCAGAACAAACAGCATGTCTCCCAAACTTTTCTTTATGACACAGACAGTTAATGTTGCATCCAATATGAAAGCACTACTGTGATTACACAAACATGGTGGGTTCTAGAAGATAGGTAAATTACAGCCACAGCTTAAAAACACTGCACTGTTCAAGACCACTCAAACACCATCTTCCCAGTCAGAGTACTCAGTCTCTCTAGTCAGAATTAATCTGTCCTTACACTGGACTCTCAAATACTTAAAACATTTCTGCATAATATTTAGCTGTGCTACTAACTAGCTTGTGGTTTGACCCATTCTAAGAACTCAGTGTAGTGTTGAATTTCATTATGCTCATATCAATAAGAGAAAAATATTCTAATGATAATTGGAATTGATCTTATCTGAACTCATCCAGATACTAATGAAATTATGCCTAAATGCACAATTGGGAAATTGGTTTAACATACCAATCACATTTTTTTGAGTATTTTGGTAGAAATTTACTAGAAAGATGGGCAAGAAAAAAAGTATTTCCCTTATGTCAATAATTGATATGTTTTTCAGTAATGGTAAATTACCGAATAGAAAAGTACTTAGGGTTATCAATATTCAAAGTCACTGTAATACTTAATCCATCTAATGCAAAGTGATTTGGTATGTTGAAATAATTGTGCACTATATCTGGACATCAATATATAATCTAAGGTAGCTTCCTTACCATCCTCAAACTCTTCTGCTTAAGCTGAAGTTGGGTGTCACACAATTCATAATGTCTTCCTACTATCTTAATACATAGAAGCAATGATGTGGTGTCTCATAGAAAAGACAGAAATCCATAACTGCAAGTTCTCTGTTCTGGAATGAGTATATCTTCCTCTTCAAAACAATCCATTTCTCACATGGGTGATGAGATTTTTGTTCATTTGAGTAACTCTGAGAGTGGCATCAATCTTTAACCAAGCTAGAAAAAAGTTTGAAATTTTATATTTTACTGATTTCTAGTTACTTATCCAGCACTTCAAGTATGTTATAAGGTGACTAAAAGTGCATAAGGATGCAAAAAATTCATACCCAAAATAAAATTACTTAACTCTTTAGGAAAACCAGAATCTCCCTTTTAAAGAAATATGTTTCACTACAATTTCATAAAAATTCTATCAGGTTTGCTTGTTTTTCTACCTCCTAGGAAAATGCAAATGCCAAATCAGATAGTACTAAAGAAGAAAACAAAATTATAACATTTGCTATATGAGTTCTAAAACATAGCTACCTATGGCTATTTAGTATAAACTCAAATAACCATGAATGATTTTCAGAAACATACTGCATCAAATTAGTGGATATTCATTAAGAGTATCCTACACTACCAAAGAAAAATTAAATTGATCTTCATATACTTTATTTCATAAGAGGGAGAGCTGTATCATAAGAAAGATTTATGTCACACTAAATATTTGTTTGTGTGACTATACTAAAACTTTTCATCCACTCTGCTACTGATGGGTGGGGGTGGGGGGGGATCCAAGTTTTTCTTGTGAACCGTGCTACAATGGGGATTCTTGTGCATATCTCCCATTGTATATATAAAAAACCTTTCTCTTTGAGATAGATTTAGGAGTACTGTACGCCTGGATCATAATATAAGTGAGTGATGAATTTTAAGAAGACACTAACAAATGGTTTTATGAAGACATCAAACCTATTCACATTACACCAACAATGTTTAAGAAGGTTGTAATTTTCATATCCTCTTCACCTTTAAAATCGTCAAATGTTTGTTGGTCTAATGGATGTAAATCACATTGTTCTTTTGTTTTCCATTTTACCTATTGCTAATGATGTTGAACATCCCTTCTTATATTTATTGATCATCAGTGTTTCCTTTCTATTTTAATTTATTTCTTTATTTCTTTGTATTACAGAAATTGTAGGTTTAAATACTGCAGAACAAGTGGATTAACAAAATGTGGAATACACATACGATGGAATATTATGCAGCAGTAAGACGAAATGACATCCTGGGAGCACATGGCAAGATGGATGAGCCTTGAGGACATAATGCTGAGTGAAATAAACCAGATACAAAAAGATAGATACTGTATGATACCACTTTTATGACCATGGTAAAGGTAAAATCAGAGGCTTATAATGCAAAATATAGGGTATTTACAGATCACACAGAA
Source organism: Tamandua tetradactyla (assembly GCF_023851605.1). Taxonomy (NCBI): domain Eukaryota; kingdom Metazoa; phylum Chordata; class Mammalia; order Pilosa; family Myrmecophagidae; genus Tamandua; species Tamandua tetradactyla. Next base: position 188,266,960 of record NC_135331.1, read on the forward strand.
GCTGGAGATGAGTTAACAGTTAGCTAATGAGGTTGAACTCAAATGAAAGGGAATAGATAGAAGTGAAGGCAGTTCTCTAGTGGGTCTATAAGGAGTATTACCATATTGCAGGTAAACATAATTAAAAAGGGCTGTATAGCTCTATGGGTCCCCCTGATTAACACTACAAGTATAAATAAGTTCTTGAATGAACTACTTCAAAGATAAGATTCTTGCACAAAGAGTATTTAAGTTCAGGGTACAGGGGGAATCCTGCTATTGTTTGCTATGTGTTTAACAGGAAAACATCAGCAGTACCACAGCAACACCAGGGGTAAATAATTGGGGGAGGGACAAGAGTTAAGGGGAGGTTTAGAATTTCTATATGATAAGGGTGTTAATTGATTATCTTTCTCTTGGGAACAAAGAAATTATCTAAAATTGAGAGTGTTGATGGACTGTGGTCTTTGGACACAGTGCATGATGCCTAATGAGTGCAGGTAGCTGCAGGATGCACTAAGAAGCAGATTGACAAACTATGGTGCATCAAACATTAGTTGTGAGGCTTGCAACATAGTTAATGAACCTGTGAGACACTTGATAAGGCAAAAAAGGAGCCAGAAACCAAAGAGTAATTATTATATGATCTCATTTAGAAAATACTTATAAGAAAATAGGGTTCTAGATTGAAGCTCTCATAGCAGTCACATTTGTCTGGAGTGGTAATTATTATTTCTGGATTTTGAGAGGTGTGGTTTTCAGAGATAAGAACCTGGTTTTCAGAGATAAGAATGAAGACAATCAGGTTGGGATTAAGGTTATTCAGAACAAAGGGGTAAGGAAGACATTGTCTATATTTTAGAACTTCACCTACTCTTTGAGACCAAAAGAAAGGTTTATTTTTGTCCAGAACCTAAATTTTCCATAGTACATAATCTAACTCAATGTATCTAGATAGATCATTTAAATAATCCAAATACAGGGAGCCCAGAATAAGAATGAGGGCCTTTAGTCCTGTAGAGCTTAACATAATGTCGGGATACATCCAAGAATATATTATGCAGACAATCAAAAACTATTGGCCAAGTTCCTTGAGGGATGAGAGAAAGAAATATGGAACTATGAAACTTTACCACTAGGGAAACGTGTCAGACGTTAGGAACAACCAAATCAATGGGATGAGGCCTTGATTTTGAGGCTTGCTCTTGTGAAGTTTATGTATGTAGTGGAAAAGCTTAGCCTACCTATAGGCATGCCTAAGAGTCACCTCCAGAGGACCTCTTCTCTTGCTCAGATATGGCCTCACTCCCTCCAAGCCTGACTCTACAAGTGAAATCATTGCTCTCCCCAGTACATGGGGCATGACATCCAACGTGAAAGTCCCCCAGTGGTGTGTGAGATGACTCCCAGTGATGAGTCTGGCCCTGGCACTGTGGAATCAACAATGCCATCTTGACCAAAAGGGGGAAAAGAAGTATAACAAATAAGGTATCAGTGGCTAAGTGAGTTCAAATAGAATCAAGAAGCTACTCTGGAGGTCACTCTTACACAAACTTCATTGCTACCTATTATAACTTGCCAAACCCCAACCCAAACCATTCCAACCAATCTAAAGAACATCTAGGGCAATATATAAGAATCTACAAAGCTTCCATGCAACGTCCAGATGGGTCCCTGGACCAGATAAGTCCTGAAACCTAGAAGGGCCCAGCCTCTCCAGAACATCAGATAGTTCCATCTCCCTATCCCTTATAATTGTCAGCCCTTCCAACATGAAACAGTTAGGATGGTCATACCTCTAAGGAGTGGGAGAAAGATCAAAGGTGATGGTGGAGTTATACAGAGTCAGTAGGGTTTAACAAAGGAGTATGATGACTGAATCATTATATTGATATCCCTTTCATTCTCCAGTATCTTCGAGCAGCTAGAAGTGAAAAACTAAAACATGGAAATGTAACCCATAACTCTGAAATCTGTTCTACAACTAAATGTTGTGCTGTGCATTGAAATTTATTGCTTTTTTGTATATAGATTATTTTTCACAAAAAAGAAAAAAGTGATGATTAAAAGATATATATTCCTTCTAATCTCCTATATTCTGGAACAGTTAGGAGGAAAATTCTGAGATGATGGTTTGGTAGCCCATGACAAACTCTGGGATCTGTCCTGAAACTATTTGTGGAAGAGTGCCTTGAAAACTATTGCTTTTTTCTTTCTTTGTTTTGTATATATGTTATATTAAACAATTTAAATAGCTAATTTTTTTTTAAAAAATACCGCAGAAAATACAGAGTTCTCATATTCCTACCTCACTCTGCAGTTTTCCCTATTATTCACACTGTGCAATAGTGTAGCACTTTTATTACAATTGACAAAATCATATTATTATCATTATATGATTAACTGTAGTACATAGTTTACATTAGGACTCACTGTTTGTGTTATAAAGTCATTTGATGTTTTTTAAATTTTTATTCTAGTAACATATATTCAACCTAAAATTTCCCCTTTGAACCATACTCAAATATATAATTCAGTGGTGTTAATACATTCACAATGTTGTGTTACCATTATCATTTATTACCAGAATTTGTCCTTGGTCCAAACAGAGACTCTGTAACAATTAGTTACTAAATCCTTGTTCCTTACTGCCACCCCCATCTCTGGTAACTACAGTCTAGTTACTGACTCAATGAATTTGCTTATTTTAATTATTTCATATCAATGAGATATAATATTTGTGCTTTCGTGTCTGGTTTATTTCACTCAACCTGATGTCCTGAAGGTTTCATGTATCAGAATGCCATTCCTTTTTATGGCTGAATAATGTTCCATCATTTGTATATACCAAATTTTGTTTATTCATTCATTGGTTGATGGACACTTGGTTTGCCCTCATCTTTTACCATTTGTGATAATGCTGCTATGAATACTGGTGTGCAAGTGTCTGTCTAAGTCCCTGCTTTCTCTTCTTTGGAATATATACCTAAAAGTAGGATTGTTAGGTCATATGTAACATACTGATAAACAACCTGTTTTCCACAATGCCTGCACCATTTTAAATTCCTGCCAATAAAAAATGAGTGTTCCTATTTCTCAATAACTTCTCCAATGTCTGTAATTTAGCTTTTTGAACAATATTAGCCAATTTAATGGGTGTGAAATGGTATCTCATTGTAATTTTGATTTGCATTTCCCTAATGGCTAATGATGTTGAGCATCTTTTCATGAGCCTATTGGTCATTCGTCTAGTTTTCTTAGAGAAATGTCAAGTCTTTCACTCTCATTTAAAAAATTCGGTTGTCTTTTTCTTGTTGAATTGAAAGATTTTCTTTTGGCTTGCTAACACGGCTGGAACGCTACATACCAGAAATGTACAGGCTTTGAACAATGGGGATTCATTAGCTTAAAATTTACAGTTCTAAGGTTGTGAGCAATGTCCCAATTAAGGCATCAACAGAAGGATACCTTTTCTGAAGACCAGTTACTGGTGAACCTATGCTCTTCTGTCAGATATCAAGACACATGGTGATATCTGCTGGTCCTTCTTTCCTATGCTTCATTGCATTAGATTCTGGCTTCACCATCTGTGGCTTTTTCTCTAAACATCTCTGCCTTTTTTTTCCCACTTCATCTCATAGCCACTGTATGTGTTTTATGCTCTTTTAAAGGACTCCAGTGAGAGGATTAGCACTTACTTTGAATGAGGTGGGTCACTTCTCAACTGAAATAACCTAATCAAAAGGTCCCACCCACAAGAGGTCTACACCCACAGGAGTGGATTGACTTAAAAACACACTTTTCTTGGGTTCCTAAAGCCTCCAAATCGTTACAGATTTCTTTATGTATTCTGAATATTAAAACCTTATTGGATATGTGGTTTCTGAATGTTTTTCTCCCATTGCATAGGTTCCCTTTGTAATTTAATGATAAAGTCCTTTGTTGCTCAAAAGCTTTGAGCTTTAATGAAGTTCCATTTATCTACCTTTTCTTTTATTTCTCCTGTCTTTTTATGTAAAGTCTAAGAAACCATTTCTGAACATAGGGTCTTGAAGATGTTTCCTTAGTTTTATTCTGAGAGTTTTACCATCTGGGTGCTTATATTAAGATCTTTGAACAGTTTTGAATTAAAGTTTGTATGTGGTGTGAGGTAGAGATCCACCTTCACTTGCAAAAGGATATCCAGTTTACCAAGGCCATTTGTCAAAGAGACTATTCTTTCCCCATTGAGTGGACATGGCACTCTTGTGAAAAAATCAATTGACCATAGATGTGAGGGTTTATTTCTTAACACTCAGTTCTATTCCATAGGCAAATATATCTTTCTTTTTGGCAGTATGATGCTGTTGGGATTCCCATAGCTTTGTAATAAGATGTAAAATCAAGAAGTGTGTGTCCTCCCACTTTGTTCTTTTTAAAAATGGTTTTCGCTATTTGGGACCCCTTACCCTTGCATATGAATTTGATGTTTGGCTTTTCCATTTCTGCAAATAAGGCTGTTGGGATTTTTACTGGGACTGTGTTGAATTTTTAACTCACTTTGGGTACAAGTGACATTTAAAGGTACATGTCAATGTCAATTTGGGTACAAAAGACATTTAGTCTTCTAATACATGAGCATGAAATTGCCTGACATTTATTTAGGTTCTCTGACTTCTTTTAAAAATGTTTTTAATTTTCCAAGTATGTGTTCTTTACTTTTTTGATTTATTCCTAGATTTTGATTCTTTTAGTTTCTATTATAAACAGAATTTTGTTTTCAATTTCCTCTACAGATTGTTCATTACTAATGTATAGAAATACTGCTGATTTTTACATGTTGGAGCTGTACCCCACCACTTGGCTGAATTCTATTTATTAGCTCTAATAGTTTTATTATGGATTTTAAGGATTTTCTTTATATAGGACCATGTCACCAACACATAGAGAAAGGTTTACTTCTTCCTTTACAATCTGGATGCCTTTTATTTCTTTTTCTTGCCTAGTTGTTCTGGCTAGACCTTCTAGTACAATGTTCAATAAGATTGATGACAGTAGGTATTGTTATCTTGTTACTAATTTTTCAGGGAATGTTTTCAGTCTTTCATTATTGATGTGAGAATTGTGGAGTTTTTGCTCTCTTTGTCATTTGACGAAGTTTCCTGTAATTCCTAGTTTCCTACGTGAGATTTTTTTATTATCACATTGAGGAAGTTTCCTTATATTCTTAGTTTCATCAGTGTTTTTTCAGGAAGGGATACCGGCAAAGAGTTTATAATATCAGGGTATGGGGGAAAACTACTATAGTATGCTATGGGCAATGCTTAACAGGAAGACATCATCAGCACCACAGCAATACCAGGGGTAAAGAATTTGGGGTGGGAGGAGAGGACAAGAGTTAAGGGGAGGTATGGATTTTCTATTTGGTGGGAGTGTGTTTATCGGTTACTTTTCTCTTAGGAGCAATGAAAATTGTGTAAAATTGAGAGTGTAGATGATTATAGCACTAAGTGAGGATAATGTAAGACATAGACAGTTGACTTTGGACATTATACCTGATGCCCAATGGATGGAAGTGGCTGAAGGATACACTGACTTAGAGGTAGAATGGCGAAGTGTGGTGCATACATATGATCAAATATTGTGCTGCTACAGAAAGAAGAGAAGCTGTGAAGCATGCAACATTGTGAATGAACCTGTGAGACATTATGTGATGCAAAATAAGCCAGAAACAAAAGAGATAATTGTACAGTCTCATTTAGAAAATATTTATAAGAAAACCGGGGCCTAGATTATAAGCTCAGCAGTCGCATTTAGTCTAGAGGTGTAATTGTTATTTCTAGATTTAGGAAGGCTGTGCTGTACATGTATAACTTGGTATTTCCATGGAAATTTGGGTACCTGTGTGACACTTAAGACTCAGAGTAGGAGTTCTGCAGTTCTGAATGTCAGTATTGCCACATACAACAACTGTTAAAGAAATTGAAAAGCAATCAGCCTTCAATTAGAGATAAGAATGAATCCAACACAGTCAGGACTTCAGTAAATCAGAATACGGGGTAAGGAGGACATTGTCTGTATTTTAGAACTTCACCTGCACTTTGAGATCAAAGGAAGAGAGGTTTATTTTATACAAAACCTGAATTTTCTGTAGCCCATAATCTAACTCAATCAGCATGGATAGGTCATTTAAACAACCCAAACACATGGAGCCAAGAATGGGAATGAGAGCTTGTAATTCTGTATAGCCCAATAAAATGTCCAGGTGCATCCCAGAGCATGTTAGGCAGATAATGAAAAGGTATTGGTAAAGTCCCCTGAGGGAAGGGAAAAAATATGTGGAACTATTAAACTTTAAACTGGGGAAGCCCCTGATACTGTCTCAAACATTAGGAACTCCCAACTCAATAGGCCAAGCCCTTGATCTTGAGGCTTGCTCTTATTAAGCTTATTTCTGCAGCAGAGAGGCTAAGCCTACCTATAATTATGCATAAGAATTACTTCCAGATGACCTCTTTCATTGCTCAGACACGGCCTCTTTCTCTCTAAGCCTAATTCTGAAAGTAAATCATTACCCTCCCCCCTACATGGGACATAATATCCAGGGGTGAAAGTCTCACTGGCAACATCGGACATGATTCCCAGGGATGAACCTGACCCTGGCACCATGGGATTGTCAATGCCTTCCTGACCAAAAGGGGAAAAAGAATTGTTAACAAATAAGGTATTGGTGACTGAGAGAGTTCAAATAGAGTTGAGAGGCTATTCTGGAGGCTGATTTTATGCAAACTTCAGCTAGATATTGTTATTACCATGGTTTGCCATTCCTGCCGACCTTAAAGAACACCTACAAATCTGAGAGTCTACAAAGGTTCCATGCACTTTGATAACTTTTCAGAAACCTACAACCTCTGGATGGATTCCTAGCCCAGATAAGTCCTGAAACACAGAGGGGCCAACCTCTCCAGAACATCAACTAGTTCCATGCCCCATCTCATACATATATATTTTTTTTATTAGAAAAGTACTGCTTTTTAGTTACTCTTCATTCATTTAACAAATATTTGTTTACTGAATATCAGCTAAGTGTAAATTATGGTGTTGTTCCCTTTGATTATTTTAAATTAAAACAAAATAGACAATTTTGTGCCTTAAAATATTTATTCATTGCTCCTCTTTCTAGAGGAGCTAAGACAGGATTTAATAAATGAATGTGACTGCTGAGTTATATTGATATTTCTTTTAGTCTCCAGTGTCTTGGGGCAGCAAAAAGGAAAAACCTAAAATGCATACCAAACTCTGATATCTGTTTTATAATTATTTATTGTTCTGGTGTGCTTTGAAATATATGCTTATTTGTATATATGTTATTTTTCACAATATAAAAAGAAAAAGGAGGGGTATTGGATTTGTCAAAGGCCTATTCTGAGTCAATTGAGATGATAAAGTGTTTTTTTTTCCCTTTGTTCTGTAAATGTGGTATATTACTTTAACTGATTTTCTTATGTTGAACCACACTTGCCTGCATGGCATAAATCCCACTTGGAATGTTATGTTTTCAACTTAATTTGTCTAAAAAAGTTTCCTAGCTTGCCTTTTGAATTCTGTTTTGACCCATTGCTTGTTTGAGAGTCCATTGTTTAATTTCCACGTATTTGTAAATATCTCAGTTTTCCCTCTGTTACTGGTTTCTAGTTTTATTCCTTTGTGGTCTGAGATGATACAATGTATGATTTCAGTATTTTGGAATTTGCTGACACTTATTTTGTGACCTAACATATTTTCTACCCTGGAGAATGATTAATGTGCACAAGCGAGAAGTGTGCATTCTGATGCTACTGAGCGGTGTTCTAAATATGTCTATTAGATATAGTTAGTTTATAATATCATTTAAGTCTTCTATTTCTTTACTGATCTTCTGTCTAGATGCTCTGTCATTGAAAGTGGTGTATTGAAGTCTCCTACTATTCATATAGAACCCTCTAGCTCTTCCTTCAAATTTGTCAATATTTGCTTCATATATTCGTAGGCTATGCCATTAGCTGCATATGTATTTATAACTGGTATGTCTCCTTATTGAATTGACCCCTTTATTAGTATATGGTAACCTTCTTTATCCCTCATAACAGCTTTTGATATAAAATCTGCTTTATCTGATATTAGTATAGCTACCCCAGCTCTGTTTTTGTAACTGTTTGCATGATATAGTTTTTCCATGCTTTAACTTTCTACCTAATTGTGTATTTTAATTTCAGGTGTGTTTCTTTTAAACTGTAGTTTTAAAATCCATGCTGTCAATCTCTGCCTTTTAACTAGAAGTTTTATCCATTTATATTTAAATTAACCATTGATAATGCAGGACTGTCTCTTCCATTGAGCTGTTTGGTCTTTGTAAGGCTTATATACCTTTTTTGGCCATTGAATCTTACATTAATCCCTACTTCCATATTTATTTGATTTTTGTAGTGTAACATTTTAATTCTTTTGAACATTTTAAAAATATATATTTTTTCTTTATGATTGCCATGGGGCTTAAATTTAAAATGCTAACACTATAACATTCTCCTTTAATTTGATACCAACTTAGAATCAATAGCAAATATGCACACTGTTCCATACCCCCTGACCCCCACCTTCTTGTTGTACTTGTTATAAATTACATCTCTATGTATTGTATATCCAAAAACATAGATTTAGCCTTACTTTCTTTTTCTTTTGTATGCTATAAGGTGGGGGTCGTATTTCATTCTTTTTCCATGTGAGTATCCCCTTATTGCAACACCATGTGTTGAATTTTGGTTTGATTTGGTTTTTCATTTGTTTGTTTGCTTGTTTGTCTGTTTGGGAAGTGCACAGGCCAGGAATCAAACCCAGGTGTCCTGCATGGCAGCTGAGAATTCTAACACTGAACTACCTTTGTACCCTCAGATTTAGCCTTACTTTTATGCATTTGTATTTTAGAGGCTGTAAGAAGTAAAAAAAACCCTACAGTTACATACCAAAAAATGCAATGCAATTATATTGGCAATTATAACTACCTGTATGATTACCTTTACCAGAAATCATATATTTATTTATGCCACTTCATTCTACTGTCTAGCTTCCCTTACTTTTAATCTAAAGAACTGCCCTTAGCATTCCTTGTAGAGTAGCTCCAGTGGTGGCAAACTCCCTTTGTACTATTTATCTGAGAGTGTCTCAATCTCTCCTTCATTTCTGAAATACAGTATTGCTGGATATAAAATTTTGTCAATTGTTTTCTTCCACCACTTTAAATATTTTATCTCACTGTCTTCTTGTCTGCCTGGTTTCTGGTGAAAAATTGACACTTAATCTTATTGGTACCCACTTGTACATAACACATTGCATTTCTATTGCAGCTTCAGAACGCTCTTCTTTTCTTTGACATTTGACAGTTTAATTACCACATTCTGGGCATGTCTCCTATTGCATTTATCCTGTTTAGGGCTCACTGGATTTCTTGAGTGTGCATATTCATGTCTTTCATTAAATTGGGGAGGTTTTCTACTACTATTTCTTTAAATATCCCTTCTGCCTTTTTCTATCTTTCTTCTCCTCCTACCACTCCCACAATGACTATACTGATGCACTTGATGTCATCCCACGGTTCTTTAGGCTCTGTTCACTTTTTTCATTTTCTTTTTTTCCTGCTCCATAGCCTAAAAATGTCAATTGCCCCGTCTTCGAGTTCAGTGTTTCTTCCTTCTGACAGTTCCAAACTGTTGCTGAGATGCTTTAGGAAATTTTGCTTTTCAGTTATTGTGATTTTCAACTCAAATATTATTTGTTTGGTTCATGCTTCAATTTCCTAGTGCTGACAGAATTCAATACACCAGAAATGCAGAGGCTTTTACCAAGGGGACTTATTAGGTTTCAAATTTATAATTGTCAGGCTGTGGAAGTGTCCAAATTAAGGCCCCAAATGGATGAGACCGTCTCAGAGGAAACAAGTTCCCTCGTCTATGGGAAGTCTCATGGCAATGTCTGCTGCTCTTTGCTCCAACGTTTTGTTGCTTTCAGCGCCTCCTTTCCTTCAGAAAGACCTCCTTTCTGACCTTCTTCTGTCTGTCTCCAAGCATCTGAATCTGATCTTTCTCTAAAATGTGCTCCTCTCGAAGGACTCCTGTAAACTAATTAAGACCCCCCTTGAATGGGTAGGTTCTCAGCTCCAGAGAAACAACCTAATCAAAAGATCCCACCCTACAGTAGTTCCACCCCCACAAAATGGTTAGGGTTAAAAGAGCATGGTTTTTCTGGGGCATTTAGTAGTTTCAAGCCAGCACAGTTCCTTTTAAAATTTCCATCTTTTAATTGAGATTCTCATATTATCCATTAATTGTTTTTACCTTATATCCTTTAGTTCTTTCTCCTTCCCCCCCCCCCCCCCATTATAGCCTTGAGCATATTAAGGATCATTTTTTAGTCTTTTCTGGTATATTCAAAGTCTGGCCAGGGACCCACAATGGGAGAACAGCTGGCCCCGCAGTGCACAGAAAGGCAGTGGGGATGGGCCAGCAATGGTACCAGCAGCTTTTCCTAGCCTGTAAAGCGAAATTTTCTTGATTCTGCACTAACCTAGTTACTTAAGCCCTTTACTGTTTTCCTGAATTCTAAGGTGGATGACTGTGCCAGTTTTGCTAGTTGTGCAGAGATTCTGTGGGGCAAAGGCAGGGCACCCTATGCTGCCATCTTGGTGGATTGGAGTAATCCAGTGTTTCTGCCTCTGAGAAGTAATTTTCTTACCGTTTATATATCTTTTCTTATTGGATTCTAGGAGAAACTTTTCATATTTTTAATACTAATCATTCACCAATTGTGTACACTGCAAACAAATTATGCCAGTTTGTAATTTGTCTTTTCCCATTCTAAGATGTATTTTGGTGAATAAAAATTTTTAATGTTAAGGTAGTCAAATTTACCAATTTTAATGTATTCAATATATTTTTTTTGCCTTATTTCGATATTTCCCTATCAATAATTTTTAAGACATTTGCCTTTGGGTATGATATTATTTTGTTTTTGACACTTATGTGATTAATCTATCTGAAGTCAATGTTTATATATGGTATGTGGTAGGTATCCAATTTCATCTTTTTTGTAACATGTACTTATTTTTTCTGGCATTATAATAAAGGAGAAATCTCTCCTTTCACCGCAGATTTAACATGCCACTTCTGCCATTTACTATAGTTCTATATATGTGTGTCTCTTTGTTGTCGATGATATTCCACTGATCACTTTTTCCATCATGCAACAATAACACATCATCTTAATTACTAACGCTTCATCATAAGTCTTGATGTCTTGCAGAATAGTTTACCCTCCATAACTTTTTTCTTCAATAGTTATCTGACTGTCCTTAATACACTTAGTCAAATTCAATTTTTTTTAAAAGTTGGGTTGATGCATAGGTCAATGAATTATTTGGGAGAGAATTGATATTTTCACAATACTAAACCTTCTGTCATAAATCTGAACTATCTATTCATTATTTTGACATCTTTAACATCTCGCTCATTTTTGTTTTAACTTGTGCACATGTGAATCTGTTATGAACCCCAGAAAAGACTATGTTCTTTTAATCTGCTCTTGTGGGGCAGATGTGTTGTGAGTTATTGGTTAGCTGCTGGCTGGGGGTAAATGGCCGTACTGAGTCAGGCACACAGCACACAGTCATGAAGAAACGACTCAGGAGACAACCCTCAGAGGTGAGTGGAAGGCGTCTGCTTTATTGAGGAAGTGCCCAAGATTATATAGGCTGGGAGCATGCAGGGACATGTGTCAGACGGGGATTGGTGGCCATTGTTGCTAGAGTGGAAGGCAGATTTAAGGTTAGCGCTTTTGGCGCGAACCACCGCCAGTTCCGGGAAGAAAGCTGGTCGCGGGTTAGGCCATTTTGTGTTGACTTGCCTCAGCCACGGCAGCCATATTGGCAATATTTTATGACTTCTCCATCAGTGGGTGGGACCTTTTGGTGAGTTCATTTCAATTGCGATGTGACCCAGCCCATTCAGGGTGGGTTTTAATCCTTTACTGGAGTCCTTTGTAAAGAGGATAAAAGACAGTAAAGCCCAGAGAGCTTAGAGAGAAATGCCTCAGGGAGAAACAAGCGAGGATCCAGGGGAGCTAAGAGAGAAAGCCGTTGATCCCAGAACCCAGGAGAGAAGGACCAGCAGACATCACCATGTGCCTTCCCATGTGACAGAGGAACCCCAGATGCCAGCAGCCTTTCCTCAGAGAAGATATCTTCTTGACTCCCTAATTCGGACATTTTCATGGCCTTAGAGCTGTAAATTTGTAAACCAATAAAGCCCCATTGAAAAAGTGAACCCATTTCTGGTATATTAAGTCCCAGCAGCTTTAGCAAACCAAAACACTTGCCTTTTCCTAAATGCTAATAAGTAAAACATGTCTTTACATGCTTACTTGCCATCTGTATAAACTCCTCAGTGAAATGTCTAATCATGTTGAATTTCCAGAGTTCTTTATATATTCTAGATATTAGTCCTTTTTCATACACAGGTTTGCCAATGTTTCTCATACTCTGGTGCTTGAAATTTCTAACTTTAACAGGGAGGGCAACAATTTTTAATTTTGATGTTTTAATTTATCTATTTTTTCTTAAGGATCATACTTTTGGTGTCAAGTCTAAGAACTCTTTTCTTCACCCAAGATCCCAAAGCTTTTCTCCAGTTTTTTTTTATAATAGTTTTGTAGTTTTATGTTTTCATTTAGGTATATTATCTATCTTGAATTAATTTTTGCATAAGGGGCGAGGTTTAAGTGTAAGTTAAAATTTTATTTTTATTTTTTGCATGTGGATGTTCAATTGCTCTAGCACCATTTGTTGCAAAGGCTACTGTATTTGCTTTTGCAGCCTTGTAAAAAGGTACAGAATTACTTTTGCAGCCTTGTAAAAAATCAGTTGAGAACATGTGTGTCGGTCTATTTTTGGATTCTTTATTTTGTTCCTTTGATTTATATGCTGAGCCCTCCACACTGTCTTGATTACTACAATTATATATATGCAGCCTTAATACCAAGTTGAGTGATTCCCGGTTAATTTTTCCAAAATAGTTTTTGCTATTCTAGGATCTGTGCCTTTCTATATAAATTTTAGAATAAATTGGTCTATATCCACAAAAAAAATCTTACTGAGGTTTTAGTAGGAATTGGATTAAACCTGTAGGTCAATTTTGGGACAATTTAATGTTTTTACTATATTGAGTCTTCCAATACGTGGATATGGTATGTCTTTTCATTTAGGATTTTTTTGTTTCTTTCCAAAGGTAATTACATCAACTCTTAACGGCAGGTTTACTTCTCTCTTTCCCATCTGAATGCCCTACATTTCTTTACTTTGCCTTAAATGCAAAACTGAATTTCCAGTACAATTTTGAATTGAAGTGGTGAGAGCAGATATACTTTTTTTTATTTCATCAAGGGTAATGTTAGCTGAAGTGTTTTTGTTTTGTTCTGTCTTGTTTTGTTTAGAAGTTGAAGAATACCTAATTTTCTGAGTGCTCTTACCAGAAAGGGATATTGAATTTTCAAATAAATTTTCTGCATCTCTTGGCATGAACATGTTTTTTTTTTAGTTTATTATCATGAATACATTAATGGCCTTTTAAATATGAAACCAATACTTCATTTCTGGGATAAATCCACTTCATCTTATGTATTATTCTTTTTACACATTTAAAAAAATCAATTTGCTAAAATTTTCCTTAGAATTTCACATCCATGCTCAGTAGGAATATTGGTATACAGTTTTCTTCTTACGTAGTATTTCTGGGTTTTGTAGCAGGGTCTTCTTTTTAAAAAAATATTTTTATTTAAGAAAACAAACAATACACTTAGAACCACCAAAAATGGATATCTTAGTTAGCTTAACCATAGGCATATTTAAATAAAGTATCCAAATAATCATTGTAAAACCTGTGGCTGCACGGTAAGCTTCATATACCAATTTAAATTTAAGGCATCAAAGAAAAAAAATCTACAAATTTAGATTGCAGAATTTGTTAAATTCTAAATACTAAAAACTAATTTAAATACCATTTGATCAGCTGTCAAACTGTTACTGTTCTCAAAACATCATGTAGAAAGTTATTACAAATATCAATGTTGCTATAGTAATGACAGAAAATCACTAAACATTTTCTTGATTTCAGGAAAATATAAAGATACAAATGTTCTTACAATTAACATATGAAAAATCTTAGTTACCTAAAATGGATATCTTAGCTTATCCATAGGCATATTTAAATAAAATATCTAAAGAATCATTGTAAAGCCTGTTTATACAATTTAGATGAAATGATGTCCCAAAACATAGGACAATGTGAATGAACCCTGAGGACATAATGCTGAGTGAAATAAGTCAGACCCCAAAGGGCAGATACCGTATGATTTTGTTATTATGACTATGGTACAACTTCCAGTGTTTTGGAGCAGCTAGAAGGAAAAATCTGAGATGAAGGCCTGGTAGCTCATGACAAACACTGGGACCTGTTCTGTACATGCTTATTGAAGTGTGCTTTGAAAATTATTGCTTTTTGCTTTCTTTGCTTTGCATATATATATATATGTTATATTTCATATCAAAAAAGGTTAAAAAACTATAAACAGCTAAAGTAATATTAGGTGAAACAAATTCTTGAAATAAAAAATTTGAAAATGTCTAGTAACATAGGTCACTACTCTGGCAAAGTTGATATTTGTACTTACTTTCTACTTGATATTTTGAGAATGTACAGTTTTGATAGTTAACCAAATGGTATTTAAGAAAGTGTTTAATATTTCAAATCTAAGAAACTCTGCCATCTGTATCTGTAGATTTTTTCCTTCTTTGCCTTAATTTTAAATTGATTTATGTAGTAAGTTATTCTTGAACTCATAGAATGAGTTAGGAAATATTCCTTCCTCTTCAACTTTTGGAAGAGTTTGTCAAGAATTGGTGTCATTTATTCATCAAATGCTTTGAAGAACTCACCAGTGAAACAATCAGGCCTAGGGAATTTCTTTTTAGGGAAGTTTATAACTACAAATTCAATTACTTAATAAATATATGGCTATATAGGTTATATATGTGTATATATATATGCATAATTTTGCAACTATATTATATTAATATATAATATTTTTATTATATTTTGAAATTAGAGAAGCCATGGTTTTACAGATCAATCATGCATAAAATACAGGATTTCCATATACCATCTTGTGCCAGTTTGAATCTGTAGTGGGCCCCAGAAAAGCCATGTCCTTTAATCTTCATTCAATATTACTGGCTGGGAGTTTTTGATGGTTCCCATGGAGATGTGACTCATCCAACTGCGGGTGTTAACTTTTGATTAGATGGTTTCCATGGAGTTGTGGCTCCACCCATTCCAGGTGGGTCTTTATTAGTTTACTGGACTCCTTTAAAAGAGGACATATTTTGGAGAGAGTCCTTTTTAGAGGCATGAGAACCATGAGAGTCTGTGCAGCCAGAGATCTTTGGAACTGAAGAAGGAATATGCCCCAGGGGGAACTTCATGAAACAAGAAGCCTGGAGAGAAAGCTAGCAGATGTCGTCATGTTTGCCATGTGCCCTTTCCAGCTGAGAGAGAAACCCTGAACTCCATCAGCCTCCTTGAACCAAGGTATCTTTCCCTGGATGTCTTAGATTGGGCATTTCCATAGCCTTGCTCTAATTGGGACATTTTCATGCCCTTAGAACTGTAAACTTGCAACTTAATAAATTCCCCCTTTTAAAAGCCATTCTGTTTCTGGTATATTGCATTCTGGCAACTAGAAAACTTGAGCACCATTCTATTATTAACATCTTACATTGGTGTGATACATTTGTTACAATTGATGAAAGCACACTTATATAATTGTACTATTAACTATAGTCCATGATTTAACTTAGGGTTCACGTGTATAGTGCAGTTATGTGGATTTTTTTAATCTATTCTATTACCATATATACAATCTAACATTTCCCCTATAAACCACATCCAAATATCTATTTCTAAACATATGTATTTATATATGCTTCATAAATACTGTTACTTATGTTCACAATGTTGTACCATCACCATCATCTAGTCATTTGGGATTTATTTCTTCTTGACTGAACTTTGATAGTTTGTATCTTTCAAGAAATTTATCCATTTCATCTAATTTGCCTAATTTATAGCCATAAAAAATTTTCCCATATCCCACTTGCTATTTTTTTAGCATCTGTAGAATATGTAGTAATGTCACCTTTCTCCCATTATTGATATCTTGTGACTTTGTTTTCCTTATAAATACGACTAGAAGTTCATCACCAATAACATCATCAGTGTTATTCATTTTGTCAAGTAATCACCTGTTCTTGATTTTCTCTACTGTTTTCTACTTCAGTGATTTGCACTTCACTATTTTTATTATTATTTTCCTTCTTCTACTTTGTGTTTAATTTGTTCTTATTTTTATAGTTCTTCGGGTGAAAGTTGACATTATATTTTTGACACTTTTCTTTTCTATAAATTTCATCATGTATATTAGCTTAGCAGCCTTCCACAAATTCTGATATGTTAGGTGTTCAGGCTCATTAAAGTAAAAATATTTTGTAATTTTCCTTTTATTCCTTGTTTTGACACATGAGTTACGTAGAAGTATGTTATGTAGTTTCTAAATATTTGTTGATTTTCCAGATAACCTTCTGTTACTCATTTTATTTTAATCCATTAAATGGTCACATCATATTTTTCGTATGACTTTAATACTCTGACAGGTGTTTTATGACCCTGAATATAGTCTCTCTTGATAAACGTTCCTGGTTCAATTTAAAAGAATGTGTTTTGTTCTACTGTACTGTTTTTGTCTGAAGAGTCTATATGTGTTGTTCTAGTTTGCTAGCTGCCTGAATGCAACATACCAGAGATGGATTGGCTTTTAATAAAAGGGGATTTATTTTGTTGGTTCTTCAGAGGAAAGGCAGCTAACTTTCCACTGAGGTTCTTTCTTACGTGGAAGCCACAGGATGATCTCTGCTGGTCTTCTCTCCAGGCCCCTGGGTTCCAACAACTTTCCCCTGGGTGACTTCTTTCTGCATCTCCAAAGGCCTGGGCTGAGCTACAAGTGCTGAGATGAGGAATGCCGAGCTGCTTAGGCTGTGCTACATTGCGTTCTCTCATTTAAGCACCAGCCAATTAAGTCAAACATCACTCATTGCAGCAGACACGCCTCCTAGCTGACTGCAGATGTAATTGGCAACAGATGAGGTTCACTTACCGTTGGCTTATGTCTGCAGCAACAAGATTAGGTATGCTCACCTGGCCAAGTTGACAACTGAATCTAACTAACACACGTGTCAATTAAGTCAAGTTTTTAATAGTGTTATCCGAGTCAACTCTTGGATGATTTTCTATCAACCTGTTCTATCTAATCATTGAGAGAGAGTTTTGATGTACTAAATCTGTGGGTTTACCTATTTTTCCTTGCGATTCTATCAGTTTTTGCCTCATGTACTGTGAAGGACTGTTGCTAGGTGTTATTAGATGCCCAACTGTTTAAAATTATGTTCTCTTATTTAATTGGCTCCCTTACATTATGAACTAAACTTTATGTCTAATAATATTCTTGCTCTGAAAAATTTAAGATATTGATATAAACACTCCAACTATCTTTTGACAAATATTAGTATGGTATATTGCTTTCCATACTGATTTATTTTATTTTTAAACTATTTAAACAACAGTTTTTTAAAACTGTGTTTTTGTAGGCAACATAGTTGAGTCTTGCTTTGTTATCCGATCCGACTATCTTTACCTTTTAATTGGAATGTTTAGACAATTTAATTTTAATGTGTGTATTAATGTAGCTAAGTATACATCTATCATCATGCTTTTGGAGCCATTTGTCCTTTGCTCTCTATTTCCTTTTCACATGCCTTCTTTTAAATTACTGAAGGATTTTTTAGATAAAATGTTTATTTTAAAGTTCTATATTTACAGAAACTTATAAAGCTCATCCAGAGAGTTCCATTTGCCCCACAGGCAGTTTCCCCTATTGTTAAGGTCTCACATTGATTTGGTACATTTGTCACCATTAATGAACAGATATTGAAACATCATTAGTAACTAGAGTCCATACCTCATTCAGATTTCTCTAGTTTTATCTTATGACCTTTCTGTTACATCATCACACCAGGTTACCATATTAAATTCAGTAGTCATGTCTTTTTAGGCTTTTCTTGGCTGTGAACATTTTTTAGACTTCCCTTGTTTTTATGACTTTGACAGTTTTGAGAAGTACTGGCCTGACATTTGGTAGAAGGTCCATCACTTGGGTTTTTTTCTCATGATTAGATTCTGTTTATGGGTTTAGGGGCAGGAAGCCCCAGAGGTAAAGTGTTATTTTCATAGTAGCACATCGTGTACTTGCTATTACTGTGCTATCACTGTTGATGTTAACCTTACTTTCATGGCTGAGGCAGTGTTTCAGAGGTTTTTCCATGATCAAGTTACTATTTTTTCCTCCTTTCCATACAGTATTCTTGGAAGGAAGTCACTAGTCACAGCTCCCATGGAATGAATGGGGAGCTACACTCTATTTCCTTGAGGGCCCTGTATCTACATAAATATTCATGTTATATATAGAATTATTTAGAATTCTTATGCACAAATTTGTCTATTATCTCCCATTTATTTATTCATCATTGACTTATTTAGTTTTGACACGTGGATATTTATTTTTATTTAGGGTTAAAGTCCAATACTACTTTTTTCACTTTTAACCCATTCGTGTCCTTATATTCAATATGTATTTTTTGTAGACAACATGAAGTTGGATCTTGCTTTTTTTATACAATCTGACAATGTTTGACTTTTAATTGGGATGTCTACTCCAGTTATATTTAACAGGATTGCTGAAATAATTAGATGTATGGTCCCTTTAATCCTTTCAGACAATTATTTTCCCGTAGTTTTATCACAGGCATGCTATTGTCAGAAGATTATTGTATATTCAGAAAGGTCCCTCTGCAGATATTCAGGGTTATTTCTCCATGTACCTCTCTTCCTTCTTGTATTCTGTCCCCTGAACTCTAGTTACCATTGTCTACCTGGACATAAAGCTATAAATTCTCAACTATAGATGTTTGCAGGCCTGGGTTCCCCCTGTGCTGTGAGCAGGAAACTCTCTGAAATCATCATCTTTCATTGCCTCATGTCTTCTGTCTTTAAAACCATTGTTTTATATATTTTCCCATTTTCTTGGTTGTTTCAGGTGGGAAGCTATATCTGGACCCTATGCTATCTTTTCCAGAATCAGAAGCCCCTCTCTTTACCATCTAGTAATATAGTTGTATAATTTCCTGTGCCAGTTTGAAAGTATTGTATACCCTAGAAAAAGCCATGTCTTTTAAACCTTTAATATTATAGGGTGGAAATCTTCGATTAGATAGTTTCCATTGACCCACTCAACCTTGGGTGTGGTCTTTTGATTAGATTGTTTCCAAGGAGATATGGCACACCCAATTGTGGGTGTGGCCTTTGATTAGATGGAGATGTGACTCCACACACTCAAGGTGGGTCTTGATTAGTTTATTTGGAGTCTTTTAAAAGGGGAAACATTTTGGAGGAAGTACAGATGCTTGGAGAAGAGTTGCTAGATTGCCACTATAGATGCAGACATTTGGAGATGCTTGGAGTGCCAACAGAGAGCAGATGCCTAGACACAGACATCTGGAGATGCAGAGCTCTGTAGACACTGCCATTTGCCTTTCCATGAGATGCTAAGCAAGCAAGAATCCAGAATAGTGTCCCAGAGGAGCTAACTGAAGGCCCACAGATACTAACAGAGGAAACTACTAATATCAGAAGCTGTAAGGAATGAAATAGGGAATAAGGACCAACAGCCATCAGCCATGTTCCTTCCCATGTGAAAGAAATCAGCCTTTCTTAAGTCAAGGCATCTTTTTCTGGTTGCCTTAATTTGGACATTTTTTGTGGCCTTAGGACTATAAATTTGTAACTTAATAAATTCCCCTTTTACAACCCATTCCATTTCTGGTATATTGCATTTCTGGCAGCTTTAACAAACTAACACGTTTCCGCAGTATAGGTCTTGTATATATTTCATTAAATTTTTCCTGGAGATAAAATGAATGATATAGAAATCTATAAACTCTTGTATTAAATATTCAATCATGCATCCATCCAGCAAACATTGATTGGCTTTAGCTACCTGCTGGTCTTCTTCTAAATTCTATCCTGGATATAAAGACAAGTCAGAAATGGTCTCTGCCCCTAGTTGGGGACATGCAAACAATAGATATACATTTCAAAGTGAAAAATCACTGTGTTAAAAAAGAATAGCATTGATCAAGGCAAGGTAGTTCAAATGAAATTATTGAGGTTCTCTTGAAAAATCAGGGAAGATTTTTGTAGGAATTGGCATTT
This sequence comes from Tamandua tetradactyla, assembly GCF_023851605.1. NCBI lineage: Eukaryota > Metazoa > Chordata > Mammalia > Pilosa > Myrmecophagidae > Tamandua > Tamandua tetradactyla. The sequence continues at coordinate 188,287,377 of NC_135331.1, forward strand.
GAGCTAGCACCTGAAATCTAGAGAAATATTTGGCATAGATGAAGGAAAGCAAAGGAATCTCAAGAAAGAGCAGCAGAATCAAAGGAGCCGGTGATAACTTTAGAGCTTTCAAAAGATACAAGTCTTCCAAATTGGCTATAACGTTGGGTTATGAAAATAACTTCAAAAGTAAGATGGGAAAGATATTTTAGTAGCAGATTTCAAAGAATCTTGGATGTCAAATTAATCATTTTGGACTTCATTCTGTCGACCATGCGCACTTAGTGAAAAACTGTGAGTAAAATAATAGTAACTTAAAAGTTGCATTTTAGAATGATCTGGCAACTGAGTATAAAACAAAAATTCAGTTAGTACTACTAAATAGAAAAGACATCAACACCCTACTAAGACTTAATTAGAACTCACCCAAACACATAACAAAGTCAAACTTAATCAAAAGAATCCTAGGGAAGATTTGGATGCATATTGTTAAATGAAAGATAATTATTAGGATTCAAGAATAAAAACTCCCAAAATTCCACAATGCCACTTCATTTTTTTTGCTACAATATATTTGATAAAAGTGGAAGCTTTAAAATATGCCATTTAATTACTATTAACTTTTATTCATTTCTCTATGAAAGGTAACTGTACTGTGAGGATTTTCCTTGCTGAAAGATGATTTGTTTCACATTTCCAATGTACAGGTAGCTCACTGCTAAAGGCCACATCAGAAAAACTAAGTCACCATAAAGTGACTTGTGGTTTCTGATCATTCTTTTTCAAAAGCTCTTATATTTACCACCAAAAACGTTTACCCATTTCAGAGAAACCAATGCACAATCCTTGATTTCAGCACCATGTTGATGATATTAAGCATATGTGAAACAACTCCAAATATTTTGCCTGCTTCACGAGCTTCATTGTGCATCTAATCAGAATTATGTACTTGTTTTTATTAAATACAAATGCTTTTCAGCCTAGGAAAGGTGACACTCAGAATAGGACCATCCTCCTTTATCTCTCCTGATCAGCTACTGACAATTCCGTGCCCTCTCTAACTACCATCGTCACCTTGCCAAGGTACCAACACCTGGTAGTGCTTACTAGAACCAAAGAACAGCTTTTGTTTGGTTGGTTGTAATGTCTCCAAACGGCCTGGGTAAATGACGGAGGCAAAGAAGGTCTTAATATAAACTCCAACCACTCTTAGTTTTGAAGGTCCTAAGAGTAATACTCCAGTTTGGGGGCAGACTTTAAGTTTTAACTAATTTGTGATAAAGTTTCCAATGCTGAGTTTGGGAGTAGGAAGGGCAATGGCATTAGCAATAGGGTAAATTTCTCATATAAATATTCCAGCCAAAAAGGAACGATCATACTGAAAATCACAATTTGAAACCTCTAAGGATTAATGGAATGGAAAAGAGACAATAGGCATCGCCATCAGGTTTTGCCCCCCAAAACAATTCTATAAATTATATATCTGAATCTAATCAAGATTTTTAATCTAAAAGATAATTAATAGGAATTACAGAGGATCATGTAACAAATTATACAAATCAGCAATGTCCTGGTAAACTCTGAATGACCCATTTCCTCAATAAATAAATTGCAAGGGAAAAAAATACAGGTAGGAGGTGCATATTCACATTAAAAAAAATCTAAAAGCCATATCAGCTAATCATCTGATTCAAACAAAAACACTAAAATTATATGATTTTGTGTGGGTGTGAGAGGGGTTTATGGTCCGGGAATCGAATCTGGGTTCCCCACATGGACAGCAAGCATTCTACCACTAAACCACCCACGCACCCAAAATTACATGATATTTATGAGACAGTTTGACTTTTTATGATATTTGAGAATTATAGTTAACTATATTTAAGTACTAGAATAGCATTACAGTGATTTTTTAGTGAATCCTTATCTTTAAGAGATATGTGCTAAAATCTATAAGGGTAGATGTAGCTTCGAAATATCCAAGAGAGAGGAAAGTGGATACAGAAAAAAGCAAGATTGGACTTCACTGATCACTGCTGAAGCAGTCTTGTCTATAACTAAAATTAGTAATGTGCTATTTCTTGCCCTGATGGTAGTTCTATGGATTTGATCATCTGGTGACAAATCGTACATTGTAAACATGAGATTTGTGCACTTCTCTGGATGATTTCATACGCTGAATGAGGGGTCCCCTTTGCTCACTCTCTGGCCTCCCAGAGTGTTCTTTCTACCTGAGGGTTTCTCAGGCTTGGCACTGCTGACATTTTGGCCCAGGTAATTCTTTGTTGCTGTGCTTTGTAAGGTGTTTAGCATCCTAAATCCCCAACCCCCACTGTGATAAATCAGCCCGCAGGGCTGATCCCCCCACCCCCTCACCCCCCATTCTAAGATCTCTGCTTTAGCCAGAAAGAACTAGGGTTTCTGTCATGGTTTTTTTGGCCCACACGTACTGTTGGTGACTGGCAGTTAAACCTAGGGCAAAACCATCACAAAAGGCTGAAGAAAAACTGCAGTTTAAGTTTGTTGTTGTTTTGTTGTTATGCTTTCAGAAAAATGGAATTTTTATGACATTTTTTGTTCCTTCAGAGTCTTCAAGTATGCATATTTTTATCTCCTTGCATGTATATTTCATATTTATCATGCTTTCTCGAGTAATATTTCACTTTTTCTTTAATTTCTATCTAATTGTGTTGATTTGTCATCTCCAACAACCTTTCTCTGTTTTCTCCAGTGTCTGTCCTACCTACTGTGCTTTCCAACTACATTATGATAACTGTCTCCTTCATTCTTGAGTTCTTGAGTTCTTCCAGTTCTTTTTTTTTTTGCATGGGCAGGTACCAGGAATCCAACCCAAGTCTCCGGCATGGCAGGTGAGAATTCTGCCAAAAGCCACCATCGCACCACCCATACAATTCATTTTAAATCTCCTCCCAGTGTGCTGTCTTCTCTGCCCTGAGATTATTTTTCTTTTCATTTCTGCTTGGTATCCTTCCAACACAGAATTTATCAAATCATTGAGTTTATTATTTTAATTTATATATTTGTTCATACTTTTCAACTGCGCTGTGGTATCATTTTTTTTCTGATATTTTTTCATCTGTTGGCAAGTTTGGTGCTCAGTTTCTCATTTATTCTTCAATATCTTTCTAGAAATTCTATGACAACTATTTTGTTTTCCTTTTTAAGATACTCATCAATGAATTAATTGGATTTTCTGAAACAATTATTTGCACTATGCCTCCTATGGAGGCAGGATGGAATAGGCAAGAATAGCCTTCTACACTTCACACATGAAGCTCTCTCCTTCACTGCCACTACGGTACTAGACTGTCTCCCGCACATCTGGTTCATTTGGTGTGTGTGTATGTGTGCAGTTTTACTGTAGCCCTACCTTCTCTGCTCCTTCTTCCCAGGTCAGAAGGGTTCCACTGCTTGACCCTGCTCACTTTAATTTCCACTCCTATTGTTAAAAAAAGAAAGTATATAGTTAGTGGTAATATTCAAAACATTTAAGAACCAGGAGAAAGAATTGGGGCAGGGAAAAACAAAGCAGCTGAATGGAGAGAACACTCTGAGAGCACAGAGCAGCAGCTACAAACTAATTTGTTCTGAATTATTGCAACATTTTAATAATTGGTTTCACTGTACTTATACACTGAATAAATATCGGCACTGAGTGTAGTTTTTGCAGTCATGGGTAAGACCCTCATCTTCACAAGTGCACTTTTCATTGATGTTTTCTGAAATATTCTGCTAGGAGGATTTTCTGTAACCTATCCTCTATTCTCCCATGTATATGCAAATTATACTTCCTTTCTATATTTTCTGAAAATAGAGCTTGTGGGGTGTTTTCTTTTGCTTGTTTTTTGAAATGTACCAGGAAGACAGAGAAATATGCTAGCTACATTTTCCTATTCATAGAAGAAATTTTAATAAATATTTCATTGTTAAATTTCCTGATCCAATGTAAGGTTATTGGTCATTTTTGTTAATTATGTCTAAGAGTGTCCCTAAAAGCATGGACTATATTAATTCCTTTATTTTGTTCACAGATCTTACTAAATCATTTTAAACAGTAAATATGTACTGATACATATTCTCTAATTTGATGCAGTATTAAATATGTGCCCATATTATCAAGCTTTTTAATTTGTAGATCAAATTTTCTACATAATTATTATTTTAAGCTGATTGACTATCAAATATTAAGAGAACATTGTTAAACTGTGCATTATGATATGGATTTGTTGATTTATTCTTGAAAATTTTCCTATATATGCTGAGGTTATTTTGATAAGTACATAGAAGTACAGAATTTCTACATTTTTTTGATGAGCAATTTTTTTTATAATTGCTTAACAAATGCTTCTCTCTATCCATAATATTGCCTTTTGTCTTGAAGTCCATTTTGTACAATTATAAATCTATATCACTTTCCTCTTATTAAAATTTATTTGCCTTGAATTTCTTTCCTACCTTTGTGTTCAATTTTTCTGTTCTACCAAAAATGCAATGCAGTATATTGAGGAAGACAGTAAGTCTAGAGCCAGACCTCCTGAGTTTAAATTCTTGCTCTGAAACATAATAGCCTTGTTACCCAAGGGAAGATTCTTAACCTCTCTAGGCCTTAGTGTTCTCATTTTAAAAATAGAGAGGTTGATATTATATATCTGCATTAATTATAGATTCATTACCTTAAATTTTTATTTGCTGAAAGAACTCAAACAATTTATACTCACAAAACAGCTTTATTAAGGGCAAAGGATATAATACAGCAACAGCAGGACAAAGATATTCATTGACAGGGTCTGGAGCTCTCAGGGGGCAGGCTTTGCTGTTCTCTTAGTGCTGGATTGCGCAGGATGTGCTTTGTTCCACGTCTTGAACTACTTCAACACATGTGCCAAGCACCCTGACAGCAGGAAGCTCAAAGTCTACTTATAACAGGAGTCTCTTACAGTGACCTTATCACGTAGGCATACTATAGCTATGTGATCAGCCTTAACTATAAAAATCTCCCAAAAGAAGAGATACTGTGATTTGCCAAAAACAGGTGCAAATCACAAATTCAACTAGTAGTAAAAAACAATGCTTCCCTGAAACAACAGACAGTTGGACCTATAGTTAAAGGATATCTCCTATTTTTAGTTAACATATTATATTCTACAGCATTGAGCAAGGGTGATTGGCATGCTCCAGGAAGTTCAGTATATAAGTGTGGGGTCAATTCAGACTAGCTGTAATTATTCCATGCTGTACACTACACCAAAAGAGTTTTTGTAAGGCTTGAAGAAGATATTACAAGTAAAGCAATAGCCAAAGTGCTTATTATTCGATAAATATTAGACATTTTATCAGACTTGAAGTATGATTCTTAAAAAAAGGTAGAGTTTAATTATAAACTTTTGTTCAATCTGAGATAATTTGCTTTTAGAGAGTTTATCCCATTTATATTTATTGGGATTACTAATGAATCTGGGCTTATTTCTAGCATTGTTGTCCTTTCTACCTGTTAATCTTTATCTATTCCCACTTTATATTGTTTGCACTGCTCGTACATTTAGCTTTGATTTTTATACTGAGAAAATTCTTCTAGTGGCCACATTTATTATTTTTTTAACATAATTAATTGCCTTAGCAATGTCTGTCATTGGTAACTTTAGGGTAGAAATAGAAAAGTGTAAATTTTAACTGTATTTTCCAGCGTTAGTTGAAATTGTAGCTGAAACCAAGTTTCATCCTGCATTGAGATTTACTATAAAAGGAAGGAATTCTGGAGAATATTTATATATAAATTCTAATAGTGGCACAAAAATTAGAAAGCATTTGCAGCTGATGCAAAGGCTCTACTTGTTTGAAATCTTTATATGCTCTATAAGTTACCATAAAATTAAATTTTATAGTGATTTTTGACAACTTTGTTAAATAAGAAGAGTAAGACATCTTACTGTGTTTGCTTGCCATTAACTATTAAAGATTTTATTGTAGTCTTCCTTGGAATGAATCTCTAATTGCAAAAGCCTTGTTTTATCTGTCCAATCGGGGACACTGTATATATCACAATATTATTTTTAAGAAGTTTCATTTGTTATAACTAACAATTTTAGGGAACTGAATTTACTCTCTCGTTTTGAACATACTAGCATTATCTAATGCTAAGTTTTCTAGAATTTTCTTCTCCCAATATATCACTATGTAAATCAGGAAGTAGTAAAACCTTTTTCTTGTTTACTTCCTATGAATCTGTTTTAAAGATAAAAAGTAAATCTAATTGTAACACATTCCTCCTAAAAAATATAAGAACCTTATATGCTTTAACTTTAATCATTCTTCTCTAACATTAATCATTCTTCTCTAAAATATAAACTTTATTTTATATTTTATTATATATCTTTCCCTGGTGCATTTTTGATATCGCTAAAATTATAGAGTTAATGTTTTTTTAAAATTTATTCTTATATTTAGGAATCTAATTGCTTACCATGTCTTCTTGAATCCAATTTGTTTTTCCTTCTGAATTCAATTTTCTTCACCCTGAGACACATTTTTCAGAAATTGTTATGGGAATCCCTGTATGGAAAAGTTTTTCTTGTTCACATGTGAATGATAGCTGGACATATAATTTTAGATTGTTAATTGTTTCAGTTTTCTGAAACTAAAAGTTTACTGTTTGGTGATTTTTCCCCCTTGGGAAGTATAGTAATGTTCTATGGGCAATATGTTTTCTTCAGTTACTTTCAAGATTTTCTTTTAGTCTTTAGTGATACTGCAGTTCACTGCAATATAGACAAGTGTATAGTTATTCATATATCTCCTACTTGGAACTCATTGAGGGTTTTTTGTTTTATTTTTTTAAATATAAAATATAAAAGTGTTCATATCTTTCATCACTTCTGAGAATGTCTTTTCCTATATTGGCATTATCACACTATCTAGCAAATATCCCCTAGCTGTTTTAATCTATCTTACATATTTTTAATATTTTTCTATGTACTACATTTTGAGTAATTCCTCAGATCTTTATTCCAGTTCAGAGATTCTCCCTTTAGCTATACCTAATCTGCCTTTAATTGGTCTTTTTTAAAAAAAGTAACTACATTAATTTTTCTCAGGGAATCTATTGGGTTCTTTCCAAAGTTGCCTATTCTTTCTTCATAAAGTGTTGGTTTTCTAATTTATTTTTGGATTGACTTGAACAATTTAAACATATTTAATTTATAATTCCTAAACTCCATTTTTTTTTCGTTTGTTTTTTGGTGGAAGTGCATGGTCTGGGAATTGAACCTGGGTCTCCCACATGGAAGGTGAGCATTCTACCACTGAACCAACCATGCACCCCTAAACTGTACTTTTGAATTCTGAAGTTCTGTACATCTAATTTTGCTATTGTTACATTTTTTCATAGTAGGTTTTCTCTTTGTATGGTTAGTAACTTTATTGTGAGCTCATTTTCAGTGTTTTCTCTTTGGTTATGTATATGTCCAGAGGTATGAATTACCCTCCTAGTTACTTCTGCTACATGATCCAGGAATTTCACAGTCCAAAATCAGTCCTTGCATTAATAATTAATTTCTTTACTAGCTACAAACATTCCTGAAACTCATAAGTAATGAAAATTAGCATTGCAAATCAGTGATAAAAAGTTTCTTTTTCCCCCAGAATCTAGACTGGAAAAAAAGTCTTATTTTCTCTCTATGCAAAGAACTGTGTTTTTAGCCTACATTTTCACTGAAGTATACTTCTCATTTTGTTCTGAGAGTTTTTCTTTATCACTGCTAACCCAATGGTTTTTTTTTTTCAAAACACTGTGAACACAAGAGCATTTTCTTATAATTCTGCCTGAGAGAAATGTGAGATTATTTTTATTATGCAAATAACTTATATCTTTCCATCTTCTCTATTGACTAAATTCTGGGTCTACCTTGGCATGATCAAAACCTCACTGAGGTACTCTATTAATTCTTTCAGCTTTGAAACTACAGATTTTTTTAATCAGGAAAAAGTTTTTAAATCAATTTTTAAATAATTTATGTGTAAGCCCTCAGAGTAACTGGTTGATTATCAGGCACATAAATAAATATTTAATAATTCTACAAGGTTATGACTATCCTTATGGTATGACTGGATGCAACACTCAGTATACTTTCTAATGAATGACACTCATTTGGCCAGAGAAGCTTTTTCAAGATGACTGATAAACACTGACAAATATTGATAGAGGTGAAGTGAAATGTAAATGCTCTTATGTAAATAGCTTAAACTATTACGATGCAGTTTTTATTCTCCTTGCTGTACATGGTCTTATGTGTTTATAAATGATCTATCTTAAACAATTGGCTTGAGTTTCATTCTTTTGAGTGTCTAAGCAGGGAGACCCATGTCTAATTCCCTAGTGCAAATACCCTTACTGTTATGTGAATAATTGACTTTTCCAGATAATCTGGAAATCATCATTAGGGCATCCAAGCACCAGGAAAGCATAGTTCTCACCCTAACTGCTCCCATTGACCTCCGGCAAATGGGCTAATGATGCATGAGTACATTCTGATATATTCAGTCCAGAGCCAACTCATAGGCTTCTACGTTCTCACTGTCCCAAATATGGGTGAAAATATCAACCCCAATGTTTACTTGAGCCACAAACATGACACCAATCTGAACACTAATTGGCTTGACAAGAACAAAAATTATATCTGACCTCATAAAATGCAGCTTCCCAACTGCAAGCTTTCCAAAACACAAAAATGAGCAAGATGGGAAAAATCAAGTTTATTCAAGCTTGAAATTCTAAATTAATTTCCTTGTTGACATCTCTGGCCCCCCAAAAAAGGATACAGCCAAAATAAACAATATGAATTCACTTCCTATTCATATAATTTGTTGTATTTTACATATTTATTATTGAATGAGTACAATAATGCTGGTTATATCATCTGACCAGAACCAGTAACACATATATAATTAATATTAAAGGAGGAACTAATCCTTATTTAAATAAAGATTAGTGTACAAATCCTCAAACACATACAGCTCAAGGGTGATGGAGTGATAAGATATAACTGATTATAATTTGAGTCACTGTCATTAAAAATTAAGGAACTATCATTCACATTCTGACAATTTGGTTATCTTTGACGCAGCCCTTTTTTTCTTCTGCAAATGCTTGCACATCCTGCAGCCTATTTGGCAAAGTCTTTATCTAGGAGTGGTATCCTCATGCCTAGACTTTCTGTAATGTCTCCTCGACTACACATGTGAGTGCTGAGACACACACACAAACATACACATACACACCTCTAATTTTGGGTACCTCTACTCAGTTCCCTGAAGTACACTATATATCTCCATCTTGTCAATGACCATGTCGATACATGCCCCGGTTAAGTGTTTACAGCCCCACCCTATTCTACGCTGTACCTTGGTGGTCGCAGTGTCTATCTCAGTGCCTGGTTCACAACTGATAGCCAATAAATGCTTCGAGAATGAGGGAATCTGTCCCTTCTATCACATCTTTTCTCTTCTGGAATAATTGCCCATCTCAATGTCAGCAACTTGCCACCTCAGTGCCTAAAGTATGTCCAGTTTGACAACTGAAAAGAATATTAAAATTTTTTAAATATAATACCAACCTTTTGTCCTTTTCTACCTTGTTCACATCAGCGAACACTCTAGAGTTGACAGTACTGACCACCACCTAGTGGTTAGGAAGGGAACTATCTGATTTGATACAGGTTACCTGGCACTTTTAAGGGATCTGGGAAGTCTGAACGAGTCCGCTCGGAATCAGAAGTTGTGGACAACAGAAGAGGCATCAAGCACATGTCAGCAGAATCCACCCTAGGCTCTGGGTTGTCATGTCTTGGTTGCTATTGTGAACCTGGACATTCTCATCCTTTGGGATGTTTCATCCTCCCAATATTAGACTTCCCATAGGTTAGGATACAGGTCCTGACCTCCCAGTATCAGAATTCCCAGGTCCTGACCTCCCAGTATCAGACTTCCCAGGTCCTGACCTCCCAGTATCAGAATTCCCAGGTCCTAACCTCCCAATATCAGAATTCCCAGGTCCTGACCTCCCAATATCAGACTTCCCAGGTCCTGACCTTCCAGTATGAGAATTCCCAGGTCCTGACCTCCCAATATCAGAATTCCCAGGTCCTGACCTCCCAATATCAGAATTCCCGGGTCCTGACCTCCCAATATCAGAATTCCCAGGTCCTGACCTCCCAATATCAGAATTCCCGGGTCCTGACCTCCCAATATCAGAATTCCCAGGTCCTGACCTCCCAATATCAGACTTCCCAGGTCCTGACCTTCCAGTATGAGAATTCCCAGGTCCTAACCTCCCAATATCAGAATTCCCAGGTCCTGACCTCCCAATATCAGACTTCCCAGGTCCTGACCTCCCAGTATCAGAATTCCCAGGTCCTGACCTCCCAATATCAGACTTCCCAGGTCCTGACCTCCCAATATCAGAATTCCCAGGTCCTGACCTCCCAATATCAGAATTCCCAGGTCCTGACCTCCCAATATCAGACTTCCCAGGTCCTGACCTCCCAGTATCAGAATTCCCAGGTCCTGACCTCCCAATATCAGAATTCCCAGGTCCTGACCTCCCAATATCAGAATTCCCAGGTCCTGACCTCCCAATATCAGAATTCCCAGGTCCTGACCTCCCAGTATCAGAATTCCCAGGTCCTGACCTCCCAATATCAGAATTCCCAGGTCCTGACCTCCCAATATCAGAATTCCCAGGTCCTGACCTCCCAATATCAGACTTCCCAGGTCCTGACCTCCCAGTATCAGAATTCCCAGGTCCTAACCTCCCAATATCAGAATTCCCAGGTCCTGACCTCCCAATATCAGACTTCCCAGGTCCTGACCTTCCAGTATGAGAATTCCCAGGTCCTGACCTCCCAGTATCAGAATTCCCAGGTCCTGACCTCCCAATATCAGAATTCCCGGGTCCTGACCTCCCAATATCAGACTTCCCAGGTCCTGACCTCCCAATATCAGAATTCCCAGGTCCTGACCTCCCAATATCAGACTTCCCAGGTCCTGACCTTCCAGTATGAGAATTCCCAGGTCCTAACCTCCCAATATCAGAATTCCCAGGTCCTGACCTCCCAATATCAGACTTCCCAGGTCCTGACCTCCCAGTATCAGAATTCCCAGGTCCTGACCTCCCAATATCAAACTTCCCAGATCCTGACCTCCCAATATCAGACTTCCCGGGTCCTGACCTCCCAATATCAGACTTCCCAGGTCCTGACCTCCCAGTATCAGAATTCCCAGGTCCTGACCTCCCAATATCAGACTTCCCAGGTCCTGACCTTCCAGTATGAGAATTCCCAGGTCCTAACCTCCCAATATCAGAATTCCCAGGTCCTGACCTCCCAATATCAGACTTCCCAGGTCCTGACCTCCCAGTATCAGAATTCCCAGGTCCTGACCTCCCAATATCAAACTTCCCAGATCCTGACCTCCCAATATCAGACTTCCCGGGTCCTGACCTCCCAATATCAGACTTCCCAGGTCCTGACCTCCCAGTATCAGAATTCCCAGGTCCTGACCTCCCAATATCAGACTTCCCAGGTCCTAACCTCCCAATATCAGACTTCCCAGGTCCTAACCTCCCAATGTCAGACTTCCCAGGTCCTAACCTCCCAATATCAGACTTCCCAGGTCCTAGTCTCAAATCTCCCACTCACCATCTGAATAATAGGCTAATTATTGAACTTCTGAATGGCACAGCTGCTTAAGCATAACATTTGGTTAATAATAGTAATATATACACTCTCCCAATAGTAATAGCCACTCTGCGGTTCTCGTAAGGAATAAACACGATACCTCATGTAAAGAAATGAGCACAGCCCTAGCCCAAGAGAAGATCAATAAAGGAGGACTGCTTCTCTGTTGAGCTACTCTGGCTTCATGGCTGGGCTTGAAACGACCCCTGATCGTACCACTTGCCCAGTTCACTTCCTGGTTTCCATTTTCTTTGCTTGCACTGATACCTGCTTCTCGCCTGCCCTGGCCCTATCCCCTTTGTGAGGCCAATGCATGAGTTGTCTCTCACTGTTTATTTCCCTGTAGTGTTCTACCATTTTGTTCTTACCCCTTTCTCAGGCTCTTCAGAAAAAACAGCATCTCTTTCTCATATATTTTCCTTCTGTTTTGCAGCCATAGTTGACAACACAGGTGTGGGTCTGTGGGACAGAAAGAAAGAGAAATGTTAAAAGTTTTAAAATAAAATTAGTTCTCAAAAAAAAATTAGTTCTCGATTCAATGAACGTGTTAGTCTTTAAAGAGCTTGAAAATGCCCATGAATTCACTTCAGAACCTACAAACATTTGCCATCTTCTAATCCCCATCTAATTCAAGGAAACTCTTCTTCAAGAACCAGTCTTACGTAGAAATATTTTTAAACACTTCACATAAAATTTTATTATGCAAAACTGAAAACTGTTCTTTAAATGTTTCTCTTCAGGCACAGATTTTATTGCATAAGGTGGACATTTGTAGCAATCCTGGAAAACTAACCACCAATTAAAATGTTGTTAGGATAGGATACTGTGGGTCCAATGGTACGCAACGTATTTCTAAGTTAGGCTTTGACTATAAGAGAAATGAACATGATATCTGAGCTGAATTCTTCAAGCCTAGTTCTGCCTGGCATGTCCTCCTGTTATCCAAGTTATTGAGTAATTTGATCTCAGTCCCTCCCCGGTGAAACAGCTATGCTTTGAAACTTAGAGTGATCAGAACAACACAATCAGATACTTTCCACTCAGATTCTAAATATATTACTTAGCAATGACAGCCTTTTGCCCATCCTGATGCTTGCAGTGTAATGTGACATCACCCATGGTGATGTTAAATGTCTCACTAATAAGCCAGACTGTAGAAGTTCCCTGCTTGGGTCAGATAAGTTCTCAGATATTTGGACAGAGGTGAAATCATTCTCCTATTGATAGCTGCAGCTGTACGAATGCAAGGTCTCATTCCATTGGTTTCATTCTCAAACTGGGCTTTCTCTGACAAATGACTGACCAAAATCTAAAAAGGTGAAAGAACAGAGGTCAATTTAATTGACTTCTAACTTTGTTGAAATGTGGTTTGCTAGCCTTCCCTTGGGTGCATCAGAAGGCACTGGAAAATGACTCCACAGCCAGGCTCAGGAAGATCAGCCAGACGTCTGCCCAGAATTACAACGGATAAGACCTGAGATATTTACAGTGTAGTCTTCGTGGGTTGTGACTCTTGCTTTTGAAAATAACCTGGACTTTGGGAATTTAGGTCTATTTTGTGCCTTCAGGTAAATTATTGAAATCATAAAAGGCAAAAAGTCCTCAACACTGGAACTGGAGGCCTTGTACTATGTAAAAGGATATTAGAAATGAACCTACTTACAAGGTTTTTGGGGTACTGGATTTTTTTCTAAAGTGTCATAATTTTGTACTCAAGGCATCACCTTGCAACCATGAAAGAAGGGCACTGAGAACGCCTTTAATGACAATTAATTCTGTCACTATCTATGGCCATGGGTCTCTTCTGAGCTGCTTGCACTAGACCTTCAGGTTCTGCTGTGTCCTATTAGTTCACTGTCTTCAATTTGAAGATTTTTTTATTGTCGTTCTTTCCTAAATTTATAAAAGGAAATAGGTACAATTATCCAGATTGTCCTTTTATTTTCAGGAGACCAAGCCCTTTCACTTAAGCCTGCTTTAGAAATATTTACTCATGTTATATATGCATTGACAACACATTTTCTCTAAACTCTGCTAGTTTACAAATTAGACCGAGCCTCACGTTCAAAGAGGAAGATAACACACAAACACATGATGGAGCCAGAAAACAATTATGAATCAACATACATGTAAGAATAAAATAATACGGTAAAGTAATCTGAACAGAGTGTACATTTTCAGCAGATATTGAAGGACAACTCAGGGGTATCCAGGTCAGTTTTGAACCACATAAGAATTTAAGCACTCTAAGGAAGAACCTAAGAAAGGAATGTTGTGCATCGTAAGTCAGTGCCATACAAGACTGCAAGTAACGCTCAAGAGAAGAATGAAAGAGGATTTCAGATAAAAGTTCCATTAATTAATTTGGAATCCCCCCCAAACAAGCTCTTACACAAAGAAAATTGCCATAGATCTCAGAGTAATCAGAGATGATTGCATAATAAATCAAGAGAGAAAATATGTCACTATTTGGAATGCTATAAAATCTGTAGTACAATATGATATATAAAAGAAATTAATCTTTTGAATGTTCTGAAAAGCTTATGGGGGGTGGTTCTTTAATATGTTAAAAATCTAATCCTGAAGATTAAATATTAAAAGACACAGCTAAATGTAAGAACATATGCCAGGGAATTGTAAAAGGCAAAGAATGAGGCTTTGCGCCAATAATGACATTATCAATCAAACAAAAAGAATCCCTACTTTGGTAAAGCACAGCTGCTATCACTTTTATGAGAGCAGCAACATTAACTGACCAACCTAACAACGAATTGAGAGAAGGAGAAGATATTTAGTGGTTGGAAAATAACTTAAAATTCAAAGAGAGTCTGTCAGCATGTTAGCAATAGGGAGAAGTACAAATGTCCAGATATATTCTCATTGGAGCCCGAGGAAAAAGCAACATATTACAGGAAAGTTCCCTAGTTCTGGACTTGATTCACCTACTACAAGATGCTGCTATTTAAAATGTTGACTTCCCAAATCCTACAAAAAATGTGGCTCCCACATCCCTCTCAGTACAAAGCTTTTCTAGGGGTTCTTGGATGTAACCCTGTCACACCTGTGAAGGTTAATTTCATGGGTTAACTTCAGTAAGCTAGGCTATGGTGTCCATTGGTTTGGTCAAGCAAGCATTGGCCTGACGGTCACTGTGAGGGCAAACCATACATAGATTTAAACCATCAGGCAGTTGGTTGCATCTAAGGCAGTTTGATCAACAACAGAGACTGCCTTCAGAAATGAGAGGAGCCTACTCATCCACTCAAAGACCTTAGGAGGTGTTCTAGTTTGCTAGCTGCTGAAATGCAACACACCAGAAATGGATTGGCTTTTAATAAAAGGGGATTTATTTTGTTAGTTCTTCAGAGGAAAGGCAGCTAACTTTCCACTGAGGTTCTTTCTTACGTGAAAGGCACAGGATGGTCTCTGCCAGCCTTCTCTCCAGGCCCCTGGGTTCCAACAACTTTCCCTGGGGGTGACTTCTTTCTGCATCTCCAAAGGCCTGGGCTGAGCTGTGAGTGCTGAGGTGAGGTATGCTAAGCTGCTCAGGCTGTGCTACGCTGCGGTCTCTCATTTAAGTACCAGCCAATTAAGTCAAACGTCATTCATTGCAGCAGGCACGCCTCCTAGCCGACTGCAGATGTAAATCAGCAACAGATGAGGTTCACGTACCATTGGCTCAGGTCCGTAGCAACAAAACTAGGTACGCTCACCTGGCCAAGTTCACAACTGAATCTAACTACCACAGGGGAGAACTGAGGATTTCAGCAGTCAGAAAGAGGAACTTCTCTACTTCAGCAAGCTAGCTTCTCCTGAGCTTCAATGTCATCTTCTTTGGAGTTCTCAATTTCTGGCATGCCCTACAGAATTTGGACTTGCCAACCTCCATAGTCACATCAGCCAATTCCTATCATCAATCTCTTACTATCTAGTGCTAGATATATCTATCTCATCAGTTCTGGTTTTCTGGAGATCCCTAACTAATACAACCCCCACCACCCAGTACCCCAGAAGAACAGTTACTTCATCTGTGCTCCAATCTGAATCCATCACAGTCCTAACATTACTACACATTATTACATATTAATAAAGCAACACATAATAAATTGGGTGCACCTTGAGTATACCAGTTAAATACTCTTCTTATATTTGCATTTAAAACTGACATTGTGCAATATAAAAATGATTAATAAATTTCATGCTAATAAATTTTAATTTTAATTTACTTAGGATTACGTTAATTAACAAATAGAAGATACCATGAGAATTTGAGAAAGAGACCATGGAAGAAAGAAAAAAACTTTAGATTTTAACAAATTTAATAGCACTTTTTTCCAGATTTTAAAATAAGGGACTCCAATATCCATTCAGTATTGGACCCCACAACTTATTTAGCTGACCCAGGCTCTCTGTATGTGAGTGTATATGTGTGTGTGTATATGTGTCTGTGTATATGTGTGTGAAGATTTCTCAAAAAAAATTAGTTCTCGATTCAATGAACGTGTTAGTCTTTAAAGAGCTTGAAAATGCCCATGAATTCACTTCAGAACCTGCAAACATTTGCCATCTTCTAATCCCCATCTAATTCAAGGAAACTCTTCTTCAAGAACCAGTCTTACGTAGAAATATTTTTAAACACTTCACATAAAATTTTATTATGAAAAACTGAAAACTGTTTTTTTTTAATTGTTCTAAACACTAGAGATCCACAATAGTGGACAAGATAGGGTCACTGCCCTTATACAGTTTTAAATATGAGGAAGTAAAAACTGTATTAATAAAGAAAAGATGGTGTTTTAAAGTGCTCCTCAACTAATATTACTAATTCAGATAGAGCTTACTGTTATATTCCTTCATTGGATCTTGTTCTTTTCCTTCCTATCGCTTAACACATTTGGTAAGTTACCAGCGCAAATGTCTGTTTGATGTGTACCTTCCTCATATTTAAAACTGTATAAAGGCAGTGACCCTATCTTGTCCACTATTGTGGATCTCTAGTGTTTAGAATAATTTAATTGAAGGCCAATAAATAATTATTGAGTGAACAAATGAATGAAAAAAATAACCAATAACGAAATTCATATCATTTTTTCTTAACTGCCTTCTGTGACTTTTTAACTGACTCAGATGCATATACACACACATGTACACACAGACATATACACTCACATACAGAGAGCCTGGGTCAGCTAAATAAGCTGTGGGGTCCAATACTGAATGGATATTGGAGTCCCTTATTTTAAAATCTGGAAAAAAGTGCTATTAAATTTGTTAAAATCTAAAGTTTTTTTCTTTCTTCCATGGTCTCATTCTCAAATTCTCATGGTATCTTCGATTTGTTAATTAACGTAATCCTAAGTAAATTAAAATTAAAATTTATTAGCATGAAATTTATTAATCATTTTTATATTGCACAATGTCAGTTTTTTTTTTTTTTTTTTTTAAAGAGGAAGGAAGGGAAGGAAAGACAGAGAGAAGGAAGGAAGGAAGGAAGGGAGGAAGAAAGGGAAACATCTTTAAACATTTTCTTGTTTTATTATATTTTGTTTGTTTGTTTGTTTGTTTTTTTTACATGGGCTGGGGCCGGGAATCGAACCGGGGTCCTCCGGCATGGCAGGCAAGCACTCTTGCCCGCTGAGCCACCGCGGCCCGCCCACAATGTCAGTTTTAAATGCAAATATAAGAAGAGTATTTAACTGGTATGCAGAACATCGAAATTGCACAATTCATGTTTTATAACATGTACATGCATATGTACTTTATTATTACTACAATAGTGGAAACTGCACACAACTTACTCAACTGCTTTTATTTCCCTTCTCAATATGCACATTTTCTACCAACCCTCTCTACTCTCAGCTTACTGATGAGCAAGGAAAAGAAACTATGGGTTGTTTCATCATTCCCTTTTGGTTTATAACACAGCAGCTTCCATAACACACTCACTTCATACTTACTTTGAGTCTTGCTGGACTCCCAAAAATCCTGGTCCAGTGGAACTCTGTACTCATGGGTATCACCAAGGCTGTATGCAAACATGGTGGCAGGGAATGGGAGACACACACATTGCTTGTATCTTCTCTCCTCATTCACATGCCCTATTATTTCATCATGCTTCACTTACAGAAGACATATTCTAAGGGAGAAATATTAAGCGTCTAAAAGAAGACAGCTGGGTATCAGACCAAATACAGTGCAAGGCCTTGTGCAATGGCACGGGTTGGAAAGCCATGCAATTGGCCTCTGCACCTTCCCACTGCCTCTTGGACAATAATCCAATCCATCTAAACAAAGTGGTCAAGCACAGTTGTCATGTAAATGTCACTAACAACAAAGAAAGACTTAAGTTGAAAGTTAAAGACTTTGATTATTGATTACTTCAGTTTGCATCCAAAAATAATGTTATTTTTCAGGTTTTTGGAAAAAAAGTGCTAATAAGTGATTGTCAAGAGACTTGCAAATTTTAAATTTATATAGATGCTATCATATGAATAGTCAAAAGGTTCTGTTACAGATATAGTCATATCTTAAATAAAGCATGATTTTCAGCTATATTTCAATCCATTAACGGATCTTAAAATCAAATTAGGTTGTGACCAGAACATTTCAAAGTAATGAAATAACCTAAATCAGAATAGAAAGGATCACAGTGTTTCACATATAGCAAGTGTATAATTTCATGAAAATTTCGTTTCTGTTTATGAATTTGCATGCATATACAGATATATGTAGGAGTGTGCTGGGCTACAATGTAAGATCTATCTCTTTCTGTCATCATGGAAAAGCAACATCAGAAAATACGCGTCCTTGGATGAAGTCTCTGGCTTTTCAACTCAGGAGCCATCTTTCCACAGAATAACACAGGTTAACTTCAGAAAAGGAAGAATAATTTTCACATATGCTATCCTGAAACATTATCTTTTTTCTACAAGAATGTTGCATTTCCATGCTTAGATTCTCCTACATGACAATATTCTCGAGAACTTGCTGGTAATGTGCCCAGTGATTCTAATATCAGCTACAACCACAACATCCACCATCGAGAAGCAAAGAAAGGAGAAGCACATTCATTCACTTCTAACATACCATGTAATCTTCACAGCAGTCTCCAAGCTGACTCGTATCAGTCCTCTTTTATGGGTGAGGAAGCTGAAGCCTAGAAAATTTAAGTAATTTGCCCAAAGTCACATATCTTATTAGCGGCAAAATGGAACTTGGAACCTATGTTGTCTGTGTCAAAGTCCAGTATTTTAAGTCTACTGAGGTGTTATAATCTTCTAAAAAAATGCTGAAAAGATTAAAATTAAAAACGGAAATAACATAACTGATGCACAAAAATCAAGGTTTGATTGTGTTACAGTCTAGTGAAATATAATTTAATTTTGGACTCCATTTTCCCACTGAACCATACCATAACTAATAGGCAATATTCTTCTGTGAATCAGAGCCCCAGCATTTGCATTTTCTTCTGGTTACATTATAAGAAATAATGTGCAATGTTTTGATTTCTTTGTACCCACAATCTACGTCATTCAAAACAACTAAATTCCACAAAGGATGAGTTAAAAATAAATTGTAGAGAATTTTGGAAAGAACAATATCAACTTTCAATAGCTATCAAAAGAAAATCATCTATATTTGAATCAAATATCAGGTTTCCAGTGCAGGAAAAGAAAACTGCAGTACCTGCCATTTTAAATTACTTCCTGTCATGTTTTTATTCCTCCCCTCCCATGGGATGTTAACGTCTTGAAGAAATATGTGTGCTCTCTGAAAAGTTTCCTGAAGTCAGTGGATTCCATATGTTCCCAGGGAAACAAATTATTCATTCTGTGGGTCATTCCTGGCGACATTTAGATCTTCTAATCAGTACCGTTAGGGCAGTGCACATCGTGCTTTCAGAGCTTTGTTATGTAGGCTTTGATAGCATTCATGAGCTATTTTCACTGAATCAAACCTTTCTTAACCTTAAAGAACACACATGCACACACATATACATGCATGTTCATAGACACAAGAACACACGTGCACACACATGCACACAGTTCATATACACAAGAGCACACATGCACACATACACATTCATAGACACAAGGACACATGTGCACACACATGCATGCACATTCATATACACAAGAACACACATGCACATACACATACATGCATGTTCACAGACACAAGAGCACATGTGCACACACATACATGCACGTTCATAGACACAAGAACACACGTGCACACACACATGCACATTCATAGACACAAGAACACATGCACACACACATACATGCACGTTCATAGACACAAGAACACACATGCACACACACACGCACGTTCATAGACATGAAAACACATGCACACACACATACACGCACGTTCATAGACACGAGAACACACATGCACACACACACGCACGTTCATAGACACAAGAACACACATGCACACACACATACACGCACGTTCATAGACACAAGAACACGCACACACATACACGCACGTTCATAGACACGAGAACACATGCACACACACATGCACGTTCATAGACACAAGAACACACATGCACACACACATACATGCACGTTCATAGACACAAGAACACGCACACACATACACGCACGTTCATAGACACGAGAACACATGCACACACACATGCACGTTCATAGACACAAGAACACACATGCACACACACATACATGCACGTTCATACACACAAGAACACGCACACACATACACGCACGTTCATAGACACAAGAGCACATGTGCACACACATATATGCACATTCATAGACACAAGAACACACATGCACACACACATGCACGTTCATAGACACAAGAACACAGGCATACACACATACACGCACGTTCATAGACACAAGAACACACATGCACACACACACATGCACGTTCATAGACACAAGAGCACACTTACACACACATGCACGTTCATAGACACGAGAACACATGCACACACACACGCACATTCATAGACATGAAAACACATGCACACACACATACATGCACGTTCATAGACACGAGAACACATGCACACACACACATTCATAGACACAAGAACACATGCACACACACACGCACGTTCATAGACACAAGAACACACATGCACACACACATACATGCACGTTCATAGACACAAGAACACGCACACACATACACGCGCGTTCATAGACACAAGAGCACACGTGCACACACATATACGCACTTTCATATACACAAAAACACGTGCACACACATATACACATTTTCACACACATAAGAACACACGTTCACATACATATATGCACACTTTCATACACAAACATACACCCTTAGACACAAAGACACATGCCCTAAGATGTACAAATGTAAATTCTTCATAGTTCAACTGTTTTGAAAACTATTAAAAGACAAAAATTAGAAATGTAGAGAAAAGTGAACTCAATAGCCTTAGTTCATAGACTTAGTTGGCCAAAGGGGTGGGCAAAAATAATTAAATGATGAGTGATTGATTTAATTCAATTGGTATTTATTTTGTTTTTCTACATAAATAAAGACCAAGAATTCAAATGTGACTTGCTTTCTTTTGAAGTAATACATATATTGGTTCAACACATATATACATATTCTTTGACATTATATTACAATAATGCCAAATAGGAAAAGACAGGATAAGAAGTTAAGAAAACAAGGCAGTAGGAGGCCTGGAAGTCACAAAGAACATGACATTCTGTTGAGATTTAAAGAATGAGAATGCTCCATCTAGTAAGGATCTTGTTGTGAACTGTTCTAGTCACCAGGGATTCTGGTATGAACCGCCTCATGCCCCCATCTCTCTCTGAGTTCTGCTCATACTCCAACAACTGCCACTAGACAATCCTTCTAAGTAGTCCACAGTTTCCTTCATTTTATGACGTCTAAACCTGAACACCTCAGTGCCCCGCACAAGCCCAGCATACCCTGCTCTCCTCGCTGCTGCTTCTCTCTTGGTTAAGGGCACCACTGTTCACTCAAGATGAACACCTCCGAAGAAACTGACAAGGCTCTTCATTTTCGTTCACCTCTCACATCACCCTTCACCAAACCCTGCAAATTCTACTCCATGCAGAAGGCGCTTAGCAAGTATTGGTAGATGAGTGAATGATTCAATTAATAAACAAATGAGCAGCGATGTCTTTGGGCTCCTGGCTGCTGATAGAAGTTTCCATGTGCTACTGTCTAACAGTACATTCATATTGGTTTAGAATGCAAAGTTTGCCTTTGAAAGAGCGTAAATGACTCTTTATTAAAAGCATCACAGTATTGAAGAATTGGGCACAAGGAACTAGCTCCTACCTTGCCATCCCATCTCACTAAATCTGAAATCAGGTCTTGATAAAAAGATTTGGCAAGGCCCACATTTTTATTTTAGGAAGTTTTGTACCTGGGGAAAAGCAACAAAACATGAAAAAATAGTGTTCGTCTCTTCCTCATGTCATACATCCATATATGGAAAACTCAAGATTTATATTCCAACCCAGGCCTGTTCCCTGACTACTTGTCTGTATTCCTTTTCAGCATTTCCACTTAGATTGTATAATTAACTGGATTATAAATGTCCAAAATGAACTCCAGGTTTTCTTGCCCAAACTCTGTTCCTCCAACAATTTTTCCCATCTCTGTTAATAGCACCACCATTCCTGTTACTCAGGATGAAAGACGAACCCAGTGGGTCCATTGCTAACTTCCCTCCTTTCCTTCTACCCCACATGCCGTCCTTCAGAAAATCTTGTCGGTTCTTCATCCTAAACATATCCAGAACCAACTAGCCATCTCCACCTCCACCTTGCCCTAAACAAATTTTGTCTCTTTCTCACATCATTGCAAAAGCATCCTCAGTGGTTTCTCTGTTTCTACACTTGCCCTTACAGTCCTTTCTCAAAGAACCAGCCAGAGTGGCATATTTTGCTTAAAACTCTCAATAGCTCCATCTCCTCCCAGAGAACCAGGCTCCTGGAACCAGCTGCTGTCCCTTCCTCTAGTAACGCTGACCTCCTCTCTGATACTGTCCTCTTACTCCCTCTGCTCCTAGCATCTGGGTCTTTTTGTTATTCCCTGAGTGCTCCAGGCAAGGCTGCTCTAGGGCCTTAGTACTTATAGTTCCCAGAGCTTCCACCGCTTCCCAGCCAGTGGCTTGCCCCCATGTGTCCTAATTATCCCTCTTCTCAACCGTCTACTTAAAATGACAAACCTCTCCCCTTCCTCACTCTTGCTTTGCTCCCTGCCATGCTCTCTACCTATATCTCTATAGTAATTGTCACCACCTAAAATGCTATATAATTAATTGCTGTTTGTTTTCTGTCTATCTTCCCTAATGAAAATGTAAATTCCAGGCCAAGATGGTGGCTTAGCAAGATGTGGGATTTAGTTCGTCCTCCAGAACAGATCCTAAATAACCAGGAACAGTACAGAACAACTCCTGGGGCCACATCAGTGACCAGACACAAGTGTACCCCAGTCTGGACCGGCTGGACTGGCTGCAAGCTCCCCCCAGAACCGTGAGTCCCCAAGCCGTGGTGACCGGTGCCCCTCCCTCACAGGCTGCTTCCCAGAAGGGAAAGGAAAGAGACTTTATCAGCAGCAGGGGCTAAGCACAACTAAGCTTCAAGTGTGGAATTAATTCACAAATTCTGACTACTAAAAATAGGCCCCCAGATCAGGTGAACCTGGTCAATGCAGAGGTCACTGATTTTTGCTCTGGCACTAAAAGGGCAGGGCTGATGGAAAAAGAAAAAAAAAAGAAGAAACAGAGGTTTTTGTGGCTGCATTTCTACAGAGGCTTGGCTGCCTTTGGATACAGCAGCAAGACTTCTCGGGCTGCAATTGCCCCAGGCATAGGCAGAAACAAGCTTCTTTGAGAGCTTGTCTGGAGCGGGTGCCTTCCCCAGGGGAGGGGTGAGGCCCAACTCAGGTGGAATCCCTCCCTCAAGGAATTCAGACCCCAGGGCTTGGCAATTTGAAGCCATTAAAACAAGCCTACAATCTCTACTCTATCTCTACCACACCCCCAGCATTGAGAGTCTGCCACAGTTAAAGGTACCTCATCATCTTATGCTGGTGGGACCTGCAAGTAGACAAGTACCACATACTGGGCAGGATAGGAAAACAGAGTCCAGAGACTTCACAGGAAAGTCTTTCAACCTGCTGGGTCTCACCCTCAGGGAAAACTGACACAGGTGACTCTTTCCTCCTGACAGAAGGACAGTTTGGTCTGGGAAAATCTGGCTGGGGTCTATAATACCTAAGTAGACCCTCCTAAGGGCAGAGATAGGCATCACACAAGCAGGGCAAGAAACAAGAAAACAAGAACTGAAAAATTCTCCTCTGTTAAACAAAGCTTACGCTAGTGGTCCAGAAAAAGCTGAACTGAATGTCAAAGAACAGACAGACAACAAATTTATCCAGCAAGAAAACTCTAGGTAAAAGAAGTGAAAACAATCTCCAGAATAAACTAATTAAGGTAATTAAATGCTTAGATACCAGCAAAAAATTACAAATCACATTAGGAAAATTGAAGGTATGGCCCAGTCAAAGGAACAAACCAACAATTCAAATGAGATACAGGAATTGAAACAATTAATTCAGAATATAAGAACAGACATGTAAAACCTCATCAAAAATCAAAGCAATGAATTGAGGGAGAATATAAAGAACACAAGGAATGAACAAAAAGAAGAAATCAAAAGTCTGAAAAGACAAATCACAGAACTTATGGGAATGAAAGGCACAGTAGAAGAGATGAAAAAAATGGAAACCTACAATGTTAGATTTTGAGAGGCAGATGATAGGATTAGTGAACTGGAGGAGGGAACATCTGAAATCCAACAAGCAAAAGAAAATAGAGGGAGAAGAATGGAGAAATATGAGCAGGGACTCAGGGAATTGAATGACAATATGAAGTGCACAAATATACATGTTCTGGGTGTCACAGTAGGAGAAGAGAAGGAGAAAGGAGGAGAAAAACTAATGGAGGAAATTATCATGGAAAATTTCCCAACTCTTATGAAAACTTAAAATTACAGATCCAAGAAGTACAGCATACCCCAAAGAGAACAGATCCAAACAGATATACTCCAGGACACTTATTAATCAGAATGTCAGAGGCCAAAAAGAAAGAGAGACTCTTGAAAGCAGCAAGAGAAAAGCAATCCATCATATACAAGGGAAGCCCAATAAGACTATGTTTAGATTACTCAGCAGAAACCATGGAAGCGAGAAGATAATGGGACATATTTAAATTACTAAAAGAGAAAAACTGCCAACCAAGAATTCTATATCC
This sequence comes from Tamandua tetradactyla, assembly GCF_023851605.1. Classification (NCBI taxonomy): domain Eukaryota; kingdom Metazoa; phylum Chordata; class Mammalia; order Pilosa; family Myrmecophagidae; genus Tamandua; species Tamandua tetradactyla. The sequence continues at coordinate 188,312,412 of NC_135331.1, forward strand.
AGAAAAATTGTCCTTTAAAAATGAGGGAGAAATTAAAACATTTTCAGTCAAAAAATCACTGAGAGAATTTGTGACCAAGAGACTGGCTCTGCAAGAAATACTAAAGGGAGCACTAGAGGCAGATACAAAAAGACAAGAAAGAGAGAGGTGAAGAAGAGTGCAGAAAGGAAGATTATAAGTAAAGGTAAAAAGAAGAAAAATTAGATATGACATATAAAATTCAAAAGGCCAAATGGTAGAAGAAAGTACTATGCATACAATAATAACACTAAATGTTAATGGATTAAGTGCCCTAATCAAAAGACATAGACTGGCATAATGGATTAAAAAACCAGACCCATCTATATGCTGTCTACAGGAAACACATCTTAGACCCAAGAATAAACACAGGTTGAAAGTGAAAGGTTGGGAAAAGATATTTCAGGCAAACAACAATCAGAAAAGAGCAGGAGGATCTATACTAATACCCAACAAATTAGATTTCAAATGTAAAACAGTTAAAAGAGACAAAGAAGGACACTATGTATTAATAAAAGGAACAACAAGAAGACATAACAATCATAAATATTTATGCACTGAACCAAAATGCTCCAAAATATATGCAGAAAACATTGAAAAGAGAAACAGACACATCTACCATAATAGTTGGAGACTTCAGTTCCATACTCTCATCAATGGACAGAACATCTAGACAAAGGATCAATAAAGAAGCAGAGAAGTTGAATAATACAATAAATGAGCTAAACTTAACAGACATTTATAGAACATTACACCCCACAACAGCACGATACACCATTTTCTCAAGTGCTCATGGATCATTTTCAAGGATAGACCATATGCTGGGTCACAAAGCAAGTCTCAATGAATTTAAAAAGATTGAAATCATACAAAACAGTTACTCAGATTATAAATGAATGAAGTTGGAAATCAATAAAATGCACAGTATAAGAAAATTCACAAATATGTGGAAGCTCAACAACATATTTTTAAACAACCAGTGGGTCAAGGGAGAAATTACAAGAGAAATCAGTTAATATCTCAAGGCAAATGAAAATGAAAACACAAATTAAAACCTATGGGATGTGGGAAAAGCAGTGCTAAGAGGGAAATTTACTGTCCTTAATGCCTATATCAAAAGAGAAGAAAGGGCAAAAATCGAGGAATTAATTGTCCACTTGGAAGAAATAGAGAAAGAACAGCAAACTAACCTCAAAGCAAGCAAAAGGAAAGAAATAATGATTAGAGCAAAAATAAATAACATGGAGAACATGAAAACAATTGAGAAAATAAACAAAACCAGAAGCTGGTTCTATGAGAAAATCAATAAGATTGATGGACTCTTAGCAAGATAGACAAAAAGAAGCAAGAGGTTGCAAATAAATAAGATCAGAAATGGAAGAGGAGACATAACCACTGACCCCACAGAAATAAAGGAAGTAATGACAGGATACTATGAACAACTTTATGCTAATAAACACGACAATGTAGATTAAATGGACAGCTTTCTAAAAAGGCATGAACAACCAACTTTGACTCAAGAAAAAATAGACGACCTCAACAAACCAATTACAAGTAAAGAAGTTAAATTAGTCATTAAGAAGCTCCCCAAAAAGAAAAGTCCAGGACCAGATGGCTTTACATGTGAATTCTACAAAACATTCCAGAAAGAATTAGTACCAATCCTGCTCAAACTCTTCAAAAAAATTGAAGAAGAGGGAAAGCTACCTAGCTCATTCTATGAAGCCAACATCATCCTCATACCAAAGCCAGACAAAGATATTGCAAAAAAAGAAAACTAGGACTTCTGGAGAAGATGACGGCTTAGTAAGGTGCGCGCGTCTTAGTTCCTCCTCCAGAACAACTACTAAATAACTAGAAACAGTACAGAACAGCTCTCGGAGCCACAACAGAGACCAGACACACAGTGTACTCCAGTCTGGACCGGCTGGACCGGCTAAGAGACTCCGCTGCAGTGAGGTCCCTGAGTGGCGTGCGATTCCCCGGGCCACAGCGGCTGGCAGCTGGAGCCCCTCCCTCCCTCCTTCCCAGGCCGGCTGGGAGCTTCGGATCAGCGGTTCCCCAAGCCGCGGCGGCTGGTGCCCCTTCCCCATGCACGGCTTCCCGGGCCGGCTGGGAGCCTTGGATCGGTGGTTCCCCAAGCCTCAGTGGCCGGCGACTGACACCCCTCCCACACATGCGGCTTCCCAGGCCGGCTGGGAGCCTCAGATCAGTGGTGCCCCAAGCCGCGGCAGCAGGAGACCGGCACCCCTCCCACACATGTGGCTTCCCGGGCCGATTGGGAGCCTTGGATCAGCGGTTCTCCAAGCTACAGCGGCCGGCAACCGGCGCCCCTCCCACACGCGGCTTCCCGGGCCGGCTGGGAGCCTCGGATCAGCAGTTACCCAAGCCGCGGCGACCGGCGCCCCCTCCCCCACAAGCGACTTCCCAGAGGGAAAGGAAAGAGTCTCCAACAGTAGTAGAGACTGAGCCCAACCTAACACCAATAGTGGCATTAATGAACAACTTCTGACTACTAAAAATAGGCCCTCAGCTCAGGCGAAACAGATCAAGGTGGAAGTCGCCTATTGGCCTAACTGAAAAAGAGGAAAGGGGGTGAAACAGAGCCTTCTGCGGCTGTTTCTATGGAGGCTTGGTTGCCTCTGGGCTCAGCGCTGGGATTACACAGGTTGCAACTGCCCCGAACGCGGAAACAGGCTGCTTTCAGGGCTCTCTACCACCTGAACATTCCCCACGGGAGGGGGCAAACACAACTAAGGTGGAATACCTCTCTCAAGGAATTCAGATCCCAGGACTTCACAATTTGAAGCCATTAAAACCAACCTACACCCTTTCCTCTGCCTCCACCACACACCCAGCAGCGAGAGTCTTCCAAAGTTAAAGGAGCCACAACATCTTTTGCTGGTGGGTCCCACAGACAGACAAGCACCACATACTGGGCAGGATAAGAAAAACAGAGCCCAGAGACTTCACAGGAAAGTCTTTCAAACTGCTGGGTCCGACACTCAGGGAAATCTGATTAAATGCCCAGATGCCAGCAAAAAATAATAAATCACACTAGGAAAATTGAAGATATGGCCCAGTCAAAGGAACAAACCAATAGCTCAAATGAGATACAGGAGTTGAGACAACTAATTCTGAATATACGAACAGAAATGGAAAACCTCTTCAAAAACCAAATCAATAAATTGAGGGAGGACATGGAGAAGGCATGGGATGAACAAAAAGAAGAAATGGAAAGTCTGAAAAAAAAAATCACAGAACTTATGGGAATGAAACATACAGTAGAAGAGATGAAAAAAACAATGGAAACCTACAATGGTAGATTTCAAGAGACAGAGGTTAGAATTAGTTAACTGGAGGATGGAAGATCTGAAATCCAAAAAGAAACAGAAACTATAGGGAAAAGAATGGAAAAAATTGAGCAGGGGCTCAGGGAATTGAATGATAATATGAAGCACACAAATATACGTGTTCTGGGTGTCCCAGAAGGAGAAGAGAAGGGAAAAGGAGGAGAAAAACTAATGGAAGAAATTTTCACTGAAAATTTCCCAACTCTTATGAAAGACCTAAAATTACAGATCCAAGAAGTGCAGTGCACCCCAAAGAGAATAGATCCAAATAGGCATTCTCCAACACACTTACTAGTTAGAATGTCAGAGGTCAAAGAGAGAGGATCTTGAAAGCAGCAAGAGAAAAACAATCTGTCACATACAAGGGAAACCCAATAAGACTATGTGTAGATTTCTCAGCAGAAACCATGGAAGCTAGAAGACAGTGGGATGATATATTTAAATTACTAAAAGAGAAAAACTGCCAACCAAGACTCCTATATCCAGCAAAATTGTCCTTCAAAAATGAGGGAGAAATTAAAACATTTTCAGACAAAAAGTCACTGAGAGAATTTGTGACCAAGACCAGCTCTGCAAGAAATACTAAAGGGAGCACTAGAGTCAGATATGAAAAGACAGAAGAGAGAGGTATGGAGAAGAGTGTAGAAAGAAGGAAAATCAGGTATGATATATATAAAGCAAAAGGCAAAATGGTAGAGGTAAGTATTACCCAAACAGTAATAACACTAAACGTTAATGGACTGAATTCCCCAATCAAAAGACATAGACTGGCAGAATGAATTAAAAAACAGGATCATTCTATATGCTATCTACAGGCAACACATCTTAGACCCAAAGATAAATATAGGTTGAAAGTGAAAGGTTGGGAAAAGATATTTCATGCAAATAACAAGCAGAAAAGAACAGGAGTAGCTATACTAATATCCAACAAATTAGACTTCAAATGTAAAACAGTTAAAAGAGACAAAGAAGGATACTATCTACTAATAAAAGGAACAATTAAAAAAGAAGACATAACAATCATAAATATTTATGCACTGAATCAGAATGCCACAAAATACGTGAGGAATACACTGCAATCACTGAAAAGGGAAATAGACACATCTACCATAATAGTTGGAGACTTCATTTCCCCACTCTCATCAATGGACAGAACATCTAGACAGAGGATCAATAAAGAAATAGAGAATTTGAATATTACAATAAATGAGCTAGACTTAACATACATTTATAGGACATTACACCCCACAACAGCAGGATACAACTTTTTCTCAAGTGCTCATGGATCATTCTCAAAGATAGACCATATGCTGGGTCACAAAGCAAGTCCCAACAAATTTAAAAAGATTGAAATCATACACAACACCTTCTTGGATCATAAAGGAATGAAGTTGGAAATCAAGAATAGGCGGAGTGCCAGAAAATTCACAAATATGTGGAGGCTCAACAACACACTCTTAAACAACCAGTGGGTCAAGGAAGAAATTACAAGAGAAATTAGTAAATATCTCAAGGCGAATGAAAATGAAAACACAACATATCAAAACCTATGGGACGCAGCAAAGGCAGTGCTAAGAGGGAAATTTATTGCCCTAAATGCCTATATCAGAAAAGAAGAAAGGGCAAAAATTCGGGAATTAGGTGTCCACGTGGAAGAACTGGAGAAAGAACAGCAAACTAACCCCAAAGCAAGCAAAAGGAAAGAAATAACAAAGATTAGAGCAGAAATTAATGAAATTGAGAACATGAAAACAATAGAGAAAATCAATAAGACCAGAAGTTGGTTCTATGAGAAAATCAACAAGACTGATGTGCCCTTAGCAAGATTGACAAAAAGAAGAAGAGAGAGGATGCAAATAAATAAGATCAGAAATGGAAGAGGAGACATAACCACTGACCTCACAGAAATAAAGAAGGTAATAACAGGATACTATGAACAACTTTACACTAATAAATACAACAATGTAGACGAAATGGACAAGTTCCTAGAAAGGCATGAACAACCAACTTTGACTCAAGAAGAAATAGATGACCTCAACAAACCAATCACAAGTAAAGAAATTGAATCAGTCATTCAAAAGCTTCCCAAAAAGAAAATTCCAGGACCAGACGGCTTCACATGTGAATTCTAACAAACATTTCACAAAGAATTAGTACCAACTCTCCTCAAACTCTTCAAAAAAATTGAAGTGGAGGGAAAGTTACCTAATTCATTCTATGAAGCCAACATCACCCTCATACCAAAAGCAGGCAAAGATATTACAAAAAAAGAAAATTATAGACCAATCTCTCTAATGAATATAGATGCAAAAATCCTTTACAAAATTCTAGCAAATCGAATCTAGCAACACATTCAAAGGATTATACATCATGACCAAGTGGGATTCATCCCAGGTATGCAAGGATGGTTCAACATAAGAATATCAATGAATGTAATACACCATATCAACAAATCAAAGCAGAAAAATCACATGATCATCTCAATTGATGCAGAGAAGGCATTTGACAAGATTCAACATCCTTTCCTGTTGAAAACACTTCAAAGGATAGGAATACAAGGGAACGTCCTTAAAATGATAGAGGGAATATATGAAAAACCCACAGCTAATATCATCCTCAACGGGGAAAAATTGAAAACTTTCTCCCTAAGATCAGGAACAAGACAAAGATGTCCATTATCACCACTATTATTCAACATCGTTTTGGAGGTTCTAGATAGAGCAATTAGACAAGAAAAAGAAATACAAGGCATCAAAATTGGAAAGGAAGAAGTAAAACTATCACTGTTTGCAGACAATATGATACTATACGTCGAAAACCCGGAAAAATCCACAACAAAACTACTAGGGCTAATAAATGAGTACAGCAAAGTAGCAGGTTACAAGATCAACATTCAAAAATCTGTAGTGTTTCTATACACTAGCAACGAACAAGCTGAGGGGGAAATCAAGAAACAAATTCCATTTACAATTGCAACTAAAAGAATAAAATACTTAGGAATAAATTTAACTAAAGAGACAAAAGACCTATAAAAAGAAAACTACAAAAAACTGTTAAAAGAAATCACAGAAGACCTAAATAGATGGAAGGGCATACCGTGTTCATGGATTGGAAGACTAAATATAGTTAAGATGTCAATTCTACCTAAATTGATTTACAGATTCAATGCAATACCAATCAATATCCCAACAACTTATTTTTTGGAAATAGAAAAAGCAATAAACAAATTTATCTGGAAGGGCAGGGTGTCCCGAATTGGTAAAAGTATATTGAGGGAAAAAAACGAAGCTGGAGGTCTCATGCTACCGGACTTCAAGGAATATTATGAAGCCACAGTGGTCAAAACAGCACGGTACTGGCATAAAAATAGATATATCGATCAATGGAATCGAATAGAGTGCTCAGATATAGACCCTTTCATCTATGGACATTTGATCTTTGATAAGGCAGTCAAGCCAACTCACCTGGGACAGAACAATCTCTTCAATAAATGGTGCCTAGACAACTGGATATCCATATGCAAAAGAATGAAAGAGGACCCGTATCTCACACCCTATACAAAAGTTAACTCAAAATGGATCAAAGATCTAAACATTAGGTCTAAGACCATAAAACTGTAAGAGGAAAATGTAGGGAGATATCTTATGAATCTTACAATTGGAGGCAGCTTTATGGACCTTAAACCTAAAGCAAGAGCACTGAAGAAATAAATAAATAAATGGGAGCTCCTCAAAATTAAACACTTTTGTGCATCAAGAACTTCATGAAGAAAGTAGAAAGACAGTCTACACAATGGGAGACAATTTTTGGAAATGACATATCAGATAAAGGTCTAGTATCCAGAATTTATAAAAAGATTGTTCAACTCAACAACAAAAAGACAGCCAACCCAATTACAAAATGGGAAAAAGACTTGAACAGACACCTCTCAGAAGAGGAAATACAAATGGCCAAAAGGCACATGAAGAGATGCTCAATGTCCCTGGCCATTAGAGAAATGTAAATCAAAACCACAATGAGATTATCATCTCGCACCCACCAGAATGGCCATTATCAACAAAACAAAAAATGACAAGTGCTGGAGAGGATGTGGGGAAAGAGGCACACTTATACACTGTTGGTGGGAATGTCAAATGGTGCAACCACTGTGGAAGGCAGTTTGGCGGTTCCTCAAAAAGCTGAATATAGAATTGCCATATGACCCAGCAATACCATTGCTAGGTATCTACTCAAAGGACTTAAGGGCAAAGACACAAACGGACATTTGCACACCAATGTTTATAGCAGCATTATTTACAATTGCAAAGAGATGGAAACAGCCAAAATGTCCATCAACAGATGAGTGGCTAAACAAACTGTGGTATATACATACGATGGAATATTATGCAGCTCTAAGACAGAATAAACTTATGAAGCATGTAAAAACATGGATGGACCTAGAGAACATTATGCTGAGTGAGACTAGCCAAAAACTAAAGGACAAATACTGCATGGTCCCACTGATGTGAACCGACATTAGAGAATAAACTTGGAATATGTCATTGGTAACAGAGACCATCAGGAGTTAGAAATAGGGTAAGATACTGGGTAATTGGAGCTGAAGGGATACAGACTGTGCAACAGGACTGGATACAAAAATTCAAAAATGGACAGCACAATACTACCTAATTGTAATGTACTTACGTTAAAACAATGAATGAAGCTGCATCTGAGCCATAGTTTTTTTTTTGTTTTTTTGTTTTTTTATATATTTTTTGTATTTTGTATTTTTATTTTTTTCTCTATATTATCATTTTATTTCTTCTTCCGTTGTCTTGCTATTTCTTTTCCTAAATGATGCAAATGTACTAAGAAATGATGATCATACATCTATGTGATGATATTAAGAATTACTGATTGCATATGTAGAATGGAATGATTTCTAAATATTCTGTTAGTTAATTTTTTTTAATTAATAAAAAAAAGAAAACTACACACCAATCTCTCTAATGAATATAGATGCAAAAATACTCAACAAAATTCTAGCAAATCGAATCTAGCAACACATTCAAAGGATTATACATCATGACCAAGTAGGATTCATCCCAGGTATGCAAGGATGGTTCAAAATAAGAAAATCAATGAATGTAATACACCATATCAACAAATCAAAGCAGAAAAATCACATGATCATCTCAATTGATGCAGAGAAGGCATTTGACAAGATTCAACATCCTTTCCTGTTGAAAACACTTCAAAGGATAGGAATACAAGGGAACGTCCTTAAAATGATAGAGGGAATATATGAAAAACCCAGAGCTAGTATCATTCTCAATGAGGAAAAATTGAAAACTTTCCCCCTAAGATCAGGAAAAAGACAAAGATGTCCATTATCACCACTATTATTCAACATCGTGTTGGAGGTTCTAGTCAGAGCAATTAGAGAAGAAAAAGAAACACAAGGCATCAAAATTGGAAAGGAAGAAGTAAAACTATCACTGATTGCAGATGACATGATACTATATGTAAAAAACCCGGAAAAATCCACAGCAAAACTACTAGAACTAATAAATGAGTACAGCAAAGTGGCAGGTTACAAGATCAACACTCAAAAATCTATAGTGTTTCTAGACACTAGTAATGAACAATCTGAGGGGGAAATCAAGAAAAGAATCCCATTTACAATTACAACCAAAGAACAAAATATTTAGGAATAAATTTAAAGAGACAAAATACCCGTACAAAGAAAACTACAAGAAATTGTTTAAAGAAATCACAGAAGACCTAAATACATGGAAGGGCATACCGTGTTCATGGATTGGAAGACTAAATATGGTTAAGATGTCAATTCTACATAAATTAATTTACAGATTCAATGTAGTACCAACTAAAATCCCAAAAACTTACTTTTCAGAAATAGAAAACTAATAACCAAATTTATCTGGAAGGACAGGGTGCCCTGAATAGATAAAGTATCCTGAGAAAACAAAATGAAGTCGGATGGCTCACGCTATCTGACTTTAAGGCATATTATGAAGCTACAGTGATCAAAACAGCATGGTACTGGCATAAAGATATATATATCAACCAATGGAATCGAATAGAGTGTTCAGATATAGACTCTCGCCTATGGACAGTTGATCTTTGATAAGGTAGTCAAGCCAACTCACCTGGGACAGAACAGTCTCTTCAATAAATGGTGCCTAGAGAACTGGATATCCATATGCAAAAGATGAAAGAGGACCCATATCTCACACCCTATACAAAAATTAACTCAACATGTATCAAAAATCTAAACATTAGATCTAAGACCATAAAACTGTTAGAAGAAAATGTAGGGAAATATCTTGTAAATCTATACTAAGAGGTGGTTTCCTAGACCTCCAAAGTTAGAGCATTGAAGAAATAAATAAATAAATAAATGGGAACTCTTCAAAACTGAACACTTTTGAGCATCAAAGAACTTCATCAAGAAAGTAAAAAGACAGCCTACATAATGGGAAACAATATTTGGAAATGACATATCAGATAAACGTCTAGTATCCAGAATTTATAAAGAGATTGTTCAACTCAACAACAAAAAGACAGCCAACCCAATTACAAAATGGGCAAAAGATTTGAACAGACACTTCTCAGAAGAGGAAATACTAATGGCCAAAAGGCACATGAAGAGATGCTCAATGTCCCTGGCTATTAGAGAAATGTAAATCAAAATCACAATGAGATATCATCTCGCACCCACCAGAATGGCCATTATCAATAAAACAGAAAATGACAAGTGCTGGAGAGGATGTGGAGAAAGAGGCACACTTATCCTCTGTTGGTGGGAATGTCAAAAGGTACAACCACTGTGGAAGGCAGTTGGTGGTTCCTCAAAAAGCTGAATATAGAATTGCCATATGCCCTGGCAATACCATTGCTAGGCATCTACTCAGAGGACATGAGGGCAAGGACACAAACAGACATCTGCACACCAATGTTTATAGTAGCATTATTTACAATTGTGAAGAGATGAAAACAGCGAAAATGTCCATCAACAGACGAGTGGCTAAACAAACTGTGGTATATACATACGATGGAATATTATGCAGCTGCAAGACAGAATAAAGTCATGAAGTATGTAACAACATGGATAGACCTGAAGTACATTATACTGAGAGAGATTAGCCAGAAACAAAAGGACAAATACTGTATGGTCTCATTGACATGAACTGACATTAGTGAATGAACTTGGCAAATTTCACTGGTAAGAGAGACCATCGGGAGATAGAAATAGGGTAAGATATTGGGTAACTGGAACTGAAGGAAGACAGATTGTGCAACAGGACTGCATGTAAAAACTCAGAAATGGACAGCACAATACTACCCAACTGTAATACAATTATGTTAAAACACTGAATGAAGCTGAATGTGAGAATGATGGAGGGAGGAGGGCTGGGGGCACAAATGAAATCAGAAAGAAAGATAGACGAGAAAGACTGAGATGGTATAATCTAGGAATGCCTACAGTGTATAATGATAGTGACTAAATGTACAAATTTTAAAAATGTTTTTGTATGAGGAAGAACAAAGGAATGTCATTACAGCAGGGTGCTGAAAATAGACGGTAATTAGTATTTTTAAATTTTACCTTATGTGTGAGACTAAAGCAAAAAATGTTTATTTGGTACAAAATTTATATTTTGACTAGTGCATTTCCTAATATAACTTATGTAGACAGCTTAATTGAACACCATAAGTACATGGAACCTTGAGTAGGACATGAGATTTTGTCAGTTTGTCCAGAGTGATGCCCTGATAAATCCCAGAGTGATTTAAACAGTGAATAAAAAAGTATTTGCAGGATTCTGGGTAAAGATGGCGGCTTTATAACGTGTGCATTTTAGTTCATCCTCCAGAACAACTACTAAATAACCAGAAACAGTACAGAACAGCTCCTGGGGCCACGTCAGTGACCAGACACACAGCGTACCCCAGTCTGGACCAGCTGGACCGGCAGCAAGCACCCCCCTGAATTGTGAGTTCCCAAAGCTGCGGTGGCCAGAGCCCTTCCCCCACAGGCCATTTCCCAGAGGGGAAAGGAAAGGACTTTACTAGCAGCAGGGACTGGGGACAATCAAACGCCAATTGTGGAACTAATTAACAAATTCTGACTACTAAAAATAGGCCCCCAGCTTAGGTGAACCTGATCAAAGCGGAGGTTGCTCATTTTTGCCCCAACGCCAAGGGGGCAGGACTGACAGAAAAAGGGGGTGAAAAAAGAAGGAAACAGAGGTTTTTGTGGCTATCTACAAAGGCTTGACTGCCTCTGGATACAGCGGCAGGACTTTTCAGGCTGCAACTGCCCCAGGCATAGGCAAAAGTGAGCTCTTTTGGGGGCTTGTCTGGATCCTGTACCTTCCCCAGGGGAGGGGTGAAGCCCCACCCAGGTGGAATCCCTCTATCAAGGAATTCAGACACCAGGGCTTGGTAATTTGAAGCCATTAAAACCAGCCTACAACCTCTCCTCTGTCTCCACCACGCCCCCAGCAGGGAGAGTCTGCCAAAGTTAAAGGTACCGCATCATCTTATGCTGGTGGGACCTGCAGTCAGACAAGCGCCACACACAGGGCAGGATAAGAAAAACAGAGTCCAGAGACTTCACAGGAAAGTCTTTCAACCTGCCGGGTCTCACCCTCAGGGAAAACCGACGCAGGTGACACTTTCTTCCTGATAGGAGGCCAGTTTGGTCTGGGAAAATCTGGCTCGGGTCTACAATATCTAAGTAGACTCTCCTAAGTGTGTGTGTGGGGGGGAAGGCACTGCACAAGCAGTGCAAGAAACATGAAAACAAGAACTGAAAAATTCTCCTCTGTTAAACAAAACCTAAGCTAAAGGTCCAGATAAAGCTGAATGGAATGTCAAAGAACAGATCGACAACAAATTCATCCAGCAAGAAAACCCTAGATAAAAAGAAGTGAAAGCAATCTCCAGAATAAACTAATTAAGGTAATTAAATGCCTAGATGCCAAAAAAAAAATAACAAATCACACTAGGAAAATTGAAGATATGGCCCAGTCAAAGGAACAAACCAACAATTCAAATGACATACAAGAGCTGAAACAATTAATTCAGAATATACGAACAGACATGGAAAACCTCATCAAAAACCAAATCAATGAATTGAGGGAGGATATAAAGAAGGCAAAGAAAGAACAAAAAGAAGAAACTGAAAGTCTGAAAAAACAAATCACAGAACTTATGGGAATGAAAGACACAGTAGAAGAGATGAAAAAAACAATGGAAACCTACAATGGTAGATTTCAAGAGACAGAACATAGGATTTCACAACTGGGGAATGGAACATTTGAAATTGGACAAGAAACAAAAACAATAGGGAAAAAATGGAAAAATATGAGCAGGGACTCAGGGAATTGAAAGTCAATATGAAGCACACTAATATACATGTTTTGAGTGTCCCAGAAGGAGAAGAGAAGGGAAAAGGAGGAGAAAAACTAATGGAGGAAATTATCACTGGAAATTTCCCAACTCTTATGAAAGACTTAAAATTACAGACCCAAGAAGTGCAGTGTACCCCAAAGAGAATAGATCCAAATAGACATACTCCAAGACATTTAATAATCAGAATGTCAGAGGTCAAAGAGAAAGAGAGGATCTTGAAAGCAGCAAGAGAAAAGCAATCCATCACATACAAGGGAAGCCCAATAAGACTATGTGCAGATCTCTCAGCAGAAACCATGGAGGTGAGAAGACAGTGGAATAATATATTTAAATTATTAAAAGAGAAAAACTGCCAACCAAGAATTCTATATCCAGCAAAACTGTGCTTCAAAAATGAGAGAGAAATTAAAACATTTCCAGACAAAAAAATCACTGAGAGAATTTGTGACCAAGAGACCAGCTCTGCAAGAAATACTAAAGGGAACACAAGAGACAGATACGAAGACAGAAGAGAGAGGTGTGGATAACAGTGTAGAAAGGAAGACTATGAGTAAAGATAAAAAGAAGGAAAATTAGATATGACATATAAAATCCAGAAAGCAAAATAGTAGAAGAAAGTATTACCCATGCAGTAATAACACTGAATGTTAATGGATTAAACTCTCCAATCAAAAGACATAGTCTGGCAGAATGGATTAAAAAACAGGACCCATCTATATGCTGTCTCTACTCAAAGGACACGAGGCCAAGGACACAAATGGACATTTACACACCAATGTTTATAGCAGTATTATTAACAATTACCAAGAGATGGAAACAGCCAAAATGTCCATCAACAGACAGTTGACTAAACAAACTGTGACATTTACATAAGATGGAATATTATGCAGCTGTAAGACAGAATAAAGTTATGAAGTATGTAACAACATGAATGGACCTTAAGGACATTATGCTGACTTTGATTAGCCAGAAACAAAAGGACAAATACTGTATGGTCTCACTGATATGAACTGACATTAGTGAATAACCTTGGAATATTTCCTTGGTAACAGAGACCATTAGGAGATAGAAATAGGGTGAGATATTGGGTAATTGGAGCTGAAGGGATACAGATTATGCAACAGGACTGAATATAAAAACTCAGAAATGGACAGCACAATACTACCTAACTGTAATGTAATTATGTTAAAACAATGAAGCTGCATGTGAGAATGATAGAGGGAGGAGGGCTGGGGCATAAATGAAATCAGAAAGAAAGATAGATGGTAAAGATTGAGATGGTATAATCTAGGAATGCCTAGAGTGTATAATAATAGTGAAATGTACAATCTACAAATTTTAAAAATGTTTGTGCACGAGGAAGAACAAAGGAAGGTCATTATTGCAGGGTGCTGAAAACAGTTGATAATTAATACTTTAAAATATCACCTTATGTGTGAGACTAAAGCAAAAAATGTTTATTTGTTACAAAATTTATATTTTGACTAGAGCATTTCCTAATATAACTCATGTAGATAGTTTGATTGAATGTCATAAGTACTTGGAATCTCAGGTAGGACATGAGATTTGGCTGGTTTGGCCAGAGTGATGCCCCGATGAATTCCAGAGTGATCTGATCAGTGACTGGAAAAGTATTTGCAAGCACCCTTTGGGGAATGGTGAGAGTGGGGAAAAATTCAACTTCCCCAAGTTGAATTCTTGATATTCTCACAAGCAGTGTGGACAAGCAAAGCTATAGGCTGAGCCCCCAGTCTTGGGGTTTGTTCACATGAAACTTAACCCCACAAAGGATAGGTCAAGTCTACTTAAAATTTAGGCCTAACAGTCACCCCCAAGAGAGCCTCTTTTGTTGCTCAGATGTGGCCTCTCTCTCCAGCCAATATGACGAGCAGTCTCACCACCCTCCCCCTCTCTGAGTGGGACATGACTCCCAGGGGTGTGGACCTTCCTGGCAATGTGGGACAAAGATCCTGGAATGAGCTGAGACTCAGCATCAAAGGACTGAGAAAAACCCTAGAATGAGCTGAGAATTAACATCAAGGGATTAAGAGAACCTTCTCGACCAAAAGGGGAAGAGTAAAATGAGACAAAGTGTCAATGGCTGAGAGATTCCAAACAGAGTTGAGAGGTTATCCTGGAGGTTATTCTTATGCATTAAGTAGATATCACCTTGTTATTCAAGATGTAATGGAGAGACTGGAGGGAACTGCCTGAAAATGTAGTGCTGTGTTCCAGTAGCCATGTTTCTTGATGATGATTGTATAATGATATAGCTCTCACAATGAGACTCTGTGAATGTGAAAACCTTATATCCGATGCTCCTTTTAGCTACTATACCAACAGAAGAGTGGAACATATGGAATAAAAATAAATAATAGGGGGGACAAATGTTAAAATAAATTCAGTTTGTAATAGTGGTAAATGAAAGCGAGGGGTAAGGGGAATGGTACATATAGTTTTTTTTCTCTATTATCATTTTATTTCTTTTTCTGTTGTCTCTTTATTTCTTTTTCTAAATCAATGCAAATGTACTAAGAAATGATGAATATGCAACTATGTGATGATATTAAGAATTACTGATTGTATATGTAGAATGGAATGATATTTAAATGTTTTGTTTGTTAATTTTTTTTCTTAATTAATAAAAAAAGTTAAAAAAATGTGCTTTCACCAATTGTAACAACATACACAGCAGAGCACGGTGTTAATAATAGGGTGGTAGGAATAGGACTCTGCAATTTATGCATGATTCTTTCTGTAAACCCATAACTTCTGTAATAAAAAAGATCTAACACTTAACCTTATCTCTGAGTTTCTTGGCAGCTAAAGCATGGTGGTTTGGAGTTATGTACCCCCAAAAAACACGCTCTTAAACTTAATCTGTTCCTGTGGGAATAGACCCAACATCAGTAAGATGTCTTTAAGATCTTTCTTTAGTTACAGTCTGGCCCAGATGAATCAGGTTGAGCTTGACCCTGAATTACCAGAGTCCTTCATAAGCAGACAGAGAATCTGCCTGAAGAGCTACAAGGGAACAACAAGAAGCTGACAGCAGAATCCGGAAGAGAATGGAGAGACCAGGTGAGGTGGCCATGTGCACTGCCATGGAGCAGAGTAGTCCAGGGCCAAAGCACACTGGAAGCCAGCTCCAGCATGACAGTCTTCAGGGACAAAGCATCACCTCGACGACGTCCTGACTTGGACTTCTGACCTCAAAACTGTGAGCCTATACCTCTCTCTCCAGCCAACACAACAAGCAATCTCGCCACCCTCCTCCTGTCTACATGGGACATGACTCCCAGGGGTGTGGACCTTCCTGGCAATGTGGGACAAAGATCCTGGAATGAGCTGAGACTCAGCATCAAGGGATTTAGAAGAACCCTAGAATGAGCTGAGACTCAGCATCAAGGGATTGAGAAAACCTTCTCGACCAAAACCGGGAAGAGTGAAATGAGACAAAGTGTCAATGGCTGAGAGATTCCAAACAGAGTCAAGAGGTTATCCTGGAGGTTATTCTTATGCATTAAGTAGATATCACCTTGTTATTCAAGATGTAATGGAGAGGCTGGAGGGAACTGCCTGAAAATGTAGAGTTGTGTTCCAGTAGCCATGTTTCTTGAGGATGATTGAATAATGATATAGCTTTCACAGTGTGACTGTGTGATTGTGAAAACCTTGTGTCTGATGCTCCTTTTATCTACCTTGTCAACAAACGAGTAGAACATATGGAATAAAAATAAATAATAAGGGGGACAAATGCTAAAATAAATTTAGTTTGAAATGCTAGTGATTAATGAAAGCAAGGGGTAAGGGGTATGGTATGTATAATCTTTTTTTTCTCTGTTATCGTTTTATTTCTTTTTCTGTTGTCTTTTTATTCCTTTTTCTAAATCGATGCAAATGTTCTAAGAAATGATGAATATGCAACTATATGATGATATTAAGAATATTGATTGTATATGTAGAATGGAATGATATCTTAATGTTTTGTTTAATTTTTTTAATTAATAAAAAAGTTAAAAAAAAAAAAAAAAAGCATTTGCAAAGTCCCCTTTGGGGAATGGTGAGAAAGGGGGAAAATTCAACTTCCCCAAGTTGAATTCTTGATATTCTCACAAGCAGTGCAGACAACAAAAGCTATAGGCTGAACCCCCAGTCTTGGGGTTTATTCATATGAAGCTTAACCCCACAAAGGATAGGTCAAGCCTACTTAAAATTAGGCCTAAGAGTCACCCCCAACAAAGCCTCTTTTGTTGCTCAGATGTGGCCTCTCCCTCCAGCCAACATGATGAGGAGTCTCACCACCCTCCCCCTCTCTATGTGGGACATGACTCCTAGGGGTGTGGACCCTCCTGGCAATGTGGGACAGAAATCCTGGAATAAGCTGAGGCTCAGCATCAAAGGATTGAGAAAACCCCTAGAATGAGTTGGAACTCAGCATCAGGGTATTGAGAAAACCTTCCCGACCAAAAGGGGGAAGAGTGAATTGAGACAAAATAAAGTGTCAATGGCTGAGAGATTCCAAAAAGAGTCGAGAGGTTATTCTGGAGGTTATTCTTACGCATTAAATAAATATCACCTTGTTAGTCAAGACGTAATGGAGAGGCTATAGGGAACTGTTTGAAAATGTGGAGCTGTGTTCCAGTAGCCATGTTTCTTGAAGATGATTGTATAATGATACAGCTTTCACAATGTGACTGTGTGATTGTGAAAACCTTGTGTCTGATACTCCTTTTATTTACCTTATCAATAGATGAGTAAAACATATGGAAAAAAGATGAATAATAGGGGGAATAAATGTTAAAATAAATTTAGATTGAAATGCTGGTGATCACTGAGGGGGAGGGGTGGGGGTATGATATGTATGAATTTTTTTTCTGTTTTCTTTTTATTTCTTTTTATGAATAGATGCAAATGTTCCAAGAAATGATCATGATGATGAATATGCAACTATGTGATGATATTGTGAATTATTGATTATATATGTAGAATGGAATGTTCAAAAGCTAAGAATGTTTGCTTTTGTTTGGTGTTTTTTGGTATTTTTTAAAAAATTTAAAAATTAATTAAAAAAATGTAACTTCCATGCAGGCAATTTTTTTTTCTGTTTCTTCATTGCTTTTCCCTCCAATTCCTTGACATATAGTAAGCATGTAAAAAATATAAATTTTTCAAGAATGAATGAATGAGCAAAAAGTGGACATTTATATGTTGAGAACTGGATTGGAATAAAGTGGGGAGATTGGGTCAATAGTTGCAAATTAAAAAGGAACTGTTCTGATTTGCGAACACCTCCACCAGAAAAGGTGGCAGGGGAGATGTTAGCCTGGTGCGTTCCCTCAGGGCTGCAGTGGAGCCTTTGTTCAGGAAGGCAGAGCTTTGGGGAGCCACCTAAGAACCCCTGCAGTCCTTCCTGGACCCTCCCTGATTCCCTCCACTGGCAGGTCTGGACGACCCACCCCCCCATATGTGGATCCCTGACTTAGAAAGAATGACTTGAGAAATCTCTCTGGCATGCCCGCTCCAGAATTTGCTCTCCAGGCAAAAGAAGCTAGAAATAACAGTATGACAACTATTGAGGCACATGGCTTGGGTGACACTTACAAGGTTTAAGGCCTGCACCGGAATAACCCAGGATGGGGAAGAAATCAGTTTCCTGGGAAGTGGAGGGGAAATTAAAACTCCGTAAGGAGGGGCACTCCAAGGCCACCAGCCAGCACAGGCTTAGGACAGGACAGAGGCCCAGAAAAGAGAAGCCGGACACTGCATTTTGCATTCGCCTTGGGCTGTCCTTCCTGATTGAAGGACCGAGCTCTGAGAGCACAAGCCAACTTAAAATTTACAGAGATAATGAAAGATGTTTTTGGCTTAGAGTTGCTTGGTTTTGTTAGCTTCTGACACTCAAGAAAATCTCTGTCATATCACCACCTGATTACACACTCAAGAACAGACACCTCAGGGAATAAGTTCCAAAGTTAACATTTTTAAATAGTAAAAAGATTAAAAGACAAAGAAACATGAAATAATGACCCATCCCAAAGAAGATGATAAAAATCCAGAAAATATCAGTGAAAAAGACTAGACTGTGGACAGACTAAACAAAGAGTTTAACAAAATGATCTTCAATATGCTCAAGGGGATGAAGGAAAATAGAGAAGAAGAACTAAAGAACAAAAGAATATCAGGGAAACAATGAATATCAACAATATGAGGTTCTCAACAAAGGACAAAAAATTTTAAAATGCACCAAACAGAACTACTAGAGTTGAAGACCACAATAACTGAAATGAAAAGCTCCCAGGAGGATTTCAACAGTAGACCACAGTTTTCAGAAGAAATAATCAGCAAACTCCAGGACAAGACAATTGGAATGAGTCAGGCGGAGGGGCAAAATGAAAAAAGAATTATAAAACATGAAAATACCCTAAGAGACCTCTGGGACACACCAAGCATGTGGATATACACATCACAGAAGTCCCTGAAGGAGAAGGAAGAAAAAAAAAGGGACAGAAGGAAAATTCCAAAGAATAAGGGATGAAAAATTCCCAAACATAACAAAAGACAAGAATATGCGCATCCGAGAAGTCCAGAGGACAGCAACAGGACAAACCTGAAGAAAAATACACCGCACGATGTATTGATCAAACTGTTGAATGCAAAGGACAAGGAGAAGATTCTGAAAGCTACGAGAGAAAAGCAATGTTGTTATGTACAACAGAGTCTCAATTAAACTAAATACTGATTTCTTAACAGAAACCATGGAGGCAAGAAAGAAGGCAGTTGAAATACTTAAAATGCTGAAAGGAAACAAATGCCAATAAAGAATTTTATATCTGCTAGGACTTTCTTTCAAAAATGAGGGAGTAATTAAGACATTCCCAGATAAACAATTCATCACCACTAGAACTTCCTTACTAGCAATGCTAAAGGGAGTTCTTCAGAATGAAAAGAAAGGAGACTAGACAGTGGTTGCAAGTGGCACAAGGAAATGAAAATACTCAAGTAAAGTAACCATTTGGGTAACTATACATGTTAACATTATTGTATTATACTTTTTGTATATAACTCCACTTCTTACTCCTTACATGTGCTAAAAGGCACATGCATAAAAAACAATGATAAATCTATGGATTTGAACATACAATGTACAAAGATATATTAATAAAAGTACAAAAAACAGTGGGAAGATGGAAGGGCATGGAAACAGTGTACACGCATGCTACTGAAGTCAAGTTGGGTATCAAATCAAACATGATTCTTATATATTTAAGTTGTTAAGTTTTATTGTTATGTTAATCACAAGGAATATATATGAAAAACATATCCAAACAGGAATGAGAAGAGACTCAATATGGTACAATACAGAACATAAAATAAATATGAACATAGGCATTAACCAAACAAGTAAGTGACAAAAATGGTATCAGACTTACAAAGACTAAATAGGAAAATGGGCCAGAAAGTGCTGCTTTATCAGTAGTGACTGTAAATGCATTGTGCTTTACAGCCAAAAGGCAGAGATTGGTAAGATGGATTAAAAAGCATGCTGTTTATGAGACAGTCACCTTAAATTAAAAAACAAAGTAGACTGAAAGTGAAAGGACAAAGAAAAAATGTACCATACAAACAGTAACAAAAAAAAGAGCTGGCGTAGCTATACTAACATCAGATAAAACAGACTTTAAATAAAAAAACTGTTATGAGATGGTCTACATTCTGATAGAGGGGACAATTCAACAAAAAGACCTAGCATTATAAATATATGTGCACCTAACAGCAGAGCGCCTAAATTTATGAAACAATTACTGACAAATTAGGAGGGAGGAATAGAAGATTCTACGTTAATGTTAGAAGACTTTAATACACCACTTTCAACAATCTATAGAACATCTACACAGAAGATCAATTGGGAAATTCAATACTTGAACAAAACTTTAAACCAACTAGACCTAACAGACCCATATAAAGCATTTCAGTCATGAACAACAGAATACACAATCTTCTCTAGTACACATGGATCATCCTCCAGGATAAACCATACCTTAAGTCACAAAACAAGACTAAATACATTTAAAAATATTCAAATCATATAGTGTAATCTTCTAGGACCAAACTGGAATAAAGCAAGAAATCAGTTATAAAGGAAGAAATGGAAAATTCACAAATATGTGGAAACTAAACAAAGTACTCTTAAACAACTAATGTGTGAAAGAAGAAATTAAGAATTATCTTGACATGTGTGAAAATGAAACCACAACATAACAAAACAAAGGCAGTGCTGATAGGGGAATTTATAACTCAAAAGAAGAAGAAAGATCTCAAATTGGAGACCTAACGTCAAAACAGGAAGAACTAGGAAAAGAAGCGCAAACTAAACCCAAAGTCAGCAGGTGGAAGGCAATAACAAAGATTAAAGTAGAGATAAATGAAATAGAGCCTTAAAAAAAAATAGAATCAACAAAACCAAAGTTGGTTCATTGAAAAGGTCAATAAAATTGACAAAGAAAAAAAACTTTTGAAGGAAAAAAGAAGGGCACAGATAACTAAAATCAAAAATAAAAAGGGTAACATTACTATTGACCCCACTGAAATAAATAGGACTATAAGAGGATACCAGAATAACTGAATGCCAACAAATCAGATAACCTATAAATGGACAATTCCCAGAAACACAAAAACGACCTAAACTGTCTCAAGAAGAATTAGAAAATCTCAGTTGACCAATAACTAGTAAAGATATTGAATCAGTAATCAAAAATCTCCCTACAAAGAAAAGGCCAGGACCAGAGAGCTTCACACATGAATTCTGCGAATCATTCCAAGGATAATTAATGTCTAGCCTATTCAAACGCTTCCCAAAAACTGAAGAGGAGGGAGCACTTCTAATTCATTCTACAAGGCTAACATCACCCTCATACCAAAGCCAGATAAAGATAGCACAAGAAAAAAAAATTACAGACCAATATCTCTTAGGAATAGAGATACAAAAATCCTCAACAAAATACTAGCAAACCTAATCCAAAAGCACATTAAAAGAATTATACACCATGATCAAGAGGCTTTTATCTCAGGTATGCAAGAATGGTTGAATATAAGAAAATCAATTATTGAATACAGCACATTAACAGAATAAATGGAAAAGCAAATGATCATTTTAACTGATGCAGAAAAGTATTTGACAAATTCCAGCATCCTTTCTTGATAAAAATATTTAAGAAATTAAGAATAGAAAGAAAATTTTTCTATATGATAAAGGGAATATATGAAAAAAATGCAGTTCATATCACATTCAATGTTGAAAGATTGAAATCTTCCCCTCAAAAATCAGGTGTAACACAAGGATGCATACTGTCACTACTGTTTTTCAACATTGTACTAGAAGTTTAGCAATAGCAATTAGGCAAGAAAAAGAAATAAAAAACATACAAGTTTGAAACTTTCCCAACTTGTAGATGACATAATCCTACATACAGGAAATTCTGAAAAACCACAACGAATTTCCTACAGCTAATAAATGAATTCAGCACCTATAAGTCAGTAGTGTTTCTATATGTTATTAATGGACAATTGGAAGAAGAAATGAAGAGAAAAATTCCATTTACAATAGCAAATAAATAAATTAAGTACCTAGGAATAAATCTAATCAAGGACATAAAGGACTTGTACATAGAAAATTTAAAAATATTGCTAAAGGAAATTTTTTAAAAAGACTTGAATAAATGGAAGGATATTCTATGTTCATAGATTGGAAGACTAAATATTGTTAAGATGTCAATTGTACCTAAAACAATGGAATTTACACTACAATCCCAATCAAAATTCCCACAACCTTCTTTGCAGAAATGGAAAAGTCAATCACCAAATTTCTGTGGAAGGGTGAGGTCTCCCTAACAGCCAAAGCCATTTTGAAAAATAAGATCCAAGTTGGAAGATTCAACTTCCCAATATTAAAACTTATTACAAAGCCACAGTAATTAAAAGAGCATGGCACTTGCACAAGGACAGACATATAAACCAATGGAATAGAATTACGATCTCAGAAATCAACCTTACATAGTTTTATGGCCAACTGATTTTTAACAAGGGGATAAAGATCATTCCATTGGGAAAGTACAGTTACTTCAACAAATGGTGCTGGGAAAACTGTATGCCCACTTGGAAAAGAACAAAGAGGGACCAATACCTCATACCATCTACAAAAGCCAACTCAAAATGGATCAAACACCTAATTTAAAAACTAGAACTATACTCTTTTTTTTTTTTTATTAATGGAAAGAAAGAAAAAAAAAAGAAATTAACACAACATTTAGAAATCATACCATTCTACATATGCACTCAGTAATTCTTAACATCATCACATAGATGCATGATCATTGTTTCTTAGTACATTTGCATCGGTTTAGAGGAACTAGCAACACAACAGAAAAAGATATAAAATGTTAATATAAAGAAAAGAAATAAAAGTAGTAGTAATAGTAAAAAACAACAACAACAAACAAACCAACAAGCAAACAAAAACAAAAAAAACCCTATAGCTCAGATGCAGCTTCATTCAGTATTTTAACATGATTACTTTACAATTAAGTATTATTGGGCTGTCCATTTTTGAGTTTTTGTATCTAGTCCTGTTGCACAGTCTGTATCCCTTCAGCTTCAATTACCCATTGTCTTACCCTGTTTCTAACTCCTGCTGAACTCTGTTACCAATGACATATTTCAAGTTTATTCTCGAATGTCCGTTCACATCAGTGGGACCATACAGTATTTGTCCTTTAGTTTTTGGCTGGATTCACTCAGCATAATATTCTCTAGGTCCATCCATGTTATTACATGGTTCATAAGTTTATCTTGTCTTAAAACTGCATAATATTCCATCGTATGTATATACCACAGTTTGTTTAGCCACTCTTCTGTTGATGGAGATTTCGGCTGTTTCCATCTCTTTGCAATTGTAAAGAACGCTGCTATAAACATTGGTGTGCAAATGTCCGTTTGTGTCTTTGCCCTTAAGTCCTTTGAGTATATTCCCAGCAATGGTATTGCTGGGTCGTATGGCAATTCTATATTCAGCTTTTTGAGGAACCGCCAAACTGCCTTCCACAGTGGTTGCACCCTTTGACATTCCCACCAACAGTGGATAAGTGTGCTTCTTTCTCCGCATCCTCTCCAGCACTTGTCATTATCTGTTTTGTTGATAATGGCCATTCTGGTGGGTGTGAGATGATATCTCATTGTGGTTTTGATTTGCATTTCTCTAATGGCCAGGGACATTGAGCATCTCTTCATGTGCTTCTTGGCCATCCGTATTTCTTCTTCTGGTAGGTGTCTGTTTAAGTCTTTTTCCCATTTTGTAATTGGGTTGGCTGTCTTTTTGTTGTTGAGTTGAATAATCTCTTTATAAATTCTGGATACTAGACCTTTATCTGATATGTCATTTCCAAATATTGTCTCCCATTGTGTAGGCTGTCTTTCTACTTTCTTGATGAAGTTCTCTGATGCACAAAAGTGTTTAATTTTGAGGAGCTCCCATTTATTTATTTCCTTCTTCAGTGTTCTTGCTTTAGGTTTAAGGTCCATAAAACCACCTCCAGTTGTAAGATACATAAGATATCTCCCAACATTTTCCTCTAACTGTTTTATGGTCTTAGACCTAATGTTTAGATCTTTGATCCATTTTGAGTTAACTTTTGTATAGGGTGTGAGAGATGAGTCTTCTTTCATTCTTTTGCATATGGATATCCAGTTCTCTAGGCACCATTTATTGAAGAGACTGTTCTGTCCCAGGTGAGCTGGCTTGACTGCCTTATCAAAGATCAAATGTCCATAGATGAGAGGGTCTATATCTGAGCACTCTATTCGATTCCATTGGTCGATATATCTATCTTTATGCCAATACCATGCTGTTTTGACCACTGTGGCTTCATAATATGCCTTAAAGTCAGGCAGCGCGAGACCTCCAGCTTCGTTTTTTTTCCTCAAGATGTTTTTAGCAATTCGGGGTACCCTGCCCTTCCAGATAAATTTGCTTATTGGTTTTTCTATTTCTGAAAAATAAGTTGTTGGGATTTTTGTTGGTATTGCATTGAATCTGTAAATCAGTTTAGGTAGGATTGACATCTTAACTATATTTAGTCTTCCAATCCATGAACACGGTATGCCCTTCCATCTATTTAGGTCTTCCGTGATTTCTTTTAACAGTTTTTTTGTAGTTTTCTTTATATAGGTTTTTTGTCTCTTTGGTTAAATGTATTCCTAGGTATTTTATTCTTTTAGTTGCGATTGTAAATGGGATTCGTTTCTTGATTTCCGCCTCAGCTTGTTCATTACTAGTGTATAGAAAAGCTACAGATTTTTGAATGTTGATCTTGTAGCCTGCTACTTTGCTGTACTCATTTATTAGCTCTAGTAATTTTGTTGTGGATTTTTCTGGGTTTTCTACATATAGTATCATATCATATGCAAACAGTGATAGTTTTACTTCTTCCTTTCCAATTTTGATGCCTTGTATTTCTTTTTCTTGCCTAATTGCTCTGGCTAGAACTTCCAACACAATGTTGAATAATAGTGGTGATAGTGGACATCCTTGTCTTGTTCCTGATCTTAGGGGGAAAGTTTTCAATTTTTCCCCATTGAGGATGATATTAGCTGTGGGTTTTTCATATATTCCCTCTATCATTTTAAGGAAGTTCCCTTGTATTCCTATCTTTTGAAGTGTTTTCAGCAGGAAAGGATGTTGAATCTTGTCAAATGCCTTCTCTGCATCAATTGAGATGATCATGTGATTTTTCTGCTTTGATTTGTTGATATGGTGTATTACATTAATTGATTTTCTTATGTTGAACCATCCTTGCATACCTGGGATGAATCCTACTTGGTCATGATGTATAATTCTTTTAATGTGTTGTTGGATACGATTTGCTAGAATTTTATTGAGGATTTTTGCATCTGTATTCATTAGAGAGATTGGTCTATAGTTTTCTTTTTTTGTAATATCTTTGCCTGGTTTTGGTATGAGGGTGATGTTGGCTTCATAGAATGAATTAGGTAGTTTTCCCTCCACTTCGATTATGTTGAAGAGTTTGAGGAGAGTAGGTACTAATTCTTTCTGGAACGTTTGGTAGAATTCACATGTGAAGCCGTCTGGTCCTGGACTTTTCTTTTTAGGGAGCTTTTGAATAACTAATTCAATCTCTTTACTTGTGATTGGTTTGTTGAGGTCGTCTATTTCTTCTTGAGTCAAAGTTGGTTGTTCATGTCTTTCCAGGAACCTGTCCATTTCTTCTAAATTGTTGTATTTATTAGCGTAAAGTTGTTCATAGTATCCTGTTATTACCTCCTTTATTTCTGTGAGGTCAGTAGTTATGTCTCCTCTTTCATTTCTAATCTTATTTATTTGCATCCTCTCTCTTCTTCTTTTTGTCAATCTTGCTAAGGGCCCATCAATCTTGTTGATTTTCTCTTAGAACCAACTTCTGGTCTTATTGATTTTCTCTATTGTTTTCATGTTTTCAATTTCATTTATTTCTGCTCTAATCTTTGTTATTTCTTTCCTTTTGCTTGCTTTGGGATTAGTTTGCTGTTCTTTCTCCAGTTCTTCCAAGTGGACAGTTAATTCCTGCATTTTTGCCTTTTCTTCTTTTCTGATAAAGGCATTTAGGGCAATAAATTTCCCTCTTACACTGCCTTTGCTGCGTCCCATAAGTTTTGATATGTTGTGTCTTCATTTTCATTTGCCTCTAGGTATTTACTAATTTCTCTTGCAATTTCTTCTTTGACCCACTTGTTGTTTAAGAGTGTGTTGTTGAGCCTCCATGTATTTATGAATTTTCTGGCACTCTGCCTATTATTGATTTCCAACTTCATTCCTTTATGATCTGAGAAAGTGTTGTGTATGATTTCAATATTTTTAAATTTGTTAAGACTTGCTTTGTGACCCAGCATATGGTCTATCTTTGAGAATGATCCATGAGCACTTGAAAAAAAGGTGTATCCTGCTGTTGTGGGATGTAATGTCCTATAAATGTCTGTTAAGTCAAGTTCATTTATAGTAATATTCAGGTTCTCTATTTCTTTATTGATCCTCTGTCTAGATGTTCTGTCCATTGATTAGAGTGGTGAATTGAAGTCTCCAACTATTATGGTATATGTGTCTATTTCCCTCTTCAGTGTTTGCAGTGTATTCCTCACGTATTTTGGGGCATTCTGGTTCGGTGCGTAAATATTTATGATTGTTATGTCTTCTTGCTTAATTGTTCCCTTTAATAGTATATAGTGTCCTTCTTTGTCTCTTTTAACTGTTTTACATTTGAAGTCTAATTTGTTAGATATCAGTATAGCCACTCCTGCTCTTTTCTGGTTGTTGTTTGCATGAAATATCTTTTCCCAACCTTTCACTTTCAACCTATATTTATCTTTGGGTCTAAGATGTGTTTCCTGTAGACAGCATATAGAAGGATCCTGTTTTTTAATCCATTCTGCCAGTCTATGTCTTTTAATTGGGGAATTCAGTCCATTGACATTTAGAGTTATTACTGTTTGGATAATATTTTCCTCTACCATTTTGCCTTTTGTATTATATATATCATATCTGACTTTCCTTCTTTCTACACTTTTCTCCATGTCTCTCTCTTCTGTCTTTTTGTATCTGACTCTAGTGCTTCCTTTAGTATTTCTTGCAGAGCTGGTCTCTTGGTCACAAATTCTCTTAGTGACTTTTTGTCTGAGAATGTTTTAATTTCTCCCTCATTTTTGAAGGACAATTTTGCTGGATATAGGAGTCTTGGCTGGCAGTTTTTCTCTTTTAGTAACTTAAATATATCATCCCACTGTCTTCTAGCTTCCATGGTTTCTGCTGAGAAATCTACACATAGTCTTATTGGGTTTCCCTTGTAAGTGACGGATTGTTTTTCTCTCGCTGCCTTCAAGATCCTCTCTTTCTCTTTGACCTCTGACATTCTAACTAGTAAGTGTCTTGGGGAACGCCTATTTGTGTCTAATCTCTTTGGGGTGCGCTGCACTTCTTGGATCTGTAATTTTAGGTCTTTCATAAGAGTTGGGAAATTTTCAGTGATAATTTCTTCCATTAGTTTTTCTCCTCCTTTTCCCTTCTCTTCTCCTTCTGGGATACCCACTACACGTATATTTGTACGGTTCACATTGTCCTTGAGTTCCCTGATACCTTGTTCAAATTTTTCCATTCTTTTCCCGATAGTTTCTGTTTCTTTTTGGAATTCAGATGTTTCATCCTCCAAATCACTAATTCTATCTTCTGTTTCTTTAAATCTGTCATTGTAGGTATCCATTGTTTTTTCCATCTTTTCTAATTTATCTTTCACTTCCATAAGTTCTGTGATTTGTTTTTTCAGTTTTTCTATTTCTTCTTTATGTTCAGCCCATGTCTTCTTCATGTCCTCCCTCAATTTATCGATTTCGTTTTTGAAGAGGTTTTCCATTTCTGTTCGTATATTCAGCATTAGTTGTTTCAGCTCCTGTATCTCATTTGAACTATTGGTTTCTTCGTTTGACTGGGCCGTATGTTCAATTTTCTGAGCGTGATCCGTTATCATCTGCTGGCGTCTGGGCATTTAGTCAGATTTCCCCGGGTGTTCGACCCCACAGGTTGAAAGATTTTTCTGTGCAATCTCTGGGTTCTGTTCTTCCTATCCTGCCCAGTAGGTGGCACTCGTGGCACACGCCTGTCTGTGGGTTCCACCAGCGAAAGTTGCTGTGGGTCCCTCAACTCTGGAAAACTCTCGCCGTAGGGGAGGTTCGGCAGCCGAAGCGTCTTGGAAGAATGCCAGCCGGTCCGGGGTTCCAAACGCGGGGAGGGTCGCCGGCCGTCGCAACACAGGAGAGCGTCCGGCCAAATTAGCCAGTCGGCCCGGAGCACCAAGTGTGGCGGGAGGGCGCCAGCTGTCGCAGCCCGGGAGAGTGCACTGTTCCCAGCCGACAGGGGAGTCACGTGTTTGGAAGGGATCCCCCGGTCACTGTTTTCCGCAGTCTGGGGATTTCCGACCCAACTATCTCAGTTGTTCCAGGGGGCCTTGTGTGGTGGGGGCACCAGCCGCCGCGGCCTAAGGGGACCGCCTGTCCAATTCTACCAGCTGGCCCGGGAAGGTGGAAGGGAGGGACTCCGGTCGCTTGCCGTCCCACCCAGGAAAGCCCGTGCCCCTTGGTGTTCTCACCGGAGCTGGTTCTCCCAGATAGTCAGCCGTTCCGGGATGGGGTACGCTGTCCCTTTGATCTCCCTCGTGGCTCCGGGAGCTGCTCTGTATTATCTCCACTCCCCCAGTAGCTGTTCTGGAGGAGGAAAGGTGAGGGCGGCAAGGCTGTCGAGGCTGGTGGCGGAGGAGCACGGTGAAGGTGGGGGAAGAGGGCACCGTGGTGGTTGGAGAGCAGCCGGAGCAGGATGGGGAGGAGGGGGGAGAAGGAGGGCGGGCGGCTCGGCTGCTGCGGGGCGTGGGCGCCGCGCGGCGGGTCGGCAGAGAAAGAGAGGGGAGAAGGAGGGCAGGCGGCTCGGCTGCTGCGGGGCGTGGGCGCCACGTGGCGGGCCGGCGGAGAAAGAGAGGGGAGAAGGAGGGCGGGCGGCTCGGCTGCTGCGGGGCGTGGTCGCCGCGCGGCGGGCCGGCGGAGAAAGAGAGGGGAGAAGGAGGGCGGGCAGCTCGGCTGCTGCGGGGCGTGGGCGCCGCGTGGCGGGCCGGCAGAGAAAGAGAGGGGAGAAGGAGGGCGGGCGGCTCGGCTGCTGCAGGGCGTGGGCGCCGCGCGGCGGGCCGGCGGAGAAAGAGAGGGGAGAAGGAGGGCGGCGGCTCGGCTGCCGCGGGGCGTGGGCGCCGCGCGGCGGGCCGGCAGAGAAAGTAGAACTATACTCTTAGAAGAAAATGTAGGGAGGCATCATCAAGACCTTGTGTAAGGCAATGATTTCTTAGACTTTACACCCAAAGCACAAGCAATAAAAGAAAAAAAAATAGATAAATGGGTCCTCATCAAAATTTAAAAACGTATATGCATCATAAGACTTTGTCATAAAAGTGAAACTATAACCTACACAGTAGGAGAAAACATTTGGAAACCACATACCTGGTACGGGTTTAATATCCAAAATTTATTTAAAAATCCTACAATTCAACAGCAAAAACTCAAACAAACCAATTAAAAAATAGGTGAAAGACTTAAATAAACATTTCTCCAAAGGAGATATGTAAATGACTAAAAAGCACATCAAAAGATGTTCAAAATCATTAGTCATTAATGAAATGCAAATCAAAACCACAATGAAATACCTCTTCATACCCACTAGAACAGCTACTATTTTTCTAAAAAGTCAAATTACAAACATTAGAGAGGTTGTGGAGATATAGGAACACTCATTCATTGCTAGTAAGAATGTAAAATGGCATAGCTGCTGTGGAAGAGTTTGGTAGTTCTTCAGAAAGTTAATTATAGAATTACCTTATGGCCTGGAAATCCCATCCCTAGATATGTTTCCAAAATAATAGAAAGCAGGGATTCAGATAGATAATTGCACACCAATGTTCATAGCAGCATTATTCACCGTGGTCAAAAGATGGAAGCAACTCGATCGATGAATGAATAAACAAAATGTGGTATATACACACAATGGAATATTATTCAGCGCTAACAGGGAATGAAGCTCTGATACATGCCACAACATGGATGAACCTTCAAGGCATCATGCTGAGTGAAATAAGCCAGACAACAAAATGGCTAATGATGTATGATCTCACTGATATGAAAGAAATAGAATGACCAAATTTATTGAGTCAGAAACTTGAATAAAGATAACAGGGGCTGAAGTGTGGGTAAGGAACAGAGAGTTAAGGCTTAAAATGTACAAGGTTTTCATTTGGGATGATTGAAACGTTTTGGTAATGGATGGTGGTGTGGTGCAAAACATTAAGAATGCAATTAACGCCTCTGCATTATGTATTTGAATGTGATTAAAAAGGGAAATTTTAGGTTGAATATATGTTACTAGAATAAAATGTTTTTAGAAAATCTAGAGAACTTCACAATACAAACAGTGAGCCCTAAAGTTAAACCATGGACTATAATTAAAAATTCAATTATAAAAATGTGCTTGCACCGAGCCCCCTTCAGGGAATGGTGAGAGTGGGGAGAAATTCAACTTCCCCAAGTTGAATTCTTGATATTCTCACAAGCAGTGTGGACAAACAAAGCTATAGGCTGAGCCCCCAGTCTTGGGGTTTGTTCACATGAAACTTAACCCCACAAAGGATAGGTCAAGTCTACTTAAAATTTAGGCCTAACAGTCACCCCCAAGAGAGCCTCTTTTGTTGCTCAGATGTGGCCTCTCTCTCCAGCCAATATGACGAGCAGTCTCACCACCCTCCCCCTCTCTGAGTGGGACATGACTCCCAGGGGTGTGGACCTTCCTGGCAACGTGGGACAAAGATCCTGGAATGAACTGAGACTCAGCATCAAAGGACTGAGAAAAACCCTAGAATGAGCTGAGAATTAACATCAAGGGATTGAGAGAAACTTCTCGACCAAAAGGGGAAGAGTAAAATGAGACAAAATGTCAATGGTTGAGAGATTCCAAACAGAGTCAAGAGGTTATCCTGGAGGTTATTCTTATGCATTAAGTAGATATCACCTTGTTATTCAAGATGTAATGGAGAGGCTGGAGGGAACTGCCTGAAAATGTAGCGCTGTGTTCCAGTAGCCATGTTTCTTGATGATGAATGAACAATGATATAGCTTTCACAATGAGACTCTGTGAATGTGAAAACCTTATGTCCAATGCTCCTTTTAGCTACTATACCAACAGAAGAGTGGAACATATGGAATAAAAATAAATAATAGGGGGGACAAATGTTAAAATAAATTCAGTTTGCAATAGTGGTAAATGAAAGCGAGGAGTAAGAGAAATGGTACGTATAGTTTTTCTTCTCTATTATCATTTTATTTCTTTTTCTGTTGTCTCTTTATTTCTTTTTCTAAATCAATGCAAATGTACTAAGAAATGATGAATATGCAACTATGTGATGATATTAAGAATTACTGATTGTATATGTAGAATGGAATGATATTTAAATGTTTTGTTTGTTAATTTTTTTCTTAATTAATAAAAAAAGTTAAAAAAATGTGCTTGCACCAATTGTAACAACATACACAGCAGAGCACAGTGTTAATAATAGGGTGGTAGGAATAGGACTCTGCAATTTATGCATGATTCTTTCTGTAAACCCATAACTTCTGTAATAAAAAAAAACCTGACACTTAACCTTATCTCTGAGTTTCTTGGCAGCTAAAGCATGGTGGTTTGGAGTTATGTACCCCAAAAACACGCTCTTAAACTTAATCTGTTCCTGTGGGAATAGACCCAACGTCAATAAGATGTCTTTAAGATCTTTCTTTAGTTACAGTCTGGCCCAGATGAATCAGGTTGAGCTTGACCCTGAATTACCAGAGTCCTTCCTAAGCAGACAGAGTCTTCCTGAAGAGCTACAAAGGGGACAACAAGAAGCTGACAGCAGAACCCGGAAGAGAATGGAGAGACCAGGTGAGGTTGCCATGTGCACTGCCATGGAGCAGAGTAGTCCAAGGCCAAAGCACACTGGAAGCCAGCTCCAGCATGACAGTCTTCAGGGACAAAGCATCGCCTCGATGACTTCCTGACTTGGACTTCTGACCTCAAAACTGTGAGCCTATACCTCTCTCTCCAGCCAACACAACAAGCAATCTCACCACCCTCCTCCTGTCTATGTGGGACATGACTCCCAGGGGTGTGGACCTTCCTGGCAACGTGGGACAAAGATCCTGGAATGAGCTGAGACTCAGCATCAAGGGATTTAGAAAAGCCCTAGAATGAGCTGAGACTCAGCATCAAGGGATTGAGAATACCTTCTCAACCAAAAGGGGGAAGAGTGAATTGAGACAAAATAAAGTGTCAATGGCTGAGAGATTCCAAACAGAGTCAAGAGGTTATCCTGGAGGTTATTCTTATGCATTAAGTAGATATCACCTTGTTATTCAAGATGTAATGGAGAGGCTGGAGGGAACTGCCTGAAAATGTAGAGCTGTGTTCCAATAGCCATGTTTCTTGAGGATGATTGAATAATGATATAGCTTTCACAGTGTGACTGTGTGATTGTGAAAACCTTGTGTCTGATGCTCCTTTATCTACCTTGTCAACAAATGAGTAGAACATATGGAATAAAAATAAATAATAGGGGGAACAAATGCTAAAATAAATTTAGTTTGAAATGCTAGTGATCAATGAAAGTGAGGGGTAAGGGGTATGGTAGGTATAATCTTTTCTTTCTTTTCTGTTTTCATTTTATTTCTTTTTTTATTGTCTTTTTATTTCTTTTTCTGAATTGATGCAAATGTTCTAAGAAATGATGAATATGCAACTAAGTGATTATATTGTGAATTACTGATTATATATGTTAGCGTTTTATTTGGTTAAATTTTTTTTAATTAATAAATAAATTTTTTTAAAAACTGTGAGCCTATAAATTCCTATTCTTTAAGCCACCCATTGCATGGTACTTACTTTAGCAATAAGGAAACTAAAACATTACTCAAGTGTTTGCTTTGCTGTGAGAAATTACATAATTCCCCCATGAATACACATTTTACCTTGCAATTAAACAAATGGCAATTGAGTATTTAGGTTCTTGAATGAGGACCTATGAGTAAGAGAATTAGCCATATTTTAAAGCATAATGTAATTGAAATATATACAGGCAAACATATACATATATACACATACATATGCATAAATACGTATACATATTGTGGCAGGTTGAGTTATGAATCCTAGAAAAAAACATGACTCAACCTACATTTCTGTGGGTGTGAACCCATTGTAAATAAGATCTCTTGAGGATGCTTTGTTAGTTAAGGGATAGCCAACTGAATCAGGATTGGTCTTAACCCTATTATTGGGAGACTTACAAAGAAAATAACTGGGGGGAAGATCCAGAAACTGAAGTCAATGGAACCTAAAGAGATGGGAGAGGACATAGTCATGTGATCATGTGATGGGAAAGCCAAGGAACCCAAGGATTGCCAGCCTGCCAGAAAGCTACTGACCCTAGAAGAAAGCAAGCCTTTAGCCACCAAAACCATGAGACAATGAACTACCATTCTTTCTTCCAATCCATTGTGTAGTATTTGTCATCACATCCAGGAAACTAAAATACACACACACATACACACACACACACAAGTAAATATTTCTAAAACTCATGATTCTTTTATGGGCTCTCTCTCAACACAAAGAGCATAAATACCTGTTGAGCCCCATAGTGTACATGGCAACTTCTCATTTAATGCCAATCTAATCTTTGAAATTTTCTACCCTCTTACATCCCTATCTTATCAATTTATTTATAAACTTAGACCTGGCAGCATTAAATAGTTACATATTTAAATAAACACATAGCACACAAAATTATCACATACAAGTGAGGAAGGGGTGTTCCATAAATAGTTTGGTATTGCTTTTGGAAGAAAATGTATTAAAATTCTGTCACAGCATTTTAAAAATTTTTAGAAAATTAAAAGTGATTGTCCAGAAATCCATCCTTTTGGAAACTCATATTTCTTAATTGATCATTATCTTTGGCTGCCTCAAGAAGAAAGTATTGCTTAGTTGTTTTTTTTTTGTTGTTGTTGTTCAGTTAGTTGAAAGTGATACGTAGAAGTTCTGAGCTATAAGATCTTTGAAATTGTCTACCACACAGTGAAAATATACAATGAAAACTGTGGAAGAGATGTTTAAGTTATCAATCTCTACTTAACCTATTAACTTTCTTAATGGCTTCTTTTGTTGAGCAGGAGAACATGTGTACACCTCCTCTCCTGTTTGGGGGCACTGCCCTCTATTTGAGTGGCAGGGTGTTTTTCCCCTAAAGAAAGCTGCAAACCTCTTAAAAGTTATGTATTTGATTAAGAATAAAAATACCAAGCTACTGGTGAAATATATTACATGGAACCCTCTAACAGACATCAGATGTGCCAATATAACTGAAACTTGAGGTCTTTTTCTTTCTTTTTATTACCAGTTGTTCTTCTAAGAGAACAGGACTTAATGTCAGACAACTTGAGTTGAGAATCCTTGCTCCACAACTTTCTAGCTGTGGTAACTTTACAAATCTTGGTTTCTTCATGCAAGATAAAGAAATCATTTCTTCCCAGGCTGTTGTCAACAACAGAGAAGATTTTATAGAGAACACTCTGCAAACTGCCAAGGGATATATAATCACAACACATTACTAATCTAATGAAATATTGTATCTTAGCCAATTCCAAAGGTCTTTTCTTTGTCGTCTTCATCCTAATCTGGCTGAAACATTTTATTCTGCTGACCAAATTTTATTTGAAACTACCTATTCTGCTTTTAAAAGACACCAGCATCTTAATTCTATTCTGTCCTGTCATCGTTGTGCTTTCTTGGTCTCCTCTAGAAGGATCATGTTGTTGGGGTGAGAGATGTGTCTAAGTGAGAAAACCTGAGTTGAATTAAGGCTCCACTGTTATACAAGGCCGCATGGCCTAATTCAAGTCATTTATTTGCCTCTGACTTTCTTCATTGTAATTTATACTAAGGATATGTACCTTATAGGATTTTTGTGAAAGATAAATCAGATAATAGAACTGGTTTCCCACCTCGTCTACCAGATGACCAAGTTGTGTTCCGCCATGTCCTACATTCCAATCTATCGTGGTCCCCGTGAGTTAGGCCAGCCTCCCTGCATAGCAACCAGACTTTTTTCTGACTTGGATCTGCACATTTAAGCCTCCATGCCTTGTTGATACTCTAAACTCACTGTCCACTCCAGAACTCATGGTTTGTCATTAGCAATAGTCTGTTGTTCTCAACATCTATCAGTTCCCTCCTACTGTTGAGCTTTAGCAAAAGCTGACAGTGCCCTGAGGACCCAGCTTACCTTGTACACCTTTCATTTGGTGGCTTTCACTTCCACGTACAGGGATGGAGTAGACAGTCTCCCTGCCCTTCTCCTAAAGCCCTGCGACATCTAAGCACACGCCATCAAATTCTGATAGGCGATAACCTCTCGTTGCAGATTTCTATCATCCTCCATGCAGAGCATCTCTCCCTTTACATCTAACCTCACCTTAAGTTTTGTGGTTTAAATATGCACCCAACATCTGCTTCATTTGACCTCCTACTCGTTCACTGCTTTTCATAGGCCATAATTCTGAACCAAGTCAAAGTATAAAATGTTTCCCGATTTGTTTCTCAATTCTCTGCGTTTGTTGAGAATATTGACTTAAGGTCTTTTTTTCTGTTCTGGAACACCATCCTTTTAAATCTCAACCTAGAAAATTTCTACCCTTCATTCATTTCCTACCTTAAATGTCATTTTCTTCACGAAGGCATTCTTGATCATCTAATTTGGCTGTGACTCCACTTCCTTAAAATTTTGGGTCCTTATTATTATGTTTAATCTTAAATTACCCTCCTTTGAATTCTTGTCTTATTCTCCTGTCTTATACAGATGCTTGTTGTTATGATTATTGGAAGCCCTTAGATGGCAGAAACTACTTCTCACCAATGGTAGCATTCCTTAATGAATCTAATATAGCCATTTGCTTAAGTAGATGCTCAATAAATC
The DNA here is from genome assembly GCF_023851605.1 of Tamandua tetradactyla. NCBI lineage: Eukaryota > Metazoa > Chordata > Mammalia > Pilosa > Myrmecophagidae > Tamandua > Tamandua tetradactyla. Next base: position 188,348,833 of record NC_135331.1, read on the forward strand.
CTTGTTTAATAGAAGAATTATAACTTCTACATGGTTATTAAACTTTAAGATATCTTGAAACTCAACAGATTATTAGGTCCCATAAAAAATACGACGTTAGTAAAAGGGCCAGAGTGGCATTCTTTTGGATTCTGTGTGCCTACTACTGTGTTTTAATATGCAAATAATTCTTGTTGAATAACTGAATAATGTCTGTCTTTGTAGGTCAGAATTTCCTAAACCAAACACATTCAAAGCAGGACTCACCTATGTAAGAGACAAACAACCTACAAAAATCTTTCAAGAGAAACAATTCTCCAGAGTAAAGTGATGGCCATTTTCTAAAATTATAATGCAAAACCTTGACTAATCACAAGAATTATCTGCAGAAAATAATAGAAAATGTAGATGCCTAAACCATACCCCCTCCAGATTTAACAAAACTAAATCTCTGGAAATGGAGTCAACTGTCTAAATAATTTAAAACCTAAGGATTAGACAATTTTGGAAATTTCTTGTAGGAGACATGGATTATAGAAGTAGATATGATCTTTATACTTCATCCACAGTGATTACCTAGGTGATATCTATATCTATATCTATATATATTTAATATGAGTGCTTGCAATCTATTCACTGTATAAGCATTTAGGAAATATGATTTGGGCAGAAGAATTAGACACATCTATAGATCAGTGATAATTTTAGCTAAGTGTATTAAAGGTAGATAATTTAATGTGGAACTATTTCATTTCATACAGATTTCTACTATATTTATAATGCTATTTCAGTATAAAAAAAGAATTTCCAATTTAGTACTTTTGCTAAGATTCACTGAATGCAAAAGGACCATGAAATATTAGTTATATGTATTTGCTATTGTCTGGTTTTGGCTTGTCATGTATAATTGTGTCATATGAATAGACCAAGCCAAGTAAAGATAAATTAACAATGTAAAAGTAGCATGACAGCTAAAAAAGATCATTTAAGGTCATATAATATGACCAATTGTATTTTTCTGCCAATCTTGCAGTTTATCAGTGGAAGATCACTAACTTTCACCTAGCTGATCCATATTGCCTCCATTTTCAGAGAAAACTAAGCAACCACACCTTGTTCTCAGAAAAGATTTAATAACTTAGAACTGAAATGAGATTGAAATGTCAAGTAATATTTCTCATATTAAAATCAAAAGCATTGGATAAGGGGCAAAACCCTGGACATTGCTAAGTCAACTGATTTCAACATTTGTACTAATTCTACCATTGAACTGCTGTGATGAAATTAAAGATGTCCTTTTAAATGTTCCTATTTTAAATTCTGACAATATTTTTAACTAAATTAATAATAATAATAATAATTAAAAACAAGGGTGAACCCTTGCTTCATATGCATTAGGAATGGAAACTATGACCTATAAAAATGAGAACAGAATGAATTCATTCTACAAAAACTGAGTATTAAAGAACTATAGCAGGCACTTAATTGAAAAATAACCTTTTGGATTAATGTCCTATTGTATTCATTGTCTAGCACAGCAGGCAGGCCTATTAAGAAATAAAAATAAATATATTTATTAAAATCTATTGTGTAGAAATCTACTATGTAATGGGTTTTCTGTGGAATTTGTAGTCATAAGGAAATTTAAGGATGAGAGAGAATTTAGTGGGGTGTAAATAACTAATGAAAAGAACATGAGGCATGGGGAAGCATTCCAGGAAGTATTTGGAGTAGTAAACATTTTAGGTCCATTGAGAATATGTGATCTTTGCAAGTCAATTAGCCTTTCTGAACCTCAGATTTCTCATATGAGAAATGGGGTTGAATAATAATATCCATTTATCTCTTTTGATTATGGGGAGGAGCACATTAATAATACTTGCTGAAATGCTCTGGAAACTGCGAAAAGCCATGGATATGCTCCTGGCACTTTTAGTTGGGGAAATGATGTGAGTGAAGGCCCGGGAATGTTGGCAGTAAAAAAGTTAACATGGTTGGAGTGGAAGACTTACTGGGAGATAATGAAAAATCAAGTTAGACAGATTCAGCTAGAGTCCAGTGATTTTGTTTTCAATCTTGAAAAGATATTTTGAGTTAACTTAGCAGGCAATAGAACAGTACTCTTAGCACTTGCCATCACGGAGAAGAGGCAAGCAAAGCATAATATTCTTCTGCCAAAAATATGGCAGACAAGTTAAAAGAGGAAGAACAAATCAAATAGTAAACAATCTCAGTATTTCAGAAATGATTTGATAACAATCTGTGCCAGAATATTGTCTATGGTAATGGAAAAGAAGGAATAAATCTGAAAAGCTTTGTGATAATAGGATTAACTTGATTGAGCAGCTGACTTGTCGCTAAAGTGAGATATTTCAAGAGGTGGTACCTAAGATGTCATAATGTTGTTGCACCATCAAGAGAAATGGAATATTAGGGAATAAAATTATTTGATATTTTTTGGAGAGTGGAAAGCCTGAGAGGCAGGAATGTGGAGACTGATGAAATGATGTGGCTCGTTTCAATCACATTGAGACCATCAGAAAATGAATGTAAAGTTTGGATAAAATAGACATATTGACATCATGAGTGTAGAGTTGATTATGGAAGTGCTAAGGAATTTATATTCACTTGAATAAAAGAGTGAGGGGGTAGGGAGAAAGGGAAGGAAAGAGAGGCAGAGGTTATGTCTATACATCAGGAAGTTAGACTACGAACACAATAAAAAATAAGGGACCCCTCCTCACATGCGTGACCGTTGGGGATCCCTTCCAGCATAGCTCAGGGCAACTCTTCAGACAAGATCATAGCTACATATCAAAGGGACAGTCACACCCAAATTCTCAGCATATCAGCTGAAAATCTGCACTGACACTTTCAACCCAAAACCCTACCTGGGTTTGGCTACCAAACAAAAAATGTGCTTTAAAATTAACACTGAAGTGTCTAGAATCCAGATTTGGTTTTGGAATTGAAGAGTGAGATGCTTCCAGAGCACAGCAGAACCTGACGTGGCCTTAGAATCAAGCCAAGACCATGGACAAGATCACTCTGAAGAAATCCAAGACAGAAAAGCCCGAGTGTGCCATACATCCTCTCTCTCTTGCCAATCATGCTCTCTCAACAAGGCATTTCAGAGCAACCCTTACTCTTGGATTGATTCCAGAGAATGGCTTGGTAAAGGAATTGGATGCCAGAGTCAAGAACCCAAATTTGGTTTCAAAACTGAAGATCTAGATTCCATGTCCAGGAGAAAGAGAACCTGGTGTGGTCTTAAAACGAAGACAAGACCAGGGACAAAAATCTCTGAGATTAAAGAGTTCAAAACATAGAAGCTACACAAATTGGCAACAACCTGATTAGCTGGCCAGTGTTTTATTTCTCTGGAACCAGAATGAAAACAGAAACAAGTTCCTTACATCTGATATAAATACCTAGGCCCTGAATCTCTCTCACTCTTCCTAGGAATGCATCCTTCCTCTGAGACTGCAAGGTGAGCCTTCTGGAAGTCATAAGTAAGAATTCAGGAGGCAGAGACAGTCCAAGAGGCACTCCACAACCCCACAGACCCAGCCTAGCTCTAGAGAGCAGCACTGCTTGAGGACAGTGAAATTAAAACTATGCACACCAGTTTCCAATCAAGTAACTGGTTCAGGCAAAAATAATCAGTGTGTGTAAAATCCTCAAAGTGAACATTTTATGAAGAACCAGACACACATTGTCTCAAAGAATCTCCATATAGATTATTTACTAATTACAAAAGGAAAATTTGTAAATTTTCAGTGGAGAAACCTGAGACTCTTCCTTAACCAAGTACCAGAAATTCACTTCACCAACAATTACAAACTGGCATGAGGTGCTTCTTGGTATGAAGTAGATAAGAACTACTACCCAAAAGTGTATAAATGTAATTTAATCTTAAAGAGACAGCAGAAAAGCTAAATTGAGTGACATTCCACCAAGTAACAGACCTGTACTCTTCACCAATGGCTTGAAGGACTGTAACGAGGATGGAGAGAAAGTACCCTAACTCAGGAAATATTGATCAAGTTTCATAGAAAGTTATTTTCTATGTGCAGCATGTGCTACCATTCATGTGGGGAAGAGACCAAAATTGGGAGAGCTGTTCTATTTACCAGGTTGTGCTACCATCACCAGCATCCATTGCCCTGATTTTCATCGCCTCACACAGAAATATAGCACCCATTAAACAATAACTCCTCCTTCATTTTCCCTGCCTCCTGCCACGACCACTGGCGACCTGTGATCTTTGAAGTGTGCTTGTTAGAGGTGTTTCATATAAGGGAGATTATGCAGTTAAATAAAAAAATGATAGATGAGAAAAGGGTCATTAGGTAAAGATCACTATTCTTTCAATTATTCTACTAATTTTAAACTTTTAAAAGTATTTTTAAAGTACTTAAATGATAATAATTTCAATAAACAGAAGCACTCAGTGGCTCTTTAAAAGTATGAGGATAGCAAATTGTTATGCCATTGGTCACTGTGTTTGTAGGCAAAGAGACTGAATTAGGAAAGACAGGAAGTTAAAAACGCAAATGAGATATAACTGATAAAAGATGTTCCCAAGAGTTCTGAAAGAAGGCGATCAAAAGACCTTTTTTAAAAATATTTAGGATATAAAAGTCCGCTATCCCCTGCTCTCCTTTCTAGTAATGCCTTTTACTATTTACTGTGGTACCTGGGTTGGGAGAGGGCATTTGATGAAGAAGCAAAGAGGCAGGCTTTGCAATCCTCCTCAGCAGAGAGGCACCAGCCAATCCCCAGGGGGTCCAGAGTTCCTTGCTGTTGTAGACAGAGGATCCCGGGAAGCTTGGTGAGGTAGGATTCGAGACTCTTTCCCAAAGGGTCAGCTATTTAAGTAATAGAAAAACCAACTTTTACTGGATGCTTATTGGATGTCCAGCATCAATCTAGCTGTTTTACATGTATGTTAGTGAGGGAGATAGTACAATTCCCATTCTTTGAAGAGCCTCACAGAAGTTAAATAATTTGCCAAAGTCAAATAGCTAGTAAGTAGCAATACAGAGATTTAAAGTGAGTTATGTCTAACTCTAAAGCCAGTTACCTTTCTCTATGCCACTTTCTCCATCTATATAATGAAGATGTGGCACTTGCTGTTCTCTAGGGTTCTTTCCAACTTTAACCTTCTACGTATCTTCTCTGCATTACAACTTTGACATCCCACCTTATTCTTCTGTTGCTGATGAAACAGGGCATTAAAGTGAGCCCTTTGTCTAGTACTCTCAGCCCTTGCTTCACCAACTTCTTTTGCTTTCTGACCCCCTGAATGTCCTATCCTTGAACTTTTTAATTTAAAAATGCCTGTTACTTTCATAAATACGTTATATTGAATGCCAAAATAGCACGTTGTCTGAGTCTCTGTCTATTCTCTTTGAAGCACTAGCAAAAGTTAAACATTAAATAAGAAATGATCCAGATAGCAATGAAAATGTGTTGGGGAATTCATTTGATACTATGTCTTCTTTTACTCCAGAGGTATAGAATACCCAAAGAGCAGCTTTAGGAATTCTATATTGTGCCAAAAAGTTCTTAAGAAAAATCGTATCTACAAAATCATAGGATTTGAATAAACTTCATGAGAATTTATGCTAACCCTTGCATTTTATAGATGAAGTAGCCAAGGCACAGAAATATTGAGATAGTAGAATATTTAGTAAATGCATAGTCTTTGAAATGAGACTGTTGGGACTAAATCTTGGCTCTTAATAGCAATACTTTCTAGGTTAGTTAACTGAATAATTCTCAGCTCCCCATCTGCACAATGGGGATAATTATAGTATCTATCTGGTAGAATTGTGGAGATGATTAAACAACTTAAAGTATAGAAAGCATTTAGTATACTGCTAATGTATTCAACAAGAGCTGTCATTATTACATCTGTCATCCTCATTACCATCAATATAATCAATATAATCATCATCACCCTTGTTATTCAGAGAAAATCAAAGGCAATGCTGGAACCCAGGTCTCATAAGTCCTATCTCAGTGTTCTTTCATTTTTGTTTCAAGGTACAACACGGAATTTTAAATTAACGACACTCAACTGGACTACGGTTTCAAAAACTGCCTTCTTCTTGGGGATATGTTCCAACTGGAAAATCAGTTTCAGTGAACATCATCATATACAGACTTTTCACAACCCCACCCTTACCATGGTCAATTATGAACTCTCTGATGTAAAAGCAATAATAGCTGTTCTTGTAAATACAAAGAACAGCATTACAGAATTGAAACCATTATTACAGAGTTATTTGGAGGCAAATTGAAGTGGATATTTCTTATCACTCTGGCTGTCTGTTGCACGATTCTGTCATCTTCTTTCATTTTTCAGATGGTATTAATGATTACTCCCATTTGTGTAGCACTAGACAATTTTTAGAAAAGGCTCCACTTACACTGTCCCATTTGATCTCACAGCACTGCTATGCAGTAGTCAAGGTAGCATTATCATTCTTATCTTATAGATGAGGACACTGAAGCTAAGAAACAACCTGTCTGAGGAGACCCAGTTGGCAAGCAACTGAGCCTGCATGCAAGTGCAGAAATTCAGATTCCAAGTATGTGTACTTTTCCTACTAAAGAAAGCACACTCCCCTGAGCTTTAGTTCTTACACACATAGACAATTATTCACAAGGTTGTCAAGGAGTGATTTTTATTTTCAGGTCAAGTTCAAGTAAGAAAGAGTTGCTAAGTGAACTCTTAAAGAGACTGAAATGCACTAACATTCCAAAGGATAAGTGAGTAGACCTCTAGAAACATCAGTCTGGTCCTCTGCAGGTTCAGTAGTTGGACTCCCGCCAGACAGAATTAGATACCTGAGAAGATGGAACTGAGAATCTTTCTTTAAAGCCTGGCAGTATACATAGGAAACTTTCCAGTGAAAAAAGAGTCCTGACAGAGCAAGCAAGCAAGCAAGCAATGGCCATCTTTCTAAGTTGTTATCAAGACTTCTGTGCAACATCTGATTCTGCAATCTGTCACTGCCCGAAGCCAAGAAGTAAAGAGTCGGTGGGAGTCGAGTCCTTTGTAGGGAGCAGTGGATTTGTTGGGGGCTCTGTCCCCATCCTCGTGCCAAATGGAATGGGACTCTGGCAGCAACACTTTGAATAAATTGTGAAAACAGTTCTAAGGGCCAAGAAATTACTTCATAAGGGAGAAAGAGATGGAGGCGCTAGATCCCTGGGGCAATCAATTTATGTGCTGTGCTAGGAGATTTGATTATCTGTATCTGATTTGTATCATTTCAAATACTATTGGTCACAAAATAGCCTGCATTTTTAAGATCTCTGATTCACTTTTTAACCTGATGACCTATCTCTACATGCTAGTTATGAGTTCAGTTTCCCCAAGGAATTCAGTATGAATTAGCTCCACATTCCCTCAGAGTATTGTCTTGTCCTTTATTAAACAGCATTCATTTTAATTTTGAATTCTGCAGCTATAATTCATTTTCAGTTACAAGCTACATAATATCAGCAGGTTATGGTGAAAAAAGAAAGTTGAATTTGATGTAGAGAAACCTGAATGGAGATTCTGACACACGACATGGATTAAGTTGTTTTCATACATGCGCACCCCGGAGCGCAACTTATTCCTCTGTTCAGAAAAGTGTTCTCAACTTCTAAGGCTTTTATACATCCTACAATTCCATGAATTTCTGACTTCCAAACAGTCTACAGAATTTCCCATAACGCCAAACACAGAGGGAGTATTTGGAAGTGCAATTCTCTCTCCAAACTCTGTTAGGAGGGCAAAAGAATTCATAGGACATATAACTAAGATGATGTTTTATTCAAGAGTACTCCAATCCAGACTTGAACAGACACCTCTCAGAAGAGGAAATACAAATGGCCAAAAGGCACATGAAGAGATGCTCAATGTCCCTGGCCAGTAGAGAAATGCAAATCAAAACCACAATGAGATATCATCTCACACCCACCAGAATGGCCATTATCAACAAAACAGAAAATGACAAGTGCTGGAGAGGATGCGGAGAAAGAGGCACACTTATCTACTGTTGGTGGGAATGTCAAAGGGTGCAACCACTGTGGAAGGCAGTTTGGCGGTTCCTCAAAAAGCTGAATATAGAATTGCCATATGACCCAGCAATACCATTGCTAGGTATCTACTCAGAGGACTTAAGGGCAAAGATACAAACGGACATTTGCACACCAATGTTTATAGCAGCGTTATTTACAATTGCAAAGAGATGGAAACAGCCGAAATCTCCATCAACAGAAGAGTGGCTAAACAAACTGTGGTATATACATACGATGGAATATTATGCAGCTTTAAGACAGGATAAACTTATGAAGCATGTAATAACATGGATGGACCTAGAGAACATTATGCTGAGTGAGTCTAGCCAAAAACTAAAAGACAAATACTGTATGGTCCCACTGATGTGAATCGACATTCGAGAATAAACTTGGAATATGTCATTGGTAACAGAGTCCAGCAGGAGTTAGAAACAGGGTAAAATAATGGGTAATTGGAGCTGAAGGGATACAGACTGTGCAACAGGACTAGATACAAAAACTCAAAAATGGACAGCACAATAATACCTAATTGTAAAGTAATCATGTTAAAACACTGAATGAAGCTGCATCTGAGCTATAGGGTTTTTTTTTGTCTGTCTGTTTGTTTGTTTGTCTTTTTTTTTCTTTTTCCTTTTCTTTTTTTTTACTATTATTATTATTTTTATTTTTTTCTCTATATTAACATTCTATATCTTTTTCTGTTGTTTTGCTAGTTCTTTTCCTAAATCGATGCAAATGTACTAAGAAATGATGATCATGCATCTATGTGATGTTAAGAATTACTGATTGTATATATAGAATGGAATGATTTCTAAATGTTATGTTAATTTCTTTTTTTTCTTTAATTAATAAAAAAAGAAGTAAAAGCAGTGCAAAATACTTGTTCACAGCTTACTTTAATATAAGGATGTATGATCAGCTGCATTCTAATGATATATATGTATGTATGTATGTATAGAGAGAGAATATGGAAAAATAAGAATAACAAAAATTAAAATTAAAAAATTAATTAAAAGAAATAAAATCATGAGTAGAGTAGATCAAGACCTAGGGGAAAATACAACAAAAGCATAAAGTTCTGTGCTGTAACAATCATTGACTGCCGTGTCACTCCGCACACTGTCTTCCCCATCCTTAAATATTATATGTTGTTATCTATGGGTTAGTGCAATTATATTTATTATTTTCAAGCTTACATATTTCAGCTTTTCTTATGATATCTGTTTCCTCCATGAAAAGTCCTGTCACACACCTTTGCATTTCCTGGATCTTTTATCATATTTGTGTGATTGAATTGCGCATTTCTACATGTCTTATGAAAATAATATATTGTCCACGTTTTTAATGCACATTACTTGACCCATACTGAGATAGGTTTTCAAGTCCAAGGTCTGGATCTTTAGTCAAAGAGTTTTCAAAATATACCTCCCGAGTGTACATTACTATTTGATTCCAGTGGTTTTACTGACAACCCAGAAGATACAAATGAAGTACAAGCTTGAAGGCCATCTGGTGGGGATCTTACAGAAAGGGTTCATTCTTTGGGCAGAGTCTGGCTTCTTTTCATAAAAGCTAGTGCAAACTGGGTGTGGACTTCAACTCTCAGGCTGGTTCTCAGGCCTGAGATAGAATCCAGGAAGCCTGCTGGATCTGATTTGTTTTGCAGAGCATTGGACAGCAGATGTAATCCAAGGAACATGTACTAGTATAACCAGAGGAATTAATGTTCACTATCAGAGGAATATTATAAAACAGAAGATCCAAGAAACAAACCTGAAGACCTAGATAGGAAATAAGGCAAAAGTTCAAGAGACAAAGAGACTTGTACATATCAGCAATCAGAGTGGGAGGTGGCATATACTGAATGTTTCTGATGTTGGAATACAGGCTGCGAATGAATGAAGCAAGAGTGCCAGGACCATTCTTTTGGGGACGGGGATCTTCAACGGTAGGAAGATTGGTCGGCTTTAAGGAATAATAGGCTGGATGTTTACCATCATGATCATCCAGTAGAGAAGATATTTAGGTAAAACTCTGCACTAAGAGAAAACTGTCAAGCCTTTCTTTGATATCCTGGGCCCTCTGAGGCCACCTTCAGACAGCTGCTTCAGCAGAAGACATAATGGGTGTCTCAGACCACTCCATAACTTAATTGTAGGTATCTAGAGGAGAGACATATTTCTGTTTTGTTTTTGTTACTATTACTGCCGTTTTCTCAATATTAAATTCATGGACTCAGTGAAATATGGGAGCTGGTTGATACTGGCTCAGGAGAATCGATTGTACCCATGTTTTACTGACTCCAGTGATGTCATATTGGTAATTTGATATACTGACTATATTACACCATAACATTGATAAATGTTGCAAATCCTTTTTTTTCTATTTTCAAAATTAGGGATTTTTTTAATGATTTTTTTTAAAGTGATTGATAAACATTTATCAGGCCGCAGGTTGATATGAAATGTAATTTCTTATGGTCTTTTAACTCATAAATACAGGTCTAGAAAGGGGAGGAAATGTGGTTTCCAGTTACACATGATGGGTGGAATACGTCTCCATCTTTCCTCCTGTCTGAAATTACACACACACATACACACAAAATGGTAAAGGAATAAGTGATCAAAAAAATAGGGCGAGAAGTTCAGACCAGAGAGAAGACATCAAAAAAATGTCCAGGAACAGAAAGCAGGTAGACAGTGTCTTTCCTAGAAAGGTGAAAGAGGCAAACATCCATATCTCCCAGGTTGGCTTCATTATGATGCCTGGAGTTCTATTGATATTAAACTTAATTAAATGCTTTATGAGACAAATTGAATAGAGTCAGTGCCAGTCTCTGTCAGTCTGGTTATTCAGAGCAGCTGATGGAAAAATTCACCAGAAGCTAAAATGGTGCAGAAAAAAGAAGTGGATATTATTCTAGGGTGCATGAAACAGAGAACTAGAGAACTCTTTTTTAGGGGTTCCTTGGGTAAAGAGAAAATTTAATTTTTAAATGCCATCAGCACTATATGTAAGGTGGGCAGTCACCCTAGAATACCGCTCAAGAAAGATGCTGATGGAAAAGATAAAGGAGCACAGTATGTAAAGTTTAAAGAAGAAATGAAATGTAGGGAGCCAAGTTGAACGTAGATGTAGGGACAAAGAGGTCATCAAATTCCAGAACAGTGCATGATGGGAAGGGACGGCAGCGGCGGCAGAGGGAGACACGCTAGCTTCCCACAGAAGACTGGGTTTTATCACTTCCACGTTTTGAGCCACTCGTGCAACACAAATGCATCACCCTATTCACTTCATTAAATCTTTGCCAACACTCGGTAAATTTCTCTTTAAACATATCACACAGATGTTTACATTCAGTAGAGAAATCTGAGAATTTTCATCGGGATATACAAAAATTGAATCTGGAAGTTTGTGCTCTAAGGTCTCTGGCTCAGAAGCAAAACCATTATGGCTTTAAAAAAAGTGGGGGGTGGGGGTGGGGGTGGAGGACTGAGAGGTGTGAGAGACTGTGGAAGATTCTGCCTCTACCCAAACTAATCTATGTTATGATTCAAGCTATCTTTTTGGCCACACCAAATCGGCCAGGAGCAGATTTATGTCCTTATTCGACTTGGTGTAGCACAGAAGAGGAACTGTTTATTTCAGCAACTAACTGAACATTGGAACATCATGGTTTTGCTATTTTTCAGGACTGCAGCACAGGGGTCTTAGTTCTATCAATGAAAGTTTCTCCCTAGCACTTAGGAAACTTAAAATTGTAATTTTCCTCTTAGTTTATAATTTTTTACTCTCTGCTATTGATTCAATAGAAGGCATTGCTCACCTACTAAAAGCATTGTGCTCTCCATGGGGCACAAAGAGAGGAATAAAGCAAACTCAAAGGAACTTTGAGTAGGCAGTTATCTTTGGAAGCACACTATCACAAATGCAAAACACATTGCCACTCCAATCAAAATATTTAGCTGGTTGGTTGGTTGAACTTGCCACATTGATTAGGTGATTTGACCTATTAGAATAAAAGACATTTTATAAAATCAGAGTTTAACCTGTTTATATAACTGTTACTATATTTTTGCAAAGTTGAACATGAAACAAAAAAGGGGTCTGGGTTGATTCTTGCTATTAATCTTATTACATTGTACTAGAAATATAAAAACTAGACTGGATTTTAAAACCTTATGGTTTTTTGATATCCCCTTCATCCCCATTCTCTGCTTATACATGCAGAGCTCTTACTGGGTCAGTCTTTTCTGTCCATGTAAAGGGGCTGCCAAGTCGCTCTCACCTCACTGTAAATTCACTGCTGTCATGTGGTTTGCATTTCTTTAGAAATGAATCCAAGGAAGTAATCCAAGGAAAGTTACAGACCACACAACCAAGACAGAAGGAAAGTGTTGAAGACCCACCCTGCATCCTTTGAATAGATCCAATAATCATCTGATTTATTGATTGCCAGGGACCATCCTTATGATGACAAATGGAAAAATTGTCACGTTTTGATGTCAGACCCTAGAATGCAATGAAGAAATCTGCATTGGGTCTATATGGGCAAATGTGAACAAAATATTGGGAGATCATATCCTAGACTCTTCTTTGCAACTCTCTCACCAAGGCTCAAGTTTTTGTCATTTTTGTTTAGGGTGATGAAGGTAGCATGTTAACTATTCCTGCTTACTCCCTCTCACCTCCCATCGATGCATCCTCCCTAACAATAACAGAACAATATTTCTGAAGCATCCATCTGCTGTTATTTAGCATGAAAAGACCGGCAGTCTCTGATAAACCATCTCACCAGCCATAACCTATAAAAAGATGAAAAGATGATATAACGCTGGTAATTAGGACTGACAATAAGCTAATAATAGAATTTGCAAAGCATTTAGAAAGAATGCAAATGTAAAGCCAAAGGCACTGGCCAGAAAATCTACCTTCAAAAATGAAGATAAGGGAGGAATATATAAATACGTCCCCCAAAATACTTTGGGAAAACAGAAAACTAAATGATAGATATATAAGAGAGATAATAAAATTCTAAATGAACAAAAACAGCTAATATGTTCAGAGCATCTTTCACAGTACCATACCCACATCCCCCCACTTAATTCTCTCAACAAGCTATCCCCATATATTAAGATAAAGAACTGAGGAGGGAAAAATGAAAGGACTTCCCCAAGGTCACAAAGCTGGTAGGGAAAGAAATAGGATTACAACTCTGGTTATTTGCATCCAAGTCTCCTGCTAGGTTATGTCCCTCAAAACGAATATCTGGAAAAAAAGAAAAAGAAAAAAAGAGGAATTAACTGATAAAGGATTTGAAAGGTTTCATCACATGTCAGAGTAAATCTATAAACAAACCAGCAAAAATCTTGCATGGTAAAAATAAAAGGAAAAAAACATAAAGATAAAGAATAGCTTATGTAGCTTCTTTTTCTGCATAATAATTGCCAAAAGGAGTTAACACAAAACTTTTCTGACCCAATAAGTTAGTATTTAGCCAAGTTATTATTCATCTGTGCAGGCAACTGAGAGAACATTATCAGATATCCAAAGGTTCAGAAACATACCCTTACAACATTTATTTTAAAAAAAAAGCAAAAAGACATATTCGAAAGGTATTTGTATTACACAGTCAAGTGGAGAAAGATTATAAAACATTAGGCATTATTTAAGCCATCTTTTGAAAAGAAAAGTATGTCTTTACAAATACAGATGTAGAAAGACAAATGAAATGTTATATATCAAAATGTTAACATGTATGAAAAGTTTTTTTACTTGCTAATCTGAACACCCATTTTATAACATGCGATTGTTTCTGCATAAAAGAATAATAGAGGTTAAAATAAAAATGTTTCTGGAAACTGAAGGATGAATTAAATACGGGAACTTAAGAATGCGGCAATCGTAATATTAAAAATGATAGTAAGTGCTGAACCTTCAAGTTGAAATACCTTCCTGATATTGAAACTGAATGAGAATGTATATAAAAAAAATAAATTTCTAAGAGTAATCTGGTATAAAACCCAATATAAAAAAAAAAAAAAACAAAACAGTACCTGAATAGTAGAAAGGGCTAAAGGAAATAAGACATTCCCGCAAATTTCATCCTATAAATGGGCCCAAAAGCTACCATGAAGAAAGTGAAAAAACAAACAGGTATTTCTAGATGAAGAAATTTTAGGGGAAAGCTATTCATCCTTCCTGATTAAGTAAATACAACTTACAACAACGACATGTTATTTTTCATATATGTGCTTTGTAGAAAGTAAAGGTGTATATTATCCGGTGCTGTTGAGAATGTAGGTGAAATTTATGAGCATAAGTTTATAGAGATGATGTAAAGTACAAGATCTGGCAGTATCTGGCAACATTTAAAATGTGTATAAAATTCATCCAGAATCTCACTTGTAGTATCTGTCTATCCCAGACAAATATTTCCATAGACACACAAATGCACTTACAAGACTATTCACCACAGCATCATTTGTAGTAGCAAAAAATGAAAACACATGAATGTTGAGTTAGAAAGGAAATGGGTTAAATCTATATGGTACTACCATATACAGAATACTGTATCAAAAGTAATGAGGTAAATTATTTATCGGTACAGCTCCATCGCCAAGGTTCATTGTTCTATGAAGAAAACGTATTGCAGGAAAATGCATACAGGATTAACCCATTTATAGAAAAACATTACAAAACAGAAAAGATAAATGTGAAATTTTCTATTTAAAAATCTGGAAGGGAGAGAAGGGATTTTTACAAAACTTACTACATTTTTAAACTTGTATGGTGCATACTTTTTCGGATTTATTTTTAAATGAGCATATTTCTATTAAAACCCATGTTTCCTGGAAAACAGACTGAGGTAAGGCCTGAACCCTAAAAGTTGATTTGGAGTGCAAGGCAATCGCAGGACAGCAAGAGTAAGAGAGATAGAAAAATGAGGTGGAGAAGCAAGGAAATGAAACAAGGCGAGGCAGGATGGAGTTGGTCCAGCTTCACTGGAAAGCAGAGCTGGGGACATATCCTGGCATGTCACATGGAATGGCGGCACCTTGGAGCACGGGAGCTGCAGGAAAGGATCAGCTCTCTCCTTTCCTATTGCTCTTTGGTCTAATTTTTCCGTACAAATGAAGTCCCCTGAACTTGTGGGCTGAGTGAGTCATTCTCTCCATATGGTCCTTAGGAAAGGCTGAACTCGCGCCCTGCTGCTCAGTGATACTTCTGAATGCAGAATTGGTGGGAACTGCCAGACTCGTCATCGATTGAGTCGAGTTGGGTTAGTTTAAATCCTACTGCCCGTTCCCCTTCATCAGGTGCAAAAAAATCCCAATCGTGCTCAGAGGAAACTGAGATAGCACGTGCTATTTGGGATAAGGTGACTCACAATACAATAGTTAAAGATCTCAACTGAGCAGGTGGCCACAGCTTTGGGAAGCTTGGAGAACCCAGTGAATCTGGGAGCATGCTTAAATACTGAATTCCACACTGTGTTTATTAAATTATGCAAATATGCTAACTGTAGAATCAAAACAAATAATTAAACAAACAAAAGTTACTGATACTTCTTACCGTCAATAATAAGGGAAATAAAGAAATACAATGTTTTTTGAGAAAGATTAGAATTAAAAATCAGGATGTTTACTTTCCAAATTCCTGAACAAGTAAAAACTAAAATATAGTTCAAAAGAAAAATAAAAGGAGACTACAAGGAAGAATGCAAATCTAAAAGCATAAAACAATACCAAAGAGAAAGATTATACATTTCAATTATGATAAATGGTTAACTCCCCTATTAAGAGAGAAGGACACTTAGGTGCCATTAAAGCAAACAGAAAGACACAATATACAAATATTTATTGCTTATAAAAGCTGTACTGAGACAAACTGATACTGAAAATTTTAGATTAAATGTATGCAATAAGATTTAACCACCAAATAAGAAAAAGATGATGACCAGCACTAATTTAAGAAATACCATTGACAGAATGGTTTACAAAAATACCACATTGGTTACAGAGCTTTATAACTGTCATAATGCAAAATAAAATTATAATAAAGACTTAAGAGTAAAGGCCTTTATTAAGTAAATAAAATGGATAAAAAGTACATGAACAAAAAAGTTATATATTCAAGGAAAAATGGACAAAAGCAGCACAATTGTACTGAAAGTTTCAATATACCATTCAGCATTTGATAGTTCAAGGATAAATATTATTTTCAAAAGTGTCCCTGAAAAATTTCTTTTTTTAAAAGTTGTAAAATAAAAACCACTCTCATATGAAGAACATCTCCATAAATTCTCCACATTATTAAATGTTCAACACATAGTCTCTACCAAGAAAGAAATAGAAATTAACTTTAAACAAATAAACACACAAATAAAATGAATTCTTAATTGCCCCAGTCTCTAAATAATGCATGCATCACACAGAAAATCAAAATTACACTCATAAAATATTTAGAAAATTAATAACAATTAGTTCATTGCACAGCAAGCTTATGGAATGTGCCAAAGTCACAAACAGAAGAAAACCCATAGCCCTAAATGATTTCATTATTTGTTAGGATAAAATGAAATAAAGTAATTAAAAATGACAAAATTAGCCTCAGGAAAGCAGATATTCATAAATTAGAAAAATGAAAATGCATACTTACAACTTAAGTGCTGGTTCTTTGAAAAGATCTTGGCAAGAATAGTCAGAGAAACATTCAAAATCAGGAATGAGAATATCAAGTCAATGATTCAGTGAAGATTTCAAAAGCTATGAGATTATAATAGACTCTTGTTGGTTGTATGTTATTTAAATTGGAAAAAAATTAGATGACATTTTCTAGAAATAGGAATAATTGAACACAGCTAGAGTTATAAAACATGTATAGACCAAGGACAATCAAGGAAACTACATAACATTCTGAGCCCAAATATTTAGAACGATTACTTTCGGCAAACTTTTTAGGAAGTAAAAACATTTGAGATATGCTGTTTAAGGAAAGATTTGTAGCTTTTATTTTATGATGGTAAATAATCTTTCAGAGGTCTGAATTTACGATTCGACAAAAATGAATTGTTACACATAAATTTTTAAGTATTTACATTTTACTGCAATGCCTCTGCACCTCATATTTCCAGAAGAGGCTATCAGAGGACATCAGGGGAGGGACCTGCAGTAAGCATGTGCTCCTCAGAACCCAAGTTCCTCTTGGACAGCACATGCAGCTTGGGCACAGTGTTTCTCAGCCTAAGGCAAGATCCCGCGCCTCATGTGATATAACTTGTATCTTCCCAAACACATTGCTATGAAACACCAGCATGATTACTTTTATGCTATCTTTAGCACGTAACATCAATGGAACCAGATTCCAGTTAACATTGCATTATGCAACCACCGATATGTTTTCATGGTCCCAAAAGCATAACGAGGATTTGGCATCCTACATGCAGAGCTGCAGTGTAACGAGGTGAGATGCTGTCTATGGGCACAAACAAGGACTGTATACAAGGCATAGGACTAACAAAGCATGCCAAGCCTGGCAGGAGCCTACCATAGATTCTAACCTAACACTGGCACCGTAACCTAATAAAAATCACACATACACACACATACACACACATGCACACTCCAAAACTCTAGAGCTATCTCACACATGAAATTGTTTAAATCTTATAAAAAATTAGCAAGTCAATCTCAGCAAGATGTTGGAAGAATAAGTCGTATGTACAACTAGGATTTAACCCAGGCATGCAAGGATGATTTAATATTGATAACTCTTCTCAGCAGTTCTCAATAGAGCAAGAGGCTTCCGTTGGCCCCAGATGAGCCCTTCACCTTTGTCCACTCTTGTCTTGGGAGACCGACCTTGGTGGGATACACCCAAGGGGCTCTGTGCCGTCCAGCTTATGGCTGGGTTCAGTGAATGAGAAGCCAAGCAGGAGACTGAAGGAGGAAAGGGGAGTGGGGAGAAGATTCTTATTCCCTTGTCTCCCTTGCCGTAAAATACTCTTGCTTTGGCTCATCTTCCTCGTGCCCAGGAACCACTCCTTCCCCTCGCACTGAGGGTGGTAACTGTTCCACTGCTACTACATCCTGCTTACAAAACTGTCTTTTTGGAACACCTACACTCACTTCTTTGTAAATAATTCCCATGTAAATAAGCCCTCCTAGAAATAGTCTATTTTGAATGATAATCCATTTTCTGTTGGGATCCTGACCAATGAACTACGAAAAAAATCATCACCAACACAATTCATACATCCCTCCTCATATTTGCATGGCTCGGTGTCTCTCACTTACTTCAAGTCTTTCTTCAAGCATCACCTCCTCATGAGGCATTTCCTGACCATGTTACATAAAATTACAAACAGCCTCCCTGAATGCCCCATTCCTTCACCGCTTTGGTTTTATCCAAAGCATTTCTCAATGCCTAACTTCCTGTATCATATATATTTGGTCTATTGTCTATCTCTACTCACTAAATCGAAATAAATTTCATTACTGCACCAATTATTTTACTATTATTTTTAGATATCCTATACCCTGACAATATTCACAGCAGTTCCTGACAGATAGTAAGCAGTCAATAAGCATTTGTTGAATAAATGAGCACACAAGTGAATGAATACTAGGAATAGGCCAAAGGTGGTTCATGATAATCAGACAACAAAAAGGCATAATTAAAATGTGACATCTATTTGTGTCATTATTTTGATCTACAGTAAGCTAATTAACATAGCTCAGTAGTTTAAGCAAATACGTTAGCATGTTGTAAAGTACAAATAAGCCAGACTTATTAGTGCCAGAATAGTCAGAACAAGACAGAATAGAAATGCTAGAAGCAGACATGAGAATGTATTATAATTTATTTTTTTATCAAAATGCCATTTCAATATTTGACAAAATAAGGATTAGTTCAATAAATGGAGCTGAGACATTTGATATTTGCTAAAAACAAAAATAAATTAGGGTGGGCCACGGTGGCTCAGTGGGCAGAGTTCTTGCCTGCCATGCCGGAGACCTGGGTTCAATTCCTGGTGCCTGCCCGTGCAAAATGAATAAATAGGTAAGATTCCTATTTCATATCATACATCAAAAATTTTCACTAGTACATTTAGGATTAAGTGCAAAGAGTGAAGCGATTAAAATATCAGGAGAAAATATCACCAAATATTTATCTCAAGGTAGTTAGGGATCTTTAAAACATAAAGTTAAAGGAAAGCATCTGCAAAGAGAAAAACTAACAGATTCGATTACATGGATATTTAAAAATTTTTATGATAAAAATTAGCAGTTAAAAAGATAAAAAGAGCAAATGGAGGAAATATTTGCAACAACTAAGAAAGCAAGGATTTAATAGCTTCAATATAAATGTGTTCTTAGAAGCCACCATTAAAATGGTGAAATGACATGAAAATTAAATCATAAAGAAAAAAATAGAAATTTAATAACAATAGAAAAAATGTATAAACTCACTAGTAATCAAGGAAATGCAAATAATGAGATATTTTCACCCTTCAAAAAGTATTTGATGATAGTGGGGGGAAATTTATAAACACCAGGTATAGAAATAAATCACATTCAGGACAATGATAATATAAAAGTATTAGAAGTCTTTAAAATATTCATATTTTTGAGCCAGGATTTCGACAACCAGGAATTTACAATTAGAAATCATGTAACATCTGCAATGTTATTTTTCCTACCTGGTGAGTGGAAGCAGCCTGAGTGAGTGGCCCCTGCATATAATTTACTCACTCCTCTCCAGCAAACCTGAGCTGCCGCCAAACCATCTACCAATGCCTCTCCATCTTTGGAATTTGTCACTTCCCCCGCCCCCACTCTCCAATTGTCAAGGTTAAAACTCAGCCTAAGAAGTACCTTGTCTCCAGCCACTCCAGCACAAATGATTTCCCTCTTGGGTCCCAAAACAATTTTATTTAAGTCTTATGACTGTTCAGAAGAAGTAAGAGAAGAGAGGGATAAAGGAAGGAAAAGTTCAGGAGAATCAAGAGATGATCAGTAAATAGAGAGACCACTAAATCTTCAATTACTGAGAGATTTCTATCTCAAATCTTCTGCAGAACAAGCTGGAATATAAATGAAGGCATAAACACAGAAAAATATAAGTTGAGATAGCTACACAAATAAGAGAGATTCACTGAGCCCACTACAATAAGAAGGTCAATAACCAGCCCCATCCTGGTAAATAAGTGGTCAGCAGTGGTTGTTGATCATTATAGCAATATCCCTTAAATGAACAGCTATATGCCTTTGAATCAGTCTGTACTGGTTGTAATTAAACTTTATTCTGTTTGTAAGAGCTGTTTTCTGCTACAAAGTATTCACCACCACCCTCTCCTCATCTCACCTCAGTAAATTGGACAGCCATTTACCCACCTCCACTTTTCCAGAAGGAAAATATGATATCTAATGTCATACAAGTTATAAAAAAGTTCTGCTGTAACTACTCTTTATGAATCTAGCTTTCTACAAAATCATTTCAAAAAATGATGCTCTAAACTTCATAGAACGGTTAATCCCACCTCTGATTTTTCAGCCCTCTATTAATAGGAGCCAACTTTCCACCCAAGTCAATAAGTATAATGGCAAAAGACTCCACATCAATTTTAAGACCTTTTGGTACATATTGCCTTCATCTAATGCAAAACATCTCAAGCTGTCAATCAAAAGACAGTTCAAAAATGCAGAGATGAATATGCTTAGAGT
The DNA here is from genome assembly GCF_023851605.1 of Tamandua tetradactyla. Taxonomy (NCBI): domain Eukaryota; kingdom Metazoa; phylum Chordata; class Mammalia; order Pilosa; family Myrmecophagidae; genus Tamandua; species Tamandua tetradactyla. Next base: position 188,369,622 of record NC_135331.1, read on the forward strand.
CTGTGCATAAAATCTGATAACCAGAGCTGAGTAATTTGAAAGTCCAAACATAAGTGCTCCATTAAATTATTTTTAGTGGTATCCAGATTAGACACAGTAGTAGAATATGACTCTGCTTTCTTGTGTTTTAGGATGGTAAAAAAAAAAAGGAATTTTTTTGTTTGTTTTTTTTTTTTCAAAATTATGCTGACCACAGTTGGGATTTTTTAGTGGGTTAGGGGAGGAAAAGTGGGGGGAGAATATGAGCCTTTCGCCCATGGAGAGATCCTCTGAGAGCTTTACTTCTCTCTGCTTTTTTTTTTTTGCATTTTTTAAATCTTGTAACAAGAATGAACAAAGGTGGCAATTCAGACAAGACTTTTGAGCGAGTTTTCTGTGACTAGCAGAAGTTCCTTACTTCTGTATTTCTATGCCAACATAGCATTTTTCCTCACCAAACTTTTTTTATAGTTGTTTGAATTAAATAAATAGAGCCTAATGTTTTGTCCTCTCTAGTTCAAGGATCATTGGTGGATTTTCCAAATTCAATACCTAAAGGTTGGAGATGTTTTTCTGCACTATAGAAATGTACATATGCTTTCATAGGTCAGACTATCTATTCTTAAGAAAAACATATATATATAATTATTTACCTTTCTTTCTGTTCCTTCATTTTTATCATCCATCTGGACTGCTCCCAAAAGCATCTAAATGATGAGGAATAAAAACCACACACCCAAGATAAAGGTAGCATAGACTATCAGAAATTTTGACATAACTACAAGTAGACCCCAGATTCCTATGGAGACTTCTCTCCTGGAACTAATTTTTTCCAAAGGAATGATATTAGTGCTGACCTTATAAATCTTTGTAGATGAACACAATGGCTATGATATAGTCAGCTCTAGATTCTGAATATTTTCTGGAATTAATCCCTCTTTATTACAAGATATTCACTCACTATATATTTCAGAAGCTTTAACAAAGCTTTGAGTTAAGTCTGTCAAGGACAAAACCTATTTTTATCACCATTTAAACCAGTTAACATAAATATGTAATAAATAATTTTAATACAGCGACTAAAGGACTTCGTTGAAGAATCAGTAAGTCCTAAATTTCTTTCTGTGTTGGCATGCACACACACAATAAATACACATCAATTAGTATAAAAAAAAACAACAACAACATACTTTTCAACAGTTAAAAGAAAAAGTCCTTAAATTCTGAGCACAGATCAAGTCTATGATAACCATCTAAAATTTATGAACACTTTATTAATATTAACCTTACATTTGTTGTATTTTATCAGCACTCATACAATTGTCAATAGTAAAGGGAGCCAGTCTGAAATTGAAGTAGGCAACGAAGCCAAGAAAAAATGACTTACACCCAACCATATTGTGACAGCAGACAACCAACAGTTTGTCAGTCAAGTAACAATGGCTATAATATTCAAAATATATTTCTATAATTTAAAGCTACACCTCAAACAGTGGAAGGAGTTGCCAAAGAAAATACAGAAACTAAGATTCTAAACTCATATAGAATACTAATTATTACTATCTATTATGAATTCTGATTGTTTCATTGTAAAAACTTAAAATATTTTGTATTTTTTATTTCACAAATATTTGATCTTATATGAAAATATTTTTATTCTACAAGGAAGAAATAGAAACTAACCTGGTAGATGGGTTATTACAATGCCTCTACAGTCTATGATTCCTTTAAATATTGTATACTCCACACTGCTCAATCTAATGGAACTCCTTTAAAAGGAAGTTGAAAAAAACAATTCAAGGGACCAAATTAAAACCCAGGCTTCCACCCCAATCCAACCAAGATAGCAGAGTGAGATATTTCAGAACACTGTCCCACCAAAGAAGCAACCAGCAAGAAACATCTTTCTCAAAACTCCAGAAAAAAGTTAAAGGCATGCAGTAGCAGGGCAAGCACTAAGTGAAAAGAAAGGGCTATTGAAAAGCAAAGGTATAAGATGGCCTCCTTGCTGGCCCCTTCCCCAACCCTCACTGGCGCTGAGCCAGTCCACACTCCCAGTACAGATTCCTGGGACCAATTCCAGAGGGAGCAGAATACCCTTGTGCACTTACTGGGAGCCTGTATATCCATCCCAGACTGGCTGGTGTTTGCCAGAGGGACTCATCATCCTAGAACTCTTCCTGCCTGTAAAAGGCAGCTCACTGAACTCTCCTACAGAATGCCTTGGAGAATGATCAAGTCATGCTGCCTGGACAAGGGTTTGTTGGCATAGAACATACAATGCAATGCCAGGGAGCATGAGAAAATTGTTTCCTAGACAAGGGTTTGTTGACATAGAACACACAATGTAATGCCAGGGAGCATGAGAAAATTGTTTCCTAGAGAAGAGGGGGCATACAGAATTGTGTAAACGGGAGAATTCCTAGATACCTGCCCAGGACAAGATGCATGTGCATAAAAGGTCAGGAAGGCCCCTAAGCTTTGGCCTGGAGCTGTTCCCTAGACTCATTGTAGGGCTAAACTGTTGAAACATGTGAATCTGTAAAGACTAGGAAAGATGTTTTCCTTTATTCTTTTTGCTTTTTGTGTGTTTCTGGCAACCAAGGAGAGCTCTGTCATAACACTAACTGAAGACAAACTTAAGGAACAGATGCCTCAGAGTTCAAATTCCAGCTATAACATGTTAAAATACCAAGATGTTCAACTTTCAACAAACAGTTACAAAGATACAGAGAGATAGGAAGCAATATCCCTGGCAAAGGAGAAGATTAAAGCATTAGAAATCATCAGAGGAGGGCCAGATCTGGGACATACCAGAGAAAGATATTTTAAAAAATGTTTCTAAATACACTCAAAGAACTTGGACAAAGAATTAAAGGAAACACAAATAGAGTATCAATAGAGAGATGGAAATAAGGAAAAGGAACCCAACAGAATATTTAACAGAGATTAAAACTTCCCTGGAGGAATTCAACAGCATGTTAGAGATGACCGAAGAAGGAATGCACCTGAAGATAACACAATTGAAATCATTCTGTCTGAGGAGCAGAAAGGAGAAAGAATGAAGAAAAATGAACAAAGCCCAAGAAACATGAGAGACACAATCCAGCCTAATAATACATGCAACATGGAGTCCTAGACAGAAGGAGAAGAAAACTCGGGACAGTGTCAAAGAGAATATTCAAAGAAATGACAGCTGAATACTTCCCAAAGTTAACAAGAGATGAATTTCCACATCCAAGTCACTCAAAAATCGCTGAACAGGATAAACCCAAATAGAGCCACAATGTAGCATATTATAATCAAACTGTTGAATGCCAAAGAGAAAGAGTGACTTCTGAAAGCTTCAGTAGAGAAGCAATAGGTCACTTACAAGGGAGCCTCAGTAAGTTTGTGCTGATTTCTCATTGGAAACCATGGAGGCAGGAAGGCAGTGAGATGACGTATGTAAAGTACCGAAAGTAAAAAATCTGCCAACCAAGAAATCTATATCCAGGAAAACTGTCTTTCAAAATGAGGTAGAGATTAAGAGAGTCTCAGACAAAATAAATGAACAAACAAATACATAAATAATTTTTAAAAGCCGAAGGAATTTATCATCACCAGCCTAGTTGGACAACAGACAATAGATTGAGGCTGCAGGAAAAAATAACAATCTACAGTAAGGATAATAACACGGGTAAGAATAAATGTTAGCACTGTTGTATTTTTGTACTTCCTACAGAATCTCAAAGTAAATGCATAACATATCATTACAGACTCATGTTTTTAGACTCACAATGTATAAACATGCAATTTGTGACAAGAAGTATATAAAGGTGAGAGATGGGGAGTAGAGAAACATAGCTTGCGTATACTATTGAAATTAAACAATATCAAAGCAAACAAGATTGTGACAGATTTAGAATGTTACATTTAAGCTCCCTAGTAACTACACAGAAGCTACTAGAGAACAGGCAAACTCATAGAAGCAGAAATTATAGCACAAGATGTCAGGGGCAGGGGGCAGGGAGAATGGGGATGCATAATGGGTGTAGGATCTCTGGGGGAGATGGGACAATTTTATTAATGGAAGGTGGTAAGGATGTTGCAATATCATGAATGTAATTAATCCCACTGAATGGTGTGCATGGAAATAGAATGATTCAGAAATTTGGCAAACAGTTAAAATTGATAGATCTGGGTATCTGCGGGGTAGAAGTATACTGGAGTTCTCTGTATGGGATGTGTATTGTGTTTATAACTGTCCTGTACATTTGTAAGCATTTCAAAATGAAAAGCTAATAAAACAAAAACAGGTTCCCACAAACCCCAACCACAGCTCATGCGGCTCGTGACATTCATCCGCCTCTAACCCCTTCTCTCTGCCTGGGCTTTAGTTCCACTTTTTTGACACTTCTGATTCTGCAATGAATCAATGACCCTACTCTCCTGTGTCAGCATTAAGATCTAATTTTCAGATAGGTCTTAGATGGAGATAAAGTCACCTAGGCTGAACCATTGCAGCACACCATAAAAGACACAGCGAGTGGAAAGGACAAGAAAAGATAGGAACTGCCTCAGTTCTGAGCTGAGTTGAGAAGAGAGGGTGCCACACCTAGAAGAAGGGATACGGCACGGAGAGGCAGGATCCCCACTGACCGGTAGGGCCACCTATGCTGATGGCAGGATGAGGTGGAGGACATCATGAGGCCAAGGCCGTCTTGCACACAAATCTCACCCCACCACTTGACATGTACCATTAGGGTTTCTCACTTTTGCAATTGCCAATTGAGGGGATCCCACTTGAGAGGACAGGAATTGGCAGCCACATGAAAAAAGAACACAGAAAAGCCAAAGTACAGGATAAAGAATTTAGGATGATAAAGACCTTTGAACGAGTAACTGGAATGGAAACAATAACAAACTCCATACATTTCACCTTTTACCTGCAAAGAATTCTATACCTTGATTAAAAAGGAAAAAGAGCAATTAAAAATGAACCAAATTGAAAACGTACCTATTGCAAACTATCGACCGTAGTTAAGAGTAATATTTTAATATTCTTTCATCAACAGTAACAATTGTACCACACCAATACTATGGGTCAATAATGGGAGGGGATAGGGGTATAGGAGGATTTGGGTTTCTTCTTTATTTTTATTTCTTTTCTGGAGTAATGAAAATGTTCTAACATTGATCATGGGATTGTATGTACAACTATGTGATGATATGGTGAGCCAGTGATTGTATATACTTTGGTTGGGTTGTAAGATGTATGACTATACCTCAATCAAACTGCAAAAAATAAAAATAAACCAAGTTGAATATGCACTGGGCATCTACAATATAAATTCCTTGTTGTAGCTGTGGATTTTAAGAAAGAAACAAAAGGTAAAAATGAAAGTAGGATGATAGGAAGGAGGCATATTAATACAATGGAAAGTTACAGCAATAATTAAGCCGCTAAGCAAAAACCTAACACATGCTTTATAGTTAATATGGGAATTTCTATTCCATGTTAAGCTCTATTTAAAGACTTAGTTATGCTGTGATATGGAAATAAATTGGTACCTGATGAGAAAACTGCTGGTTACTCCTAATCTCCAGGGGCTACTCTACAGAAAATTAACTTGTGTGAAAATGTTATGTGACTCTTAAAGAACATTCATGCAAAATCTGCTTTGAGTAGATACCAATTTACAGTTCTCAAAGAACAAAACTGAATCTTGTATGATTTCTCACCAACATATAAAGTACAGAAAAAACATACACAAACTTTTTTTTCAATCCCTCAATTCCCAAAAAAGAAAAAAACTCTCCTGACAAACATAAAGCTGTCTCACTAAATAATATACAAGTATGAATCCTGAAAAATTACAATTAGTAATCTTGCTAAAATAGCTTCTATTTCTATTTAAATAACTCTTGAAAAACTAGGTGTTCTTTTTTTTGGCAGCATTCTTTTATTCATTCCTTTAGCAAATGTTTGTGGGAGCAAATACTATGAACAAGCCATGGTGTTAAAGCACAATACGTGAAGTTCAGATGACTTACTCCTATACTTAAGGAGCTTGAAGAGTCATTGGATAAGACATGTCCAAGGAACAACTGTAATGCAAGGCAAAAATAAATAGATACATAAAAGATAAAAGCAAAATACCAAGGAAGTTCAGAAAAAGGAGAAATTATCTCGCAGTGCTGAGGACAGAATAAGGAGTTTTTTAATGGAGAGCATTCCAGCTGAGTTGGGACGGAAGACCAGGCAAGAGGATATCTACAACTGGAGACGGAAGCTGAAGGAATCCATGTGAAAGAAATAATGCAATAAAAGGAACTAAAGTGGAAAAGCACAGGAGGTGTTTAGAAGAAGGGCCTGAATTCCAGTTGTGTATGTTCAGTAACCAATATATAATTTACAAGTATATTAAGAATAAAATGCTAGACTTTCAGGATTTTTCTAGGAGTTACTAGGTCATACTCAGATTTTAAAAACATGCTTTTTTTTTTTTTTAACAAACTTCAAGCTATTTTCTGTAGGAACAATATAATAAAATTTAGACCTAGGATCTCCTAGCCCAACTTCCTATTTTAAGAGAATTGAAAAATTGAACTTCAAGGAGGTTAAGTGGCATTTTCAAGCTCACACAGCTAATTAATGGCAGCACTGGGACCTGTGTTGGAGTTTATCATTCCAGTCTGGACGAAGGATTTTCCTTCGTCCATGAATACTCTCTTATTCCACACCCTTCCTCTCACCCTGTCCCCATTCATGCATTGGTTCACTGGCTGGCCCAAGCAATCTGTGATCTCCGGAGAGGGTATTTCTCTGCAAGATGCTAATTGGTTCATGTAGGGAGTCAGTCTCCACTTTGGCCTCATTAGCCACAGGCTCTAACCAACTCCTGATCTGAGTCCTTATTAACTGAGAGGGTCAAAACAAATCGTCACCAGGAAAAGGAATTTATAAAAAAGAACCAACAGCAGTTGAAATGTCTTAAACACAACTTTGTTAGATTTGACTCCCCCTAGAGTATGTTGGAGAAAAGACTTGATCCAGTAAATTCTTTTAACTGTGTTTCAGTACACATTTTAAAACATGTGGTCATGCTAAAAAACCGCCAACCCCAATTAATACGTTTTCTTTAAAAATAAAAGTCTGCCTTGACAGATAGAGCTGAAATATTCTGTTGAGAAAACTAGAATAAACCACTGATTTGTATCTCTAACTTACTCACCCATACTGCCAGGGCCAGAGAGATCTGGAGTGAAGTCATTAAATACTGACTCTGACTTAAAGTGTTAAAATTCCAAATTCACAGTAATTGCTTTTGTATGAAACAGAAAGTATTTTTAAGGAGCTTACATTTAATAAATGCCATCAAATCAAATATACCTACCATGAAGTTGTCATTTCTATCATTTAATTTTCAATAACTGAATTCTATGCCATTCAGCTTTTCACCTCTAAAATGAAAAAACAGTCACAGGTAAATGTATAAATGTGACATGTTCCTTTATGTCAAGATAAACATGCATTAGTTCCATCTGGTAAAAAGAAAAAGAATGTAAAATCAGGGATTTGTTTAATTCTCCTAAAATCACTTGAATACATTTAAAAGATTTCTCTCACAGGCTTTGCATCTTCAATCTCAAGATCACGGAAACATTATGCACTATATATCAACTATAATAGAAATATTGATAGGAACAAAACCCGTACTAGGATAACCAAGTTACACGAGCTCTCTTTTGTCCATTCACATTTTATCAGGGGCCTACATGAAGTTTCTCTGAATACACACACACACACACACACACATATTTGATGAGTTCCTGCCGTTCAATATTGGTAGACTCTGTCACAATGGTATTTTAAAAGCTTCACCCCCACATTTAAAGAGACTAAATTAGAAACTGGGAAATTATATGGGAAAAGAAGGAACCATAAAATATTAATATGAAAAATACCTTAACATTCCTCTGAATGTATTCAGGAATTCTACTACGTAGAAAAATACATCTATTTTAGATGGCTCTAATTGTCCAAAATGACCCTTGAAGTAAGGCTCCTCTCAATAAAAAAGACTTTCTTTAGACCTTAGGTTCCCAGCTATTAGTCGATTAGTAAAGCACTTCGGCTTGCCCACTAATACTAATAATTAACTGGATTGATTACTGTATGTGAAGGCACACAGGAGAGTCATGCTGGGGGAATTTATAAAAGATTGGTTATTTATTTAAACACTGTGGTGCATTAAGAGTTCACTTTGGCTTCCTTGAATAACGCCAAGTGGATAATTGTTCATCTTCTGCAAGCTGGGAAAATACTTAAAAGTCCAGTTTTTCACAAGTTGCAAAATGTACTGACTAATTCTTATAATATTGTGTTACACAGTTGCGATGGCTCTTGATGTCAATCGACATGTCCCATTCCACAGCCTGGACTCACTTGACTTTCTGTGTATTTAAGTGACACTCTTGTTTGAAATCTGGGTGCTCCTTATCCCTTTGAGTCACAGGCTGTGTCTGGGAGCCTCTGCTCTGGCACTTTTAGCACTTCATTAATTACTAACTGAAGCAAAGTCCTGCTGTTTTGCAACTCCCCTGCCTTTCTTGGGAAATCACAAGCCCTTGCTAGAAGGAGAATGCAAGACAAAAGTTATCTGCCAAATGTCCAGTTTTGGTGTTTATTACAAAGGCTATTTATCTCAAGGTCTTGTATTTTCTCTAAATATTCAAATTACAAAAGTCTCTGGAGTACCTTTCCATTTAGCAAGAAGGAAACCAGGAAACAGAAATAAGAGTGTTTTTTTTCTTTTTACTATTGCATTCACCTTCAATGCAACTAATATTCAGAGCAGATAGAATGTTGAAGTTATACAGCGAGAGCTGGTGTATTAACTCCCAGTTCACAGAGGCACTTTTTGAGGGACAGCTCAAGTTCCATAGGTAGGGATAACACTCTCAATGTCTCTACACTTACGGTCTGGATTGCTAATTTGGTTCTCAATGTATGCTCTGGTGCACTGTTGTTTGCTTTTTGTGCATGCAAGTCCTGTTTACTCCAAGTCGATTTTAAGCCCTTCAGAGGCAGGGGCTTGCTCCCGCTCTATTTCGTATCTGTAACACCCTGCAGTGCTGACTTCTGTATGTCAATGCTTGCAGTACACAGGACTTCTCCTATTACAAACTGTAACAATTAAACATATAAATAATCCTACAAATCAATGCAAGGCCTCAAAAAGAACAGGGTTTTGAATGGCAGCCAACATAATTTTGTGAAAAAATAATCTGCCAAACCAAGCTGGTCAAGACAGCAGACATACTAAAGAGAAGCAGTAAATGTAATCCACGCTGGTGTGACGAATGAACTGTTGCCAATATAGAGGCTACACATTCTTGAAATCAATATTCCTCAATCTGGTGATCACATAAGAGTAAAAGGAATCCGAAGGACTGCTTCCCGTGGCCTTAAGAAAATCTCCTCATTCCCCTCATTTTGAACTGTAAGACTCTCAACCAAGCCATGTAACCATTCTGAATTGCCATCTCTCCACACCTATAAACAGCGGTTATCTGCTCTGAAGTGTATCCTTCCAGAACCAGAACTTTCCCCAACAAAGCGACTTAGAGTTGTTGAGAATCATTCATTGTTCTACATGCAGTGATGGCTCTTGATAAAGATAAAGAGATGAAGGGTGATTGAATCCCATCTCTGCCTCTGCACTCATCCTTTCCTATTTGGGGCACCTGCATCTCACCCCTCATTCTCTCCTGGCCCCAGACTTTTTGCATCCACTGCCAACTGTCACCCAGTAGAACGATCTAGGGGTACCAAGACAAAACTGAGCTCTGACAAGGTCACCAGACAAAAAGAATGACACCATAGGATTGCCAGTGTTTCCCAGGCTTCTTTGTTAAATAAACAGATGATGAGGTCTCTTCCCTGGACATTCTGATTCCTGAGTCTGGAAGTTCTGAACCTAGACCCAAGAATTTACTATGCTAACAAAGGCTCTAGGTAACTCTTATCTTTTAGGTATGTTTGGGAAAGAGTAGAACAGTGTGTCTCCACCCTGGCAGTCTGCTAGAATCTCCTGAGGAGAGTTTTAAATCATACAGATGCCCCAGTCCCCAGGGATTCTGATTTAATAGGGCTGAAATAGAGCCCATTCAGCAGTGCTTTTAAAAGCTTCCTCCAAGGATTATACTATGAAGCAGCTCCTCAAATTTTAATGTGCATTAAAATCACTTGAGAAATTTTTAAATTGTTTAAAAATCAGTAGAGTGAAATTCAGCAGTTCTAGGATAGGGCTTGAGATTCCACATTTCTAACAAGCTCCCAAGTGATTTTCCTCTATGAGTTCCAAACCCTAATTTGCCCTAGAATTGGCCTGAAACCTTGTGCTGCCTTTATATTCTGAGGCCTGTGGGATAGAATGGAAACTCAGTCCAGAGAAGGGACTAGAGTCAGAACACTCTCTGAAGGTGGTCACTAGGCCTTATGGCAAATCTCAGTTTTGCTTTTTGTTCCAATTTAGTATCAGTATTTCTGATCAGACAAAGGATAAAAAACTTGACGTTATATAGAGGTCGGTGGTCTGTCCATTAGGTCAGTGGTGATTAAAGATGACTTAACAAATTCTTTGTTGCTTCTTTTGTTCTAGTTTGCTAGCTGCTGGAATGCAACACACCAGAGACAGACTGGCTTTTAATAAAAGGGGATTTATTTTGTTAGTTCTTCAAAGGAAAGGCAGCTAACTTTCCACTGAGGTTCTTTCTTACGTGGGAAGGCACAGGGTGATCTCCACTGGCCTTCTCTCCAGACCTCTGGGTTCCAACAACTTTCCCCATGGTGATTTCTTTCTGCACTTCCAAAGGCCTGGGCTGAACTGCAAATGCTGAGATGAGGTGTACTGAGCCGCTTGGGCTGTGCTACGTTGAGTCTCTCATTTAAGCACCAGCCAATTAAGTCAAACATCATTCATCGCAGTAGGCATGCCTCCTAGCCGACTGCAGATGTAATGAGCAACAGTTGAGGTTCAGGTACCATTGGCTCATGTCCACAGCAACAGAAACTAGGCACCTTCATCTGGCCAAGTTGACAACTGAATCTAACTACCACATCTTTTATCAAGAGATGGTCTACTAGGGAAACTTCAGAATCATGTCTGGCCCTGTAACCTATTTTGACCCACAGACCACAGTAGAACAGATACTGTAGGAGTGCCAAGCCTTGGCTTCAAAAAGCCTAGCCGCTTTCATTTGCCTGCTTTTAGAACAGGAGACTGCCAAGCTCCAAGGGTGAAGATCTACTTGAAAGAGGCCCATGTTGGACATCTCACCTGAGCCCAGGCCCTGGCTAACCGGACAGCTGAATTTGGCATACAAGTGAGCCCACGGAAGATCAGCAGGAGAGGCAGGCAACACACGCAGGCATCAGAAGCCATACACAGCTGATATTTTAAGCCAATAAGTTTATGGGTAGTTTGTTACACAGCAATACATAGCTGTTACAAGCTCCTAGAGAAAAATATCCTTTGTTTCTCTCCAACTTCTTGCAGAATACTTCTCACTGAGGCAATCTTACATATAATTGCCAACTGGAAAAGTGGCACGCAGGCTGGCATTCACATATCAATGCTACCAGCCACTCAGAGTCTTTCCTCCTGCTCAAAACAGCCTGGAATTCCCCTATCCGGTGCCTAACCCAAAGGCTCAAACCTGACAGGCCAATGTGGAAACCAGTATATTTCTAGGAAGAAACGATTATACGAGGGAAGAGAAAGAGGGGAGAAGGACAGAGCTAAACCTGCCCTTTCTCTCCTATAGGGGAGCAAGACTTAGGTTTCAGAGCAGGGAACTTCTGATTAGGGGAGGGCTAGAAAGCCGAAAGAATGAGTGAAGCAGGGGACTTTCCGGAAGGTGGGGTGTACAATATGCCAGACAGGGGAGCATGTTCCAGAGGAATGCTACAGGGTGTGGCAGGCAGGAAAATGGAGACTGCTAGACACCTAGGAAGGCTGACCCTCATTCCTCTGATACACTAAATGCTCACAAAGGCTTTGAGGAAGTCAGAGAAAGGAAACATCCCTTTTCCCAAACGAGAGCAATCTGCCCACAGTGTAGCTACAGCAAACTAGTCAAATCATTAACCTACACTGACACCCACGCCTACACGTGCGCACGTACACACACACACACGCACACACACACACACACACACACACATATCAGCCTTCAACAACACTCCCACACGGGCAGCACAAAGCCTTGGGGGGCCTCGGAGGAGGTAGAGGAGGCCCAATAGCACCCTCGGAGCACGGCCGCCTGCCCAGCAAGGAGCAGCCAACCTTGACCACTGACCGCCACAGAAAATGCCAGAGGAAGAGCTGACCCTCCAGCTCCGAGTCAGGGCCCATTAAAGCAAAGGCAGGAATCCTTCCATATCCACAGGAGGGTTTAGCGTTATAAGATCTCTTTCTTTGCCTCCCGCCTCAGCATTGTTCCTCTTTTCTCTCCCCACAATCCAACACAGCCCTTATCACACAGCACTTATCACCTGAGAGCTCTGTGATTTTCGTGCCTGCCCCCCTCACTCCCTCCCTGCCTCCCTCATTCCTTCCCTGCCCCCCTCACCCACTCCCTGCAACCCCACCACCCCCTTGCCCTCCACTTCCAAACTGTGCATCTCCAGGGTCTAGCATGGTGTCTGCTGCACAGCCGGTGAAAGCTGAAAACAGGGGAACTAGCTGACCAGAAGCAGCAATCCAAAGGTGAACCACAAATGCTAGGTGAGTCTATAGATGAAGAGAGGTTTTTTCAGTTTATTTTTTTAAGATCACCGCTTTGAAGACATGTTTTCTAAAACCTGTGGTTGCACATGCCCTTATGAGCTTCCATGTGCCATTTCATTTCTGCCATAAACTGTAAGTTTGCTTTTAATCAGAGCCCTGATACAACCCATAAAGGCATTGCTTTAATATTCCTGCATTAGAATATTGCAGGCTCGCACAGCAGGCACCATGAACAAATATTTGTGGGATGAGTAAAGGACTGATTTGCCTTAGCTGCCCCCCTACACTATGCTTTCCAATGCAGCACCCTTTTCCACCTATGGACTGCACAAGATTGGCTTTAGACCTGGAAGGAAAAAATAAATAACCAAAAAGCGACTTAGTTAAAACATACCTTAAAGTAACATCATCTTTTACTGCTGGTGTTTCCTAGCTGCATTGCTCTCTTTTCTTGCTTATCACCTCGTCTCTATTTCCCTGCTACAACTTCGAAGGTGACCTTCGCTTCACTCTTTGACACTCTGATTCTAGACGGTCACTCTGTTTTATCCATGACCTCACCGCTTGGGTAAGGCAGGACGACAGGACAGAAAGACCCCACCTTTAAATCAGAGACCCAGCCAGAATTTTGGTATGATACTTTGATGTAGCATTACAGGGAATCAAAGGAGACACTGAGGCACCCGGGGACCAGGGACACGGAGAAGCCATTTCTACTCTCCTAGGCCTGAAGACCCAGGGCAGGAAGTAAACGGTTTATTAAAGCCTGATTGAGACCTGGAGCCACAGAGAAGGAGAAAATTTAAAAGAGCTTTAGTCTCAGAAGGTGCAGTGGCCAAAACCATGGCAGAGCAGAGAGGGAGCAGAACCACCCTGTTCTCCCATTCTCTGATCCTCTGCTCCTGCCGGCGCTGGCCAACTCAAACAGAAAGCAGAGAGTCAGGGAGCTTGGATGACAGTCTACAGAAAGCAACATCCTGGGGAAGAGGGAAGGTAGAGAACCCAGATCTCCACATAACAGAGAACAAACAGGACAGTTGCCCTCTATAAAAACTTGGACAAATGTCTTTACTTCATCGGCTGCAGTTGTCTCATCTATGAGACAAAGTGTTGTGAGGCTTCTGAAAGACACTGCATGCAAGGGGACCTGCAAAAAAATATGTTTGTCAATATTATCCTTCCTCTGTCCTTGTACTCTACATCTTATAATACTTTGATGTCTTTTGTAGACACCTCCCAACCAAGACCTGTGGTCACAGTCACCCAAGCTTGCCTGTTAACCTTCTGAAACATTTGGACAAGGCATGTGTATGAATCCTCATGTAAAGGCATAAAAAAGGAAAGGGAAGGGAAAACACTAAACCAGAAAGGAGGTCCTCATTCAGTGAAAGCTATGCTCCTTCCTCACCTACAATTCCTAAAACTCAACCGAGAGCAGTTCCTCCCAGAGGGCCAGAAGTCTTTCCTCTACTCTCTCTAGGGTGTGAGGTTTAAATCTTGGTCTCCCTGTTATTCCAAAATCTACAGATATCTAGACAGTTTAAACCACCTGTAGATCTCTCTTTGCTGGGCCATAGTCATCTAGGATTCTTGTTTATAGCTCAGACATTTCCAGAAATGCAACAATTTTGTAAGCAGATTCCTAAATTGGGACCTCTTCAATTAAACACAATTCTGTATGTGAAAGCTGTGATGTCATACAACTAGAAATAGCTTTGACATTTGCGATTACAAGTCTGCCTTTCTTTCTGGGTGCTATTGCAATTATTTTCAGACTGAAAGGGACCTTGGAGATCATTTAGTTGAAGTCTCTCATTTTCCAGATGAAGAAAACAACAGAAATATGGAGCAATTCACCTTAATTCTCAGATGCCTAATCTAGCTTCCTAACTAGTGCAACTATCACCTCTTTATACTAAAGCTCTAAAATCAGTTTCCAAGGTTTTATATTCATTATATCAACTACTCTTGGATAGTCACTTTTTAGGTGATCCCAGCATTCAGCTGAATTGTGAAGAGGTCTAAAAACCTAGGCACACTACACTGTGCGAAGCACAATTTTGCGAGTGTCCCAGAGTTTCATTGGGCAGGAAGAGCATTCTTTCCTGTTGACAGAAAGCAATCCATCACGGGTCTTGATTTGCTCATTGTCCTAATGCCATATAACCATTTAATCACTTTTTAAACCACTATAATCATTCTGTCTCCTTCCTTTCTCTCTTTAGAAGTGGTGGTTGCCCTCCACCTGCTCATTTCAATGACGTTTGAATATTGCTGTCTGCTCTGTTTCTCAGGGGTGACTTCTAGCTGCGTCAGTCACACGGGCCTTGATAGCAGCACCCTGCTTGACTGATTTACCCAGGCGCCTCCAGAACTGAGCAACCAGAGGGGTGCATTTTCGGGATCTGCATGTTAGTTCGCTCTGTGGTATAATGACTGATGTCAGCTCAAACTTTGCCAAACATCTCTCAACACTACTAGTTGCATCCCATTCCAAACTATTGGGTTTGCATTCTGTTTCTGGAGCACAACCCCTTCTACATATTTGCAGTATGGGTTCAACAATATGATAATCATTTTCTTTCCTTAAAGTGCCACTGCTGCAATGGATAAAAATAACTTGTTACTGTTGTCATTGCCTAGGTTGGGGAGGTGGTAAAAGAGAGATGAGACGTTCCAGTAACTAGTCTGGATGTGTTTAACCGCCTATCTCTGGCCCAAGCTATTCTATCCTCCTGGCCCAGGTCTCTTAAACTCCTCCTGGTTATCCAAACTCTATGGGAACTTAATGCTTTCCTGAGAAAAAATAACAAATAAATATTGACCTCTATGGTGAGTCTATGGTTTTTTAACTTGCTTTAGACTCGGGCCCTGGAATCCACTGCCAGCAACACTGCTTTTGTGAATATCGTTTCCTTGATAAATAAATCGTCCTGTGTTGCACAAAATAGGCCACAGTATGCTTCCCATAAGCTGCTAGAACAGTTGAGGGAAAGTAAGACTCAGCCATCAAGTAAACACACTTTTAATAGTACACTAACATGGATCAGGAAAAAGTTATTCTAAAGCATACTTCTAAGGGAGAAAGAATACACTCACAGTTTATTTAATTTTTTCCTTATGTTTCTTCCAAACAGCGTTTATTCTTTGACAAGCTTTTCCTGCCCACTGCATCTAGCACTCCTTTCCCGGGACGGCTCAATAACTGCAGCTTCTCACTGGGTTTGTTTATTTATTTGCACTGCCATTCTTGTTTTCATCCAAACCAACATATGTCTGCACAACACACAGTGAAAAGTCAATGTCTTTCTTTGTGTTTATTTCCCTGAAGTTGTTCACCAAATTGCTTTTTTACATCCCCTTTGCAATCTCATCCCATCCGGCTCAAGTATCCTGGATTAGAAAGGACTTTTCTGGAGTCCTTTTCAAAGGAAGCCTCCCACAGTCTTTAAATCCCCCCAGGTTTTATGGTGCAGATATTCAGAAGCTGAGCTATTAAATAAGAAGGAAAGCAAAGGGGAAAGGCACAGAAAATGGAGGAGCTTCTTTTTTGGATAACCATTATTGGAATTGCTCTGTTATCCATAACTTTCTGGTAAAAGTTTATTACTTTTAATAAATGGTGCAAACACAGTCATTTGCAACTAGAAATTAAGCAAAGGGCCTCCAGAGTAGATGTGGGGCTTATGCGTGTGAGATGGGGGAATGGGGGGGATAGGGAAAAAACGGTTCCACTACAAAAAGAAATACTGTAAATTGGAATTCTTAAAAGCAAACTAAAAATCACAATCCCGATGAGGTGTCTTCCTCATAATATCAAACCAAAAGCAAACTTTAAAACCCTAACACATTCAGCTATGCATATTTATGAACTATATTTAATTAAAGAAACAGCACAGAAAGTTCCAGTCTCTCACATTCTAATTTTTAGCACCTTTGGGGGAAAAAAGTGTATTTCTTGTTCACTTTCTTTTGCATCCAGGCCATTTCATTTCCTCAATCCTTACTTTGAGGGTATTTAACAACTGCCCCATTAGATTCCAAAGGCCCAACACTTGTTAATATTACAGGTTTGAAAATTGGGATGGGTAGAAGACATGTCCCTTTACTCTTTCCTTTAATTTATCCAACCCAAAAATTGAAGACAAGGCAAGAAATCTACACAGTAACTGAGATTACAAATGGAGGAAAGAGAGAGAAATAAAAACCTTGCTTGTTTTCCTGCAAGCAAGGTTTTAGCTATTTTCCAACCCTAAATCATTTGGGCATAAGAACTAGCAAGGTGTCTGAGCAGGAACTTTTGCCAAGCGACCCTGCTGAAGTTTGGGGCTGTGTAAAAACGTGGCGCTGCAGAGGCAGTCCATATTGTGTTAAATATAACACACAGCACAAGTTTATATTAAAGTCACGCCAGGGGCTTGGGACTTTCAACTAAATACTTCTTCAGTAACTACTGAAAACTCAGAGGCTGTGCTACTGGAGAAAAGAGGTGGGAAGTTCACCATTGATTAACAGTCAGGGAGTGCACCGCTCAGAAGTGCCGCTCCTGGGGGGGGGGGGCAGAAAACCCAATTCTGCACTGCCAGGGGCCCCCCAGTTTCGCCTGGAGCAGAAGCAAGCAGTGGCTCCCCACCCCCACCCCCACCCCCACCCCAAGACTGGGAAAATCTTTCTAAATTGTCATTCCCAGTCCCCCAGAGAAGAAACCAAAATGCACAACGGATCTTTTCAAGAACATAGGGTTAGAGGGAGCCAGCCGTGCGACGGCGAGCTGACCACGGAGCGAATTGCCAGAGAGGAGAAGGAATCTTCCAGGGCCGCAGCAAGGCTCTGTTTGGAAGAACGCTGCAGTAGAAATGCATTTCCAGACTTCTGTCCTGGGCGCACACCCTTCTAGGTCCCCCCAGGTGGCTGGCGGCGGAGCGGACCTTCAGCGTCCACGGAGGGGGCCCCAGAGCCATCTGCCCGGCCCCCAACTGCAGCTACTTTTATTGAAAGAAAGGAAGGGAGAAATGCAACCGAGGAGAGGCTCAGGAAAACTGGCAGGGAGTCTGCAGCCACAACCCTTCCACTGAGCCGCCCTAGAGGCAGGGGGCGAGCTGCACTGAGGCCTGCCGCTGGGTGTGGATGGGGGCGCAGGGGTGCGCGCACGCCGGGAGCAGGGCGCGCCCAGCCCCAGAGGAGCCGATCGGGTTGGGGGTTGGGGGTTGGGGGTGGGGGGGTGTCCCTCCTCTAGATCTTCGCCCTCAATGCTCCCAGTCCCAGCGCGCCCAGCCCTCCCCAGCAGCCGCCCCTCGGAGGGGCTCTCCGCAGTACGCTGTGCCTCCCTGGCTCTGCCCAGCTCGGGTTCTCCCGCGGTCTTTGCAGCGTTGGGAGATGCTCGGCGGCAGACCCGGGACCCCTTAGGCGCCTCTTCCCGTCCCTCTGCCAAATAGCAACGCCTGTACTTTTCCAGCTCCCTCTTTTCCCTCTTGAAATTGAAAGTTATTGAGGTCGCTCAGGGTTGTTGCTCCGGCAGTTTCCTTCCCCGCCCCCGAGCTCCCCCCGCCCCCCCCCCCCGCAGCCATCCCCCTCCTCTCCCCCTCTACTCCTCCGCCCCCTCCCTCCTTCCCTCCCTCCTCCCCTTGGGGTGCTCCAGGCAGCCCTGCCCAACACTGGAGCGGCTCCTGCTCGCGCGCGGCAGAAGCAGCTCGGGGTCTCTCCGCCGCGCCTTGGCCATGGCAGCGGCGCCGTCAGCACCCGCTCCGCTGCGCTCCCGGGGCCCCCGCCGCTGCCGCCCCGGCCGCCGCAGCCTCTGAGCCCCAGGGGCCGCCGCAGCCCGCCCGGATCCGGCTGACGATGCTACCTGCGGCCGCCCCGACGTGGCCGCCTGCTGCTACCGGACCCCGCACCCGCGGCTGTGACAGCCACCCTCGCGATGCCGCCGCAGCTCTGGGCGCCGACAACTTGAAAGTACAATAGTTGGTTTCCTTCCCGGTGCACCCGCCCCGCTGCGCCTGCCACCACCTCACGCCGGTCGGATCGGAGTGGAGAAGTGGTCCCGCTGCTCGGGTTTCTCTCTGTATATACGCCCAACACCTACATATATTTTAAAAACATTAAATATTATTGACAATCAAAAGAAAAAGGAGAAAAGGAAGGGAAACATTACTGGGTTACTATGCACTTGCGACTGATTTCTTGGTTTTTTATCATTTTGAACTTTATGGAATACATCGGCAGCCAAAACGCCTCCCGGGGAAGGCGCCAGCGAAGAAGTAAGTGCAGGGGGGCCGCGTCCGCTCCTTCCCGCCGCGCTCACCTGTCGGGTCGCTTGGCCCGTTCGCGCCCAGGCTGCTCGCGGCCGCCCGCGCCCTGCGCCCCACGCCTCCGGGAGGAGGGAACGCTGTGGGTGCGCCGGGCACCGAAGGCGTCTTGGGCGCCGCCTCTCCCGCCCCCGTCCGCGTGCAGCCTCGCGGGGGCCCGAGGCGGGCGGCGGGACGCTGAGGCGGTTCCGGCGCGCTGGAGGCCCGGGGGTCGCGGGCGGGCGGCTCCGCGGTCGGCTCGCCGCAGGGACGCGCGCTCTCCCCCGGCCTCCCGGCCGCCTCCTCAAGCGCCCGCAGCTCGACCCGCGAGATGCTGCTGACCACCCGGCGGACGCCGGGGAGGCGCGGCGGCGGCGGCGGCGGTGCCCGCAGCCCCTCGGTGGGACCCGCCCGGCGCGTGTCGGCGCGGTTCGGCAGCCCGTGCGCCCACATCCCACGCCGGCCGGTACTCCCACGCCGGCCCGTGCTCCCACGCCGGCCCGTGCTCCCACGCCGGCCCGTGCTCCCACGCGCGCGGCGCCGGGTTTCCAGTAAGTCTCCAGCTTCGTGCACGTGAGCACTCTTACCATCCCAGGCCCTCTCGGGGGCTCCCCTGGGGCAGGCGCGTCCTGAGGGTGGGCTCCCGCCTACACGCTCAGCGCGGCCCCTGGCCTGACCCCTGTTCCTCCTGAGGCTGGCTCGTGAAGGCTGCTTGGACAAGTGCTGTAGCCCGCCTGAAACGGGCACGTGGGGCTGGGCGGGCGGCAAGGCGGCGCCTTCCCCGGCTGAGGGGACAGATGCGAGGGTGGCACCTCTCGCGTCTCAGCCTTGCCCTGTGCCCTAGGCGCGCTGGGTCTGTGCCCTCTTGGGCAGCCCCTTCGCAGGCTGCGCTTGCCGGCGCAGCCCCGGCTCCAGCGACGGGGTTGCGGGTGGGGACGGCGGGGGGCGACGAAAGCTCCCCTGGCGCGCCCCCCACCCTCGCCGCCCGCAGAGCCGGGGCAGGCACGGGTGCGGCTGGGAGCGCACAACACCAGCTTGTGTGAGGTGGAGATTTAGGATCGCTTCTCCGCCGCTGTTCGTCTCTGCCCTGCCCGGGCCGTGAGGGTCCCCTGAAAGCTCCTTTTGTACCGCTCGCCCCGGGCAGACAAGGTCTGATTCACCTGAGAACTGCCTTTAAAAAACGTGGCAGGGCTCGAGCGCCAGGGGCTGCAGCCCGGCCTCCCGGCCCTAGGATCGCTTAGCAGGGGGCAGGAGGGCCTAAGCTAAACATGTCAAGGCATCCGATTTGTTATTCTTGGCCTCTGAGTGGTTTGTCTTTTCCATCACTCCCCACCTACTCTTTCGCCTGAGGCCGTGCGGCCGGGGGCTCGAGGATGTCTTCGCGCCTGGTGGTGCCCACCGCCCCTGGTCGCCAGGCACGGCGGGGGGAAACTGAGACGGCAGGGAAGGGAGGCCGGGCGAGGCGCAGAGTTCCAGCCGCCCACCGCTTACCCGCTCCCTCACCCCGCTTAGGAATCCAGACCCCAAGCCACACGCTGACGGGGACGGAGGGTGATCCTGTGGGTCAGAGTGGCACAGGAGTCTCCGTTTGTGATTCTGGGGCCCAACTTCTGAAGAAAGACGCCAGAAAGAAAGTTTACTGTCCAATGCTTCTTTCTACGTCCAGACGGGCCCACGGTGTTGGACAGTGGGCGCGTGACAGTGGGCGCGTGCGAGTTTGATGCACCTCTGGGCTGGGCTTTGGGAGGGATCGCGGAGTCAAAAGCCAAATTGCTTTGCGATCCGTCTTAGGGGTCTCGAGACGATGTCAAAGGCGCCCTCTGGTTGTGACGCAGAGATGAGGGAGGGGATGGGTGGAATCGGGTTGAAATAACAATTTTGTGTGGGAGTGGGGCTGGGAGAGAGCTGCTGCAGGGGACGGATGCTCTTTGCTCTTTTGCTTTGGAGTCTGCGTTTGCGGCTGGGTTTGCTGGTGCATTCCTAGGTGAGGGGCGACCCCTTGCGTCCTCTGAGGAGAGGGACGAGGCTCACTTGGCAGGTGCAGCCCGGCTTTTTGGAGAATTGGGAAGGGAGAGAACTTCACTAAGTGTCCAGAAACTCAAGCTCAAACTGCATATGAACAAACCCATATGGATCGTTTCATAATAAACAGAATCTTTGGAAACCTCTAAAAGAGACAAACACCTTTTCTCAACTAGGGACTTGGAAAAGTTTTTGAAACAATGAGATAGTGGCCAAAGGGTTTTTTAAGAGTGTGCCTTTCCTACTTGTTTTTCCTGAGAAGTAACTAAGATGATTAGTTATAGAGTATCCCTTCTGACCTCTAGAGAAATAACTTCACTTTCCTAAACCTTTAAAGCTATCACTAAATAAAGAATTGCAGGAGGTAGAAAATTAAGGCGTCAGGACTATTTTTCAAAACTGTTTTTTAATTCTTAGTAGAAGCTTCTTGCCAAAAACAAAAAAGATTCATTTTCATTGTCAAATATGTCAAGTAAAAAGAACCATGGCTTATCCTTAGATAAAGCAGATAAAGCCGCATCGGTACTGTCCTGTTTATCTCAAACAACCCGTATTCCATTTGTTGCTTCTTTGTTACAAACTAGTGATCTTGCTTTCCCATATAAAAGAAGCAATGTTTTAAACAGTAGCCTTGTACATTTAAAAATATCTACTGAGACTTGGGCGAGTAAATACACAATAGTTTTTTTTCTATTTGGATTTATATTCAACTCCTAGAAATTAAAAAAATTGAATTTATGCAAGACAAACATTAAATTCTATCCTAATTCAAAAACCCCAAGCAGCAATGTTTTTAGAGGTAAACTCTCGCTTTAAGTATAGGATGCTAGATCAAAAATCCTCAACTCAGCTGTGGATTCATTTCAAGCTCTGCTTTGTAGCTTGGTATAGCCAGCCTCTGAATTCCAAGTTATCTGCTAATAAATGGAAAGGTCATATTTGCCATAGTAATATTAACCAAAATACCTTACAATTTCACTGCATTTTCACTTGGGTTATCTCACTTGGGCCTCTAAATAGACACTTGAAGTACGGGTGCAGCTATTAATATTACCATTTTACAGAGAAGGAAATACAACAAACGAAAGCTAAGTAACCCATACAAAGCCATACAGTTATGTGGAACTTGCCTCCTGCCGTGAACCTCATAGTTATTTATACTGCATGTTGATCCATGTCATAGAGAAGATGTCAGGCTGATTAAGTAATAAATTTGATGATCTCCAGACCATCATTTATACAATACTGTTATCTAACATTGAGCTGTTTTGGTTGACTGGAAATTTTCAATTGAGATTTGTATTTATTGTACATCAACAACTAATGCCAAAGAATTAAATGCCTATTACTAATAGTAAAGCATGCTAAATAGAATATCATATCGATTAATATTATTTAATTATTCAGAAGACATCGTAGGACCATAAAACTATATTAATAAAATCACATGCCATTGTACAATCCTTTTTATTTGATTCCATCTTTTCTTTGAGTTTTAACTGTTTGAATTCCAGATAAATGCAGGATTTTAAAAGCCATTGTATGTATAATAATTATAAAGCACTCCCATTGTACCAGCCACGAAACTTTTTTAACTCTTTCATAAAAATCTCAGGAAAAAAAGGAGCGAAAATACTAAAGGTAATCA
The DNA here is from genome assembly GCF_023851605.1 of Tamandua tetradactyla. Lineage (NCBI taxonomy): Eukaryota > Metazoa > Chordata > Mammalia > Pilosa > Myrmecophagidae > Tamandua > Tamandua tetradactyla. The sequence goes on from NC_135331.1 coordinate 188,392,334, forward strand.
TTTTAAAGGTAATAAAATTGAAACAAAAATTTATTAGAATATTCTGGTCGTTGATCATGAATTGCTCCAGTTGTTCAGCCGTTCTTGAGATTTTGATATGCTCTTGGTGATTATATTGCTAATCCTGGAAACACGCCAAGTTAACCAATAAAATAACAATCTGTCATTTTAATAAGCATTTTGTGATACAAATTTTGAATCATGATGTGGTTTGGATATTGGTTATAAAGCATTTTTCTTACCTGTCTACTTTTGTCAGCAGTCTACCTTGTTTTTGAGAGAAACATTGTTTTACAAATATAGACATGTACAAAATTTGCTACATAAAGTATACTCTTCCACATATAATGTGACATCTCTATTAACCAAAACTACAATTCAAATTATAGTCAGTAGTGGCAGCATCTAAATATAAACAAAATACTTTTGTTTTCGTGAATTCTAATCATCATTGTTTCTTAAAATAGTCTTTCATTCTATTGTTTTATTCTCTTTTATTCTTTAATAGAAGAATTTTACTAGTAAATATATGTATATAGAACTAATAGATGAAATACTGCCTTTTTAGTCCCAAGATACTCTAGATAAAATAACTGAGAGTATAAAAATGAATAATGAAACTAATTTGATGTCATCATTTCAACAATCCTTTAAGTGTGAAATCTGAGCAATATTTTCACTTGTAAATGGATAAGCTTCGCTAAATCAATTCTCTATTAAATATTTCCCTGGCATTTGATATTTGACAAATTAGGTCCCCAGAAAACAATTAATGAAAATTACAATGTGGTAGTAAAACTTGACTTTCAAGTTATTAGAGGTAAACCCTTGCTAAACTACTATAAAGCGAATTTATTAGTCATCTGATCACTTTAGACAACTTGAATCTGGACAGAGATCTCCAGATTGCTATAAAATGTCTAAAATATTTTCTAGGAAATTCAGTTAAATGGTTAGGCTTTTTCAAAGCAAGAGTTATATTAAATCTCATGTAATTTTGATAGAATGCTATGTAGAAATTGTCAGAACCCTACGGAGAGATGAGACTCAAAAGATCCCTCTACAATTAGGAGGATAAATCTCAGAATATAAAACTATTCGAGATATGGTGAGTTACTAAATCATCTTTTCCCCTTTATCTCTGTCCAAATACTTCATTTTGGATGTTGTCCTGACCACCCCCTTCCCACTTCCTCACTATTACTCCCCATCCCTCCTCAAAGAAATCCTTTCCAAGTGGTGAATTCTTGAAATGCCAACAGAGTTGGTATTGTGTTTCACGAAATATAAGAATCAACTGTGGTGACCACTAGGAAAACATCATTCAGTTTTGAGAGCATGGTAAGGCTCATGCAAGACAGTATGTTGAAATTATGTGTCTCACTTGGTTAGGGCTGTTTCTCTCCTAGCAGTGCACTGTACACAGGCATTCTTTCAAGAATGGTGATTTGAAGAAGTGTTGCATCGTAAATCATATAGATTTTGTTTGTCTTACTTTGGATTTTGAAGTAAAAGTGGGGATCATTTTCTTGATTTGGATTTCTTTCTCAAAGGTTAGAATGATTGGATTATCTCGAGTAAGCCATCCCTTGGACAAACTAGTAAGTGACATACTTTGCAATTATATTTTCACCAAAGGAGAAAGTATAAAATATACATCTGAAAACAGGGGCTATCCAGTTTGCCCACTTATTTAATTCAGCCCATCAGATTTTTCCATTCAGGAACATTACTAGCGCTCTGATTAAGGTTGTCATCCAGCAGTTCTGCAAAGAATGGAATGTTCCATTCTCACGGATTGTGGGGGTGTTGAGAATACTTAATGTCTGAGTGCTATTGAATGCCAAGAAATCCCATTTTCTGCTTCAAAGGTTCCAACAACATGAAACTTTTAAACAAGATATCTTAATTCTCTTCCTATGTGAACATTTTTAACACTTTTGAAAATTCATTTTTAAAACTATGGTTCCAGGTACCTCATATCTGATAAGAGCATTTCTGTCTTATTTGTAATCTTGGCAGTGGACCTAGTTACCATCTGCTGTTACTACAATTCTTCGGAAAATTGTTCTTGGAAAATGTAATGATGCCAAAGAATATTATTTCTAATTAAATATGTATTTGGTAGTTTTAACTGTCTTTATATTTTACGCAAGAATCTAATCTACTCTTTGAAACACAATTTAGTGGGGAACAAGTGTCATAAATTCATGGCCAGCACTGAGACCTGAAAAGGCTCCCAGAGACCAGTGTAGGCTGGGAAAAGTAGATTGAAAAATAGAAATCATGTGTTCTAGATCCCATTTTGCTACTAATATCTAGATAACCAAAACATGTCCGTTTGTCACACTAGTCTGCAGTTTCTCATTTGTTAAATGAGGAGCTTTTCTGAAATTTAGCAATCCCTATTGCCTGTTCAACTTTTAACTTTTGGGTTTGAGAACATAGGTCATCATTAGGGAGTTAAATAGTTATCCTAAATTTGGTTGTTTTATTCAAGTAAGTTTATCAGGTAAAGATTAAGAATGGAATGCAAATAAATGTATGCATTTAAATTCATTGCACAAAGATTAAGTAATAAGCAATTTATCAAAGTAGAGAATGTATTAACTGTAGCATGCCTGTTTTAGTTTTCCAGCTATTAAAACAAGTATCATACAATGGGTTGGCTTAAACAATGGTAATTTATTGGCTCACCGTTTTGAAGCTAGGACAAGTCCAAAATCTAGGCACCAACAAGGCCTTGCTTTGTCCCTGAAGACAGTGGCTTTTTGAGGCTGGCTGCCCATGATCCTTCGTCCTTGACTTTGCTGTCACATAGCAGTGCACATGGCCATCTCTTTTTCCTCTTCTGGATTCCACCGAGTTCCTGCTTCTAGCTGTTCCTGTTGGTTTCCCTCGTCTGACTTTCATTATGCTTATAAAGGTCTCCAGTAATATGGATTAAAGCCCAACCTGATTTAGTTGGATCATCCCTTAGCCAAAGTGACATCTTGAAATGATCTCATTTAAATGGGTCCCGTTCACCAGAATGCAGACCAGGACCAAGAGTGTATCCAAACTGAGGCACAAAATGAGGTCCATATCAGTGCCCAATCCTTCCCATTTCACGTGCCTGAGAAGCACAGCTACCACGTTGATACAGCATATCCACTGTTCAACAGTTGCATCTTTTCCTTGGGCTCAGCATCACAGGGTCTTGGTTTGGAATACCAACTAGAGAGATGCCTTGGAGCTCCCCTACCATGCAGGTTTTCAGAGGTAAAGAAGGGGCGATTACAGTAGCCAGGATTAAGGTCATAAGGCCATGTGCTATAACAGTGAATGACTGAGCAAGAGAGGTAATATGACAAATCAGTAAGTCTTGGCAAGTGAGTAGATATGAAAGGAAAAGAGGAATGAGGCCATCTTTAGCACTAAACTTTGAAGTATAAGGTCTGGGTGAATGGAAGATTGACAGAGAAAAACAAAAAGAAAAAGCAGGAGGAGCAGATTTGATAGGAAACTTATTTTTCCTTTGAGCTATCTACTTTGAGGGGCCAGTAGGACATTTCAGAACTTAGATGTTTCAGACAGTGTCAGGGGCTGAAGATAAGTACTTAAGGGTCATCCATATAATGGGGATAGTTGAACGCAAGAGGAAATCTAGCTGTGCCTTATTATTATCAAAAGTGTTTGCATTTTTGAGTGTTTGCACTTAACTGGCATTGAGAATCACTTGTTGCTGGTATCAAAATAAGATTAATTATATTGTTACTTTGTCTACTTTAAATAATTTAAGATATCATCCTCAACTGTGGTTTCTCACTTTTATAGCACTCTCATGATCACATAAAATTGCATTTACTAGTCTTATGAGCTGCAGTTGTAAGTTGCCATATCTCCATTTGAAGATCACATTGGAAGTTCTCATCAACTACAGAACTGTGTTACTTTGCTGCAGATCATAGGAGACTTGAGAAACCCAATGGCAATGAAAGATAAAGTTTTCTTAAACTGCAACACTTTTGAAATCACTCCATTTGGATCTAGCATCTACTTATAGCACTGACATTGTACTTGCACGATTTCTCTACAGTTGTGCCCTCTTTCAATGAGGGTATATTTGGGTGAGAACTAGCTTGAAGGACTCCAGTCCAGTGAGCTATCTCTCAGTTACCCCCACCCAGTAACTGTCCTACCTCAGTGGCAGAGGCCCCAAGCGCTCTCTTTCTCCCTCCAAATATGGGACTTCTGTATGAGGCTGTATCTTCCAGTGCATCTCCTCTCATCCAAGTCCTCTGCTAAGTACTCGGCATGGACATGGAACCCCACTTTGGGATTAGTTTTAGTTACCTTAAAACATCTTTCTGAAATGAATACACAATAATGCAGTGTACTACAGTCACTCCCATAAATTGTCCTCAGAAAACGAGCTGGTAAGCATATTTATAATTATACCCCAATACAAAGCACATTCCTAAGAGTAAGTGGTGGAGCGGCCCCCATTTTATAACCACATACTACAAACCACTACCACACAATATAAAATGACAGAATTTGTGAGCTGCTTATTTTAGAGCACTGTTTTCTTAACATAGGCTGGATATGTTGGTAAGCAAAAGAGTTGCTAGTTTCTCGTTGATGTGTTCTCTTCTCGTACAAAGGGACTTCACAGGTATGAAAAGGAAACCTCAGCAGGGGCTCTCATGTCTGTAGAAGAACTGGCTGTCACATTTTGTCCATAAGGAAGAGCTAAAATGATACGCAATGTGTGTGAAAATACCTCATGTCAAGCCACAGCTTCATATTCCTCAGAGCCCCTGCTATCTCCATACACATTTTATCTAAATATACATTTATATGTGTTGGTTAAACTGAGTTAGTAATAATGGTTATTATTTAAATAATTACTGTGCTTTAATCCTCTGTGAGTGCCTGACCCTGTACTTGAAATTTTTGCAAATAGTACTTCCTTTAATCCCTACAGCCTCCCTGTTGGGAAGGTGCCAGCAGCCCCACTTTAATTGCCTGAGATCTCTCAGTGAAGAAATGGTGGAACTGGGATTCCAGCCTAGGTCTGACTCCAAACTTAGTGTCTTTCCTTCTTCACACTACCGCAGCTATCGGGATTGGAACTTGGAGTGGTCCTGGGAACATTTTCAAAGGCCTACCTTGTTTTGCTCTTTCTCTCTCTTCTTGGCTCATTCTCTCTCTGTCCTCATTTAACAAGCCACGTGTCTGGCTCTCTACTACTCTTCCCCTACATTTCTTTTTTTTTCTCTACCCTTTGTCCTCTCTTTCCTGAAAGTGATTGGTAGTTTTGAAACATAAAGTGTTGCTGATGTTTTTATTGGAAACTATGGAATTGCACAGTTTATATGAAATACTCTAAGATTATTCTCCCATCTACAATGTACATATCCAAGAGAAGGTTAACTTAGGCATGAGAATGTGGGCAAAGTCTATAATTTTGTAGTTAACTATCAAAATCCTTCCATGTAATTTATAACCACAACAGATATTTCACTGGCTGGTTTCTATTATCTAGAGAAGTTATCTTTATGGCATTTCATAAAATCTGTTATTTATATTTCTTTTACCATGAGCATTAATAATAACCTTCCCTCTGAATTCTTGCTCTATGTGCCTTGGTACAGTTGCTCACATCAGAATCACCTGGGGCTCTTTCAAAAAACACTCATGCCCAGAGCCTACCTTGGGCCAAACCAAACAGAATCTCTTGGGTAGGGGCCTGGGCATTTGTATTTTTGAAAGGAGTCCTGATGATTCCAATGAGTGGTCAAGATTGAAAACTCTTGTCAGATCTTTAATTCAAAAATAGCTGTTGTAGCTGAGCAACTATTGAAAACAACGGTGGTTTCATAAGGGTTAGACAGAACAGACTGGCCTGGACTGTGATAAGAGAAGAGATATATGCCATTTGAGCAAATGCTCGTTCAAAATGTACAGCAATTTGATAGCACAGAATTGTTTATTAGTAGAGTATGGTTAAACATGGGGCACTGACTAGTACAGACAAGACTATCTGTTGGAGAATTGTCTCAATCAAAGAGCCCAAGGACAGAAAGCAAAGTGCATACAGAAGGACATGACAGAGAATTTAACAGATTCCGGTTTCACACCACTTCCAAGAGAGAATCAAATTATGGATGCGTGTGCTTGCCTCTGAACTAGACTACAGGTGAGTGAGGAAGTGAGGACAACAGCAGAAGATGTGGTTATCAGCTATACCAAAAAAAAAAACTTAAAGCTACTTAAAGATAATCAACTGTTTTTCATCTCTTACCAGATGGTTGGGAACATGCTGCAGAGTCCCCTTGTTTTCTAGGAAAGGCCTAATGGCTAGGAAACTGCCTAAAAGAAATAAATGTCCCTTTTATAATTTCTCCAATTTCTACCTGACTCTAGATTGACTCCTGCTGATCAGTAAAACTGCTGTAAATAGCGTAGTTTTAACTCGATCTTAATGGGTTAAGTTTTGTGGTTTGCTGTTTATTTGTGAACTTACTGTTTTTACTTCACTCCTAATGTGCCCTTCTTTGGGTGGTTATCTTCATTAAATTTTGTTTATTATTCTTTTCTAGTCCGTGAAAGGATTTTCGAACCTTGCCATAAACCAGGGAATGCTCCATGTGAAAGTGAAGTGGAAGCCTGGGCTTCCTGTCAGACTTCATTCTACTCGTTAAGGGGGCTCCTTGGGATAATTTGGGTTCCTAGCGAGTCACTAGGCCAGATCCCAATAACCACAATTGCCAGAAGTAATTAAGCTGAGGAAAGCCAGGCTCCTGGGGAGGAGGGTCCTCGCAGCAGCACGCTTGAGCCACTGCCCCGTGATCAGACCTCGTTACTTGTCCCTAAGGAGCGGGAGCAATCACGACTTAGAGAGCAGGAAATCCACCAGAAAACAAGACTTTTCCACCAACTTCTTTTCCTCAAGGGTTCTTCACTCTGAGCATGCAGGGGGTGGAAATATGCCATCGGTCCATCACCGTTCTCATCGCTGTCATCATATAAACCACCTTATCTGACGGCATGAGTGCAAATGCACACTCGCAGACCCCCTGCTGTCATTGTTGCAACTTCTTCCTTCCTGAGTATGTAAAAAGATCCGAGAAATTTCACTTGCATCTTCCTAAAGGAGAATCTGACTAGGATGGAAGGGAAAGGGTCCTTGGAAACATCCCTAGGTAAATATTAGGTATGATATTGTTGAAGAATCATTTGGAAAAAAAGCACGTGGTGGTAGATTACAGCAGGACAGGATTTCTGAAACCTCTAAAGCTAAGAAAAAGCCAAGAGCAAATTTATGGTTTCTTGCATCAGAAGAAAGTAATAACATTTAGATATGTGGTACTATAAATAGCGAAGTAGAAATTATCAACCATGTAGTGTTCTAATTTCATACTCCAGTGTAACAGAAATTAGGAGACTGTTAAGCCTTTCCATAGGAAAATATTCAAGTGGCATCAGTGTATCTGTGCTTAATAACCTAAGTGAGAGTTTGCCTTTGAAACCATGGGCATGGTGTGGAATGCCCAGTAAGGATTCTCCATAAGCTAGGAGATGGACCTTTAAGTGAACAAAGATTAGTCAGTATCCTTAAGCTGCAAATTCCTTTGTGGTTCAAAATGAGCTTAGGCTGCTAGCTCCCTTTATTTAAACATTTGGATGGGTGATAACTGCTTATTTTAGATTCCCAGAGAAGCAGGCAAATTGTTTCTCTGGTCAGCCTTCTTTGGCAACTGGCCATCTCCAGGTATCATTTAGCAAATAAACTCTGACCTCATGCACTGCTGTCAATAGGACCAACTAAATGGAACAATATATCTGGTTTTCTTTGGTCTTAAATTTGACAGTAAGTTGATCTAAGAATAGACTAATTCTAATTTTTTGAAATTAAACATCAAAACTATGACCTGTACCACTACCTTTGGATGGCATCTCATTTCTAACATGGAACACAAAAGATATAGACGAGTATTGCTTAGGCACAAACCAAATGAACACACATTAAACATGTGAATATTTGTGTCTTACAGAATTAAGCCTGTTTCTCAATTTATGACCAATTTGTTGGTCTATACTCTAAAAGGATCCTCATGTGTTTGATAATGAGAAGCAAGTCCCAAAGATGCTGTCCTTAGCCCCTCTGATTAGAATGTATCTATTCATTTCATGCTATCCTCAGGAGAGTAACCCTTGGTCCCCTCCACAAAGATTAAGTATAATGTAGAAGGGAAAGTCTTCTCCTGTAGCACATTTCTAAGACATCCAGGCAACTTTCCACTTCTGTCTAGAGCTTGGTGTAGCTTCACTTCAGGTGGGATTCTTTTGGAGGCCAGAAAGGTTTGCAGATCGTAAGATGCATTCTTGGCCCGAGATAACCTGTGACATTTGCCATCACACCCATCCCCTGATTCATGTATTTTTCAGACCTGTGGGAATTGTGTTTCCATACCCCAAAAGTTGAGTTTGTGAAAGAAAAACGCAAGTTTCCCATTCACTTCAGGCCACTGCCACCACCTTCATCACCCCTGGGGACCTCCCACTGACATTCCAGGTCATGTTAGACTGTCTGCAGCCAAACTTAATCTGCTGCTTGTGCTCTAAGGAGAAAGCTAACAATCCCAGAAACCTTGATGGGATAGTTTTTAGCCTAACTTCTTAACTCATAGACTATAGGGCAGAAGTGCTGACGTTCATCAGATAAGAATATGTTTCAATTGAAAATTGCCAAGATTGTCCAGTGCCGGATATTTCCTCCCCCCCTTTCCTAGCCTGAACTCACTTCCTCATCCACTCCCCAAATTTTGAGCCACTTCTAAAATGAGTTGAACAATCTTAATCTTGGAATCGTCCAAAGAAAAAACAAACACACAGACAGCCGAGTTAATTTATAAAACACTGCTGCATTTATCTTGGCATTTATCTTGGCAGATTTCGGCTCTCCCTGCACTAACTCTTCCATGCCGACTCTCACTCAGCAACTCCGGGAAGAAACAAGTCATTTCTGTATATCAAATGCCTTGAGGACCTTAGTTAAAAATACGTCTGGCGTTTCTTCACATTTCTTATACAAGTTTCTTTCCTCAGATACCATTATTTACTAGGTTTCTGAAACCGAAATAATCCCTTTACTTTTAAATGGAGAGTCATTTTTACAAGTGCAATAAACTAAAGTGGCTGTTCAAATACTTTACTTGAATTGAACACTGAAGTACATTTTTGTTAACACAGTCCTTCGTATTCTAGCAGAGAGCTCCCAGGACTCTCCCCTCCCCCACATGCCAGGCCTCTGTGCCTGGGTGTATGCCAGCAATTTTGCAGGATTCATTCTAACAACTGTGCTGGTGTAAACATTTACAGAAATCCTTTCCATTAGAGATTAAACAAAGTGTAAGTATCTGTTTCTAAATGATAGATCTTATTAATGTTTACAACAGCAGGACTGATGCTATCTGATGCGTAGGTTATAATACTATATACCAGAGAAGGAACGAAGGGAAAAACAATCAAGAGAAGATTCAAGTGAAGAATTAGAATGAACTGTAATCCGAACCTGCAAAATATTATTACAAGTTATCACTATGGAGATGACACGTTAATGTGCACAGAATGTAGGGGAAATTAGTTCATTTAAATTGAAAATAGTAAGATTTTGCTACTGGGATTTTAATGGTTTTAAAAAAGGAGAGGGGCAATAACAGATCTTATTGTGCCAATTCAAATGCATTTCTTAACTATTTTTCCATATTTCCACCAAAATGAAATAACATACTGAGCTTCTATCTGATGTAAGCTCTGGTTCCTATATTATTATTCAAGAAATGGTAACTGGGCTCTAATGCTTAAATCAAATATCACTTGTTAAATTAATGTGGTACCCCCTATGCAATCAGGTAAGCCTCAAGGCATGGGGGAACTAACTCGCACTCCGCTTCTGTGCTTTCCTGTTTGCACATCATTTTCAAGAGTTTATTATATATTAGGGGATTGCACGATTAAGTAATTTAAAACATGAGAATTCCACTGACTGGATTTCAAATTAATTCTGCAGTATAAATGACACCTGTGATACTTGACTGGAAAGGCGTGCAGTCTTTATAAATTATTCCCAACTCCCCTTCATTAGTTAACACTTATGCAATTATAAAAAGTCATGCATTTTACTTCCGTTTCTTTATTGAAAAGTCACAGTAGACAATTTCCCCTTAGTATCTGAAGATATATCTTCTTTACAGGAATATTTTAGGATATTTTTCTATGAAAAAAATATTTTTTCTATGAAAAAAAAGATGCTATATAAATAATGTCATTCAAACATCTGCAGTGTGATTTCACCCCTTCTTGTTTTGCTTCAAACATATAATGACAGTCCTTCCTGACTGAGTCTACAATTGAATCCTACTTTAATCCTACATTTGTTCATGATTTAGCAAAGAAAATAATGAAAAGGGGTTTTACGGGACATGAAATGGAAACTTCTCTGGAGTAGAGTCACATCTTTCTAATTGCCTTCTTGGAAGACAGAACTTCTTGGATTTGAACTATAGTGTGAAATTCCACATTAGGAGACAGTTAGATTGATGCCTAATCCATAATATATTGTATCATTTTACACAAGTCATTTAGGCTGAGAGTCAGTTGCATTATCAATGGGGCCCTTAATCTTTCATTTATCTGAAAGTAAAGCACTGATCTGGATGTCTCTCTGACAGTAAGATCAAGGAGCTTTCCCTCTTCCATCTGACAGCAGGCTCTAACCTTAGTTTTGTCACAACTTGAAGAAGGTGGAGTTGGGGCTTGAATTTAAAAATAGACATTTCTCTTTGTACATTCATGGAACTTTTTAGAACACAAAAAGGTAACAAATGAAAAAGAAATCTTATTGGGGAAAAATATGGAGAAAAAAAATCTAAGTTGAACGTAGCCTGAAGTAAAACAGCTTGCATTTATTTATTCATCTGACGGCTATTTATTGAACATTTATTATGTGATGGGATTCGAAGAATGAACAAAACGTATGTGAAACCTGCCCTTGTACCCTTTCATAGTGGTTAAGGAAAGAATGTATGAAGTCAGGAACTGAAAAACAATATTCAGCTAAAAGTAAAATTAGAACTCTTTGATACCCTTTCTAAGCTGTGTGGCATTTCCTTTTGAGATTTGTTTAAACAGCATTGAAAATTAGTTCAATTTTTCGCAAAGAAGCCTACACGCACCAAGATTTGTCTCTGGAAAACAGGGATAGTAAACGGCAAATGGGGATGAAGCAGGGAGGTGGGTGGAAGAGCAACTGGGATTTATTAGCTTTCCTGGTATTTTCTGTCTTAAAATTTATGACTGATGATCAGGAGCCATCCCTAGTGTGACGTTGTTGACAGTCATAGGTCATCTGCTATGCTTACTATAAACGTAGATGGCATGTTAGGTACAGCTTGTAATGGAATAGCGGAGCTTGGCTGAGCTAATTTCCATTTTTGGCACATTGACTAGTTTCTATAGTTGAACTTTCACACTAGTTCAATTAACTGGAATTACTTTTACCAAACAAACACTAAAATATTGTATGTTTAAAAATAGTGCATTTTTTGTCCATCTCTCCAAGGCATTTTTCAAACCTTTTATGGTAACCCCTTAACTGCTGTGTGGAACATACAATCCAATCTCCTTAAAGCACCAGTTTGGCAAACACATGTCAACAAGTTATTTGGATTTCTTATGTAAGTGTGCTGATGAACCTTTCCCAACATCGGTTGCAAGCTCTAAAGATCTCAGTTGCAAAAATTCAGTCTTGAAAACGATTTGCCTCTGTGGTTTTCTGTGTGTTACTGTTAACTTGTGGAGGTTCTGCAGAGAACAAGAGCAATTGTCATGTATGTTTCCATACCATTTAATGTAATCTTCGCAACAAGTTCATGATATTGTTAATCTATGTATAAATGAAGAAACTGAGATTCAGAACAATTAAGGGACATATCAAAATGACAGACAGGAACAATCAGATATTCTGACCCAAAGCGTAGCTTTCCTGTTACCCTTAGCTTCTCATTAAGCCTGTCAAAGGAGAATGCCAGAGGGGGTGAAAGGAAGGACAGTTCGTTCTCTTCTGCAGCTGAGATGGAGCTACTAATACCCACCCCAGTAGACAAGAAGTGAGGGTGAGCTGAGTAAAGCTGGCTAATTGACAGAAGTGGGTACTCTGGAAGCCTTTACACTGTTTCTAAGCAGGGGCCTGATAAGATCATAATAGGACTCTTGAAAGATAGCTGTGATTGCAGAGTGGCAGGACACAGAAGGGGAGAGGGTCTCTGTGAGGGAGGTGGAGTCCTGGGAAAGTGGAACTGTGGCTTTAGAAACCGGACAGTACCGTTTACTGAGATAGAAAATGCTAGAGAGAGCACGTTTCTGTTAAGTGGACAGTATGTCTTAGCAGCTCAGGAAGGTTTTGGAAATCACATATGCAGCCTCACACCCTCACGTTACTGATGGGGAAACAGAGGTCAGAGAGGGGAGCGGCCTTCCTGATGTCCTCCAGCTGGCTTGCCCACGTCCACATTGGACGTGGGGGCCTGCAGGCGTTCTCTCATGCTCCAGGGAGAAGCGGGCCAGAGAAGCTCTCTCTGGATCTTCTGGCACTTGGATTTCTTATTTGTTTAATTATTGCTGCTTTCAAAGAGATTATCTGTTCACTGGCTGAGGATTTATTTCACAATCTCTTATTTCCTTACTCCAAGAGATAACGCATCTTAAAAAGTTACAATAGTATGTGGCTAAAATGAAAAATTTCAGGTTGTAAATATGTTATAAGAATAAAAGTTAAAAAAAAAAAAAAAAAAGGACCCTACAACACAAATAGTGAGCCCTAACGTCAAGTGCAGGCTGTAGTCAGTAGAAGAGTTATAATAATGTTGTTTCCTCTTGGTGACAAGGTTACAGTACGAATACCAAGTGTAGAGAACAAGGACAGCCAGCGGCATGAGGGACATCTGTGGGAACTTGATATTTTCAGGATGATTTTTCTGTCAACCTACAACTTCGCAAATTAAAAAAAGAAAGTTACAATTACCTGTTACCCTAATTTAAGATACCCATGATAGAGCATCATTTAGAAAGAAAAACAGTTACGTTCTCATCAAAGACAGTTGTCAGTTTTCTCACAAAACATATTCTTATTCTATTCCAGGGACCGGGAATAGAATCTGGCCTTTTCCTGGCAAAGTATCCTAACAACCGTGACGCAGGACAGGTTAGACCAATATAATTCCGTACAGAAGACAAACACCTCCTGGCCCTTGCCTCACGGGACTTACTCGCGGCCCTTGTGAAACGGGAAGAGCAGACCTCACCATTCTCATTTTACAGTTAAGGGTCAAAGACATTACGTGATTTATCTGGCACCACAAGGCTAGTAAACAGCAGGACAGGACCTCGGAAATCTCGTAGTGATTTATTTGGTTTGGTCTGACTACACCTCAGGGCCTTTCCTGCGCTGCCACAGTCCCATCTCCTATGCAACTTCCTCCAGTTAGTGCCATTTCGGTGGGTTTGACAATAGAGGTAGGTAGATTACGGGAATTATTAGTTATGGGTGAGATTCTTACTGGCTGACGAGATTAACTGGGCGACCCTTCAGTCTTTTCCCACTTGAGTACACGTGAGTGAACTCAAATGAGACACAGAGGGAAGAGGGTGCCAAATAAGCTATTTTGAAGACTAAACAAAAATGCGTTCAAATCCAAGGATACAGTTCTAAGCCCTGGCTCCTAATGGTCCTTACGATGTTAAAAGAAATTGTAAAAGTAGAGACTTGTAGTGATATATCTGTATTGTGTAGCATGATAAAGAATTTTTTAAAATCCCATTTTTCCATTTCACTGTCTGTGATCATTATTTTTGTTATATAGAAGGTACTGAAATAGGATCCTGAATTAGCTCCCTACTTAAAATTGATCAGCTAGCCCTATGCTGATAACAGAATGGCCAAAGGAGCATACCTACGGTTAGGCTGGGATGGGCCAGGGTAGATATTTCTGTAACGAAAGGTCTTAGTTATGTAGTCTCAATATAGTGTGATCATTTATAATGGACAGTAGGGAAGTTTGTTTCATCCAGTACGGGAAGATGGAAAAGAAAAGGATTGACCTTTTCAGGTGTTTCTGCTCCTACTCTGGATAATTTTCATGACTATTTTTTAGGCTTTGTCTCCATAATGACTACTCATCCAGGCCCTGGAAGATCTAATTGGATATTGATGCTATAGGAAGTGAAGACTAGCTCTAGAGCTTATGCTCTCTTTGACTGTGGAAAAATTTTAATTCCATACCTAAATCCATGCTAGCTCAGGTGTGATGGTTGAACAACTGGTTCAACCATCTCCTCAGTTTGTTTTCCTGAGCCCCTGTAATACATGAACAACTTTTCCTAAACCTCTATCACCTTTCAAAACCTCGAATGATTCCCGTTTATCTTCATGACAAACTCCTTAGTCTGATAGTCCCTGAATACCATCTGTCTCCCCTCTATTTCTCTCTACAAATTTTAAATTTCAGGTCAAACACAAAAAACCCCAAGACAGTACCACTAATTAGCTGTGCGATCCAAGGCCACAGACTTTTTCATAATATGAAGGGGAACTATTTATTCTTTATCATGTATTGTGAACCTGTTTCTGCACCTGGTTTGGGGCTATACATTTTTAATACATTTTTAGAACTAAAGCAAGCTCTGGCACCCTAGAACCTCAAAATGAAATAATCATTTTTACCCTCTTTTCTTCCTCCCTCAATCACCAATACTCCTTGTTTGGTATCTGAATTCCCTTTTTTCAGCTAATTACATCATTTTTTTGCCTGGTCTCTAGAGTTGAAACCACAGAATCAACATTTACTACTCCTTCATTAGCCCATTAAGTCTTGCCAATACTGTCAATTTCTCTATAGAAATAACTTTAGAATCTGATCCCCTCTTTTTCCTCTCAACACCATCCTAATTCAGCTGTCAGTAGTGCCACCAATTCTCCATCACATCATATTGGATCTCTCAGGTTCTCATCTCTCCTCCCAAATGCCCCTCCTCTCCACCACCAGAGAGCATCTACATAAACCCAGATTAGATCATGGCCCTTGATTGCTTGTAAACATTCCCTCCAAAATACGGAAAGATTAAATTCAGCTGATCACCCATTTCTCCTTATTTTTCAAAATCCAGTCTGAATGTCAGTCCTTCCAGGAAGGTACTTTCAGGTGGCCATTGCTTCCTTTCTGACACCCCCTTGTACACAATATATAACACAGTGATTGTTGGGGATTGAATTATGTACCACCCAAAAAAGCATGAAATCTGAGTCTTAGTCCGTGGTCCTGTGGGTGTGAACCCATTTGTAAATAGGACCTTTGAAGATGTTATTGTCAGTTAATGCTTGGACTCATTTTTGAATATGAACTTCAAAGAGCCTATTGAGATGAGACCTAACTGAATCATAAGGCTGGAGGCCTTTGGAAGAGAGGAAAGTTGGATGGGTTCACAGATCTCCTCCTGAGTTCCTGAATCAAAATCTTTAGGAGTAGAATCAGTGCACATTCATGTTAAACAAGCACTCCAGGTACTTTTTACACACAGTAACGTTTTAGAGACTTCAGGCTCTCTGTCTCATACTGGCATCGTTTGGAAGATGTGCCTTTCCTCTCTTAGTCTGTTTAAACTTGTTTCAGTGACTTGCAAGGGTCCCAGAGACCTTCTGGCCCAGAATTACTGGGAGACCATGATCAATATCCTTTAAAACTTGGGTCTGTGGTCCTTAAAGATAGCCCTTCCTCTTCCAGATCGTTCTCCTGTATCACAAATAAGCTGCTCCAGTTCCTTGCTTTGGACTTTTTGAGAAAGTTATTATTGAATAAAACTTCCAGCTGCCTCAAATAAGGACAGGGTAACACCGAAATATGGTTAGTGCTGCCTGAGTAAAAGAAAATACCTTTCACCTACTGATTTTTGACGATTGCCTTTAAGGGTTGTAGGTGTTTCACACATCACCTCACTGAACGCCCTCAGCACTGTCAAGTATATATTCCCAAGCATAAGCTCAGAAAGGCTAAGGAACTTTTGTCTATTAATCTATCCCTAAACTCCTTGGCACAGATATTTGGTTGTATTCATCTTTGCATGATCGCTAACTATCATGGTACCCGGAGGGTGAATAATTTCGTGCTTTTCATGAATGGTTGGATGGAGAGATAAATGTGGGTTATTCAACTAGTAAATGTCAGAACCAGAATTCACGAGTGAGCCCAGAGCCAGAGCTGTCCCTTCCCCCTGCCCACCAGTCCCTATGGCCCCCTGGGAAGTGTGCAGCACCCATTTCTGGACCAGGCAGCAGGTCAGCCATCTGTGCACATGAGCACAGAAATGCTTCACACTCACACATGGACCTGCATGTCCCTCCGCTGCTCTGTCAGCACTTTGATGAAGCTAGGGGAAAAAATCATTTATTTTCTCTGTTCGGGACTTTAGATGTGACACATAAAGTTGGATTTTAAAAAATGGGATGTCCAGTATTTTTGCACATCTTCTTGTGCCTGTTAAAATACCACAAGTCCCCTCCGCACTGTTTGCTTATGCAAAGGCTTCAGCCAGCAGATATGCTGCTTTAGCACGCTGTGTGGCGAGAAGATCCAAGTTTATTCATAATATAACAAAGTGGAGTTTGTTTTTTAGCACAAACTGAAGTTTGTCTCGTTCAAGAACGTGAAGTAAGTAGTGGTGGAATCGCAGCCATCTAAATTCATTGCCATTAAACTATCACATTTTCTGTTTATGTTGATTTCTAATTAATTCGTCCCTTTAAAAAAAAAAAAGAAAGCAATGGCTCTTTCAGACAGACTAGAGCACATAATGATTCCCACTGTTGGGTGAACACTGTTGGATCTGTCTCCTGAGCCGGTATTACCACCCACTAACTCATCCACAGGTCCTGGCCCTCTGCAGAGTTTGGAGCTCCCGTCCCTCCCCTTCCTCTCCTGTCCTCTGTCCACCTCCACTTGGGAGCACAGCCACTTGGAGAAGGGGACGCTTGCCCTCCCTTCTCAGTCCTGGAGATGCTGATTCAGTGCCCTACATTTTATGCCCACAGCAAACAGGGCACATCGACTTTATGATAGAAAACTCTATCTTTTCTAAGTTTGTGATTAAGAAAAAAACCTCTTTCGTCGTTCTGGTCCCCAAAATGCTTTTTTGTTACCTAGCAGCACACACAGCACAGCTGTCTGGCAGGTCACAGGATAACGAAAGTTTTCACTACTTCTGAAGAATCAACTTCGGAATTAGCCCATAGGTTATAAATTCATTTGATGAATAAAGAGCATAATGCTGAGATTCCCAAGGGAAGGTCATTTTAGAAGGGAGAACCATTGTGTTGCTCTCATTGTTTAAACTGTGTTAATATGGTTTGTCCGTGACAAGAATCAGAAAAAGATGCTATAAAAGATGAACTACAAGATTGCAAAAGTTTTAATTTTTTAGTTCCCCTTCTTTGTTCCTATGATTTCTTATATATTTCATAACAATATTAAGAGAATGAAAATGTAAAACTACAAAACAAAGGAAAGTTTCTGCTAGAAGGACCTGGGAGGAAAAAGGAGAAAGGGAATGCTCCCCCAGAGCAGAGAACATGTAGATAGATGCATAGTCTCTTAAAAGATCAAAATCAGAATGCCAGTTCTTATGGTGGCATTATTTAGAACATTCTCCTCTAATATAAAAATTAGCAAGAGAACATGTTCTCATAGAATGTGAGATGCTGGTTCTGTTCAAAATCCCATAAAACTAACAAAAGCTCAAGTGAATCAATACACCAGGCAGCATTTGTTCTTTCCTTTCCTTCTGGTAATTCCTTAGAAGTGCACAGTCAAATGCCCTTACAAAATCCAGGCTATTTTCCTTGGTCCGCGAGGTCTGTAGGATGTGTGTGGCTCTCGCTTTGTTCCCCAGCCTCATCTCACATTTCACAGCTCTCCTGATTCCCGTTGTACTGCTCCTCAAGCCCACTTGTTTCCCACAACCTTAAAGTCTTTGCAGTTGCTGACACTTATGTGGAATTCTCATCCTCCGGTTTTCTTGTCTGACTCCTCATCCTCTGTACCCACGAAAGGGAAACCTTCTCTAAGGAAGCCTTGCTTGACCTCCCAGTCTAAAGTCGCTTCCCGTAGTTATTCTCTTCCTTTTCCACCTGTTTATCTCCTTCACAACACTCTCCTGATCTTGAAAAGTTTAATTATGTCTTTCCTTCTTTGTTAACTGATTAACATCATGAGCTCAGGAGTCGGAAGTCTCGTTCACCCCTACATTTTCTGTGTTGGGCTTATAGAAGGATCTCGGAAATTTTTGTTAAATAATTATTCATGGTCTCCACAGTATCTCCAGATATGATGCAGCCTCGCTTTTGTCCACACTCACATTTCTGTTTCCCTGATTCTGTAATATGTGGGTAGACAAAGCATAACCCTCAGCCACCAAGCTGGCATCTGGCTACCAAATAGCCGTCATATCTTAGATTTCAGGAATTCTATAGCCACCGTCATCTTCCAGGCTTTTTCTTAATATTTTGAGCTGGCTTGACTTTAGTGGAAAGTCTAGCTAATTGCTATTTAATGCTAGGTCTGTTTTATTGCTGTGGTTTTATTTTAAAGTATTTATAGAATATAAATATTAGACTCCCTTCAGGAAATTATTATTCAGTAAGAGAAAGATGTTCCAATTTTTCAAAGAAATCGTTTCCACTAAAAACAGTATGTTTCCCCACATAATAATGGTGGAGCGCCCACTAGGCTGTACTCAGTAGCTGGTAAATGCACTCCTCTCTGAGACCGTCAGGAATTTTATGAATACGTTGGTGTGAGCACCGACTATTTAGCTTATTAGAGGTTGATTCAGTGGAACAAAAGATAGAGCAGATTCTATTTTAATCCTGAGTGCTACAGGTCAGTTAATGTCTGTGCTACTGATGTTGACAAAAGACCTAATAGAATATACGTGCATCTATACACACATACATATACATATATTCATATATATTTTAAAAGCATAGGTGAATTTTTGTTCATTTCATGAAAATATTGGCATATCAAGATGTTAAAGCCATCAAGTACTAGCCAATATTTCAAAAAAGTAAGATCTATATATGTTTGCATGTATAAACATACAACTCACACAGCGAATTATTATTAATCAAGAATAATAAAGGTGGAGCATGAATAGACCCTTATTCATTCAGATATCATCGTGTGAGAATGTAAATGAGTGCTGTATCCCAATAATTTATCTTATTCATTCAAAAAAGCTTCTGTACATATTTTACTGTCTAGAACTAACTCCCCCAGATTGTCCAAATGGTTGCAGGAGCCTAGCCATTTGGAAGCTTTAATTTAGGAAACATTGCATCTCAATACTTTCTTGTGTCAACTCTACAGAATTTGAAGGAGACTGCAAGCAATTCAAAAATTTTAACGTAAGATCTTTCTTAAAGTGGCATTGCCAAGCATTCCAAAGGAACCATGAAATATCTAATTTTCAGTGACCATAACATTACTCTAAACTTAAATATTATTCCATAACAATGAAGACAAAAATATGATAGAAAAGTGCTGCATTAAGTTAAGCAAAAAACAAGAGGTTGTATTTTCTCTGGGTGAATGGATTATTGAAGTAATGGCTTCTAGAAAAGCTTTCCTTATTCAATGATTTATGCCATAATTAAGCATCTCAAAATGTATATGATTCGGGCCGGCCACGGTGGCTCAGCAGGCAGAGTTCTCACCTGCCATGCCGGAGACCCAGGTCTGATTCTGGTGCCTGCCCATGCAAATAAATAAATAAATAAATAAATAAAGTATATGATTTAGAAGTTGATTTTATTACCAGATATTCACAACCACAGTCCACTTAAAATCAATTATTATAGACATTTTCTGTTAAATATTTACTGCTTTAATATCTTTATCATCTTCTAAAAAACACAAATAAATAGCTTATCTTTTGTATTTGTTGCCTTCATTCATTTAATAATCAAAAACTGTTTCTTTATTGAGTACTTATCCAATAGGCAACCAACCCTGTCTGAGGACTGAGAATTATTAAGAAAATTATCACGAAATTGTCTATACCCTCAAGAAGTTCATATGCAAAGTGAACACCCCTGTCAAAGGAGAAGGTATGGAGGAAAGGACAGGTGTCAAACTGACTTTGATTACAGAATTCCCCAGAGAGAACAGCAAGAGAAGAAGTCTGTGAAGCAAGGATAGTCCAGGAAGAATCTATATACATTTTATTGGTTGAAAAGAACTTTTACCTAATTTGTGAATTTATTTATTTATTTACTTACTGGGAATTGAACCGGGGTCTCCCGCATGGCAGGCGAGAATTCTGCCTGCTGAGCCACCATGGCCCACCCTCCTGAATTCATTAATTTTTAATGATCTAAATTATAAAACCCACAAGTTACTTTCACAGATATGGCACCTCCATTGAACTCAGTCAAGCCTTTTATAAGCCTAAAGTCTATTAATTTTTTTATTTCTGGAAACTTTCTAGCCACAAATAAATGGCCGTCAGAGGCGGTCAACAGCATGGAATAAGAGATTTCTTCCCCATAGCAGTTTACAATAGACATCATGGTTGGCAATTGAGCATTAGAAGGAAAATAAATTAAAAGAATTCTTTGAAGCTTCACTTAAATTGTTACAGAAGCAGAACTTAGTTTCTAATACTGCAACCAGTTTGGTATGCACTAGACACTGAAATTACCCAGCCAAAGGTTGTGTACTTACCAAATGTTATCTTACCATTTGAAACCCTATGCTCTGGCTGTTTCATCAAAAAAGTCTGATTAACTCCCATTATAATAGCAAGTCCCTCAAGGGTTTTTCGCACCAGTTATGCATTACAAGTCGGAGGTTATCAAATAGAGAGATAGTGGGAAGATTTCTTTAACAGACAAATTGTATTCACTTACTCAGGGCATGTTAACAGTTCAGGCACTGCAATTGGTTTAAGTTTTACATTAACTTCTACTCTTTTCATATAATTAATCTTCGTGAATAAATTAAGGAACCCTACATCCCTATTTCTCGATTTTAGGGGGAAAACATACTTTCTCACGGGTATGTGACACATTTGTGATCCAAAGTTGATCCAAAGTTCCCAGTTTAAAATTACCATAAATTCTGCCCATTTTCCTGTATCTAAAGTTTCCTTATATAACAAGAACTCTGTACCAGATACCAAAGCTATAGGTTCTAGCCTTTGATACAAACTCATTATTTGTATGGTAGTTGATAGCATATATTTCAGTCTTACTTTGGGGTTTCAAAACAAGTAATTACAACAGTTTCTGTCATTCCCCACAGCAGAGGACAATCACCATGTCCATCTTCTATGAGATGCAGGCGTTGAGAGCCAAAGTGGAAGAGAAACGGGAAGCATTATTCAAATCATCTTTTCTCTTACCAAATGTCTCTTATTTTGAATTATATACCTTCCCAACTCCTATGTATGTTTGGGACATGCATGCCTCCTTCCCCACATCATACTACCTTTAGTATAGTCTAAGCCATTCTCAGTCTCAACCATTGCATTACCTTCCATGCGTGCTGCCAGGGAAATGGCCTTTCCAATACAAACATGATCATACAACTTCCCAGATCGAGACCCTCCACGTCTGCAGAGCAATTTCTTGGCCTCTCATGTAGACGTGCCCTATACTTCCAATCTACTTGATGTTCTTTCTTCCTCCATTAACCTCTGTTTATGCCCCAGTCACCTTGGACTCCTGCCAACCTCCTTCTTGACTTGAGTATCCGAGGTGTTCCCTCCTCTCCCCACCATGACCGTGGCCACTTATCGATGAATGGACTCCAGCTCACTTTCCCAGATTACGTTCAAACGTGGCTATTCCAGGCAGCCTCCTTGGCTGACTCCTCTCCCCTGCTGCCAGCACCTCCATGGGTCATATAAAATAATAAAAAGAAGCACTGCTTGAAAAAAGTGATCCAGAAATGCAAAATGAGGCTCTTATTAGAATGGGGAAAAAGAAATAGAAAAAGTGAAATTCTATTTTCTGCCTTAGAATCCTAAAATTTTAGAGCTGAAAGGGTTGTGACAGTCAATCCAGACCAAAGTTTTCTGTGGTTTCTATATAAAAAGAAAAGCTCTGGACTTAAGATGAAGTGTGGGAAATTTGTATCTGGTTGTGTAATACCGACTGTATAATTTGAGTGATCCTTATACAGCATTCAAGAAAGCAATCACTTCCCTACCCAACTGTAAAAAATATCTAGAATTACAGAATCTGAGCTTCAGAGTCTCAGTTTTCCTCACTTACCTCAGCCCAGCGTTTAAACCCTCACAAACAGTTTGTCATCATTTGTACCTGTCTAAATTTAAAATCCATAATTAAAAAAAATACTAAACCCAACTTTTCGTTGAAAGTAAGGACAATAACTGCAAGTGAGGATATTCCTCAAAAATCCTTGTCTCTAAAGGCAACATGAGAAAAGAACAAACAAGAAAAAATGATTATAGCATACTATGTGACTTGGCTGTGTTAAATTTTAACAGTACGATTTTAGAGAGAGAGGGAATTAAGGAAGGTACTTTGGTACATCTGATCATTTCAGTTAAACGTGTTACCAGTGGTAAGACCCATACAGAGCTCTCTTTTGGAGAGTTTTCCATACCTTTAAAACACAAATTTTTAGTGGGATTTATTTTTAGGCATGTCAAGTTTTGAGGCACTGAACACGTGAATTTGTTTATTCCGTACCTGATCAATTTGAAGTTACATCATAATTGACAAAAGCTATTAGGGTACTTAAAATTACGTTTGTGTCTTTCTTTTTAGCAGGTGCATTTCAGACAAGCATAGACTGGACTTGGAGCCACCTGACCCATCTTGATTGAACCCAGAGTCACTAAATGCCCTGAGCTTGGAGCAATTTTCTTTCACATCAAGGCGCCCTTTTCCATAAACAGTTCTTCTTTATGCAGGTTGTTGCCTACCACTCTGGCTTCCTGAAATGGATTAGATTAGATTCTGGATGTGTGATGCTCTCCTCACCTCCTTCCTTCAGGGTCTTTTCTGCAAGCCTCCAGTGCCAAGTCACTGGCCTGAAAAATGGCCCTGGGGCTTGGAAAGCAGTTTCCACTCCCAAGTCCCCCAGGCCCTGCACTGTCTGAACCTCCCGTGACAATTTACGTGACTGCCCCACTCCTCAGAGGAGCATGCTCAGGAAAAACAGACATCCCTTCCACACACACACACATGTCCTCAGTTTATTTACAAAACGTTTTGGAATGAGAGCGAGCTGTTTGTGGTTTCAGTGGCGGGTGCAGGAATGGCTTCCTCCAGGCAAGGATGCTGGTCAACCGAGTGACCTCTCCGTCGCTAACCTATGGGCCCCTGTGGAAAGGCTGGTATACGGGTCCCCTTTCTAACAAAGCTTGACAAGATATGATTTTGTGGCAAAGAACTTAGTAATGGCCAAACATCATTGTGAAGACAGATTTATCCTTTTCACTCCTAGCAAGAGATGTCAGATACACTCTACAACATCTTTAGTCTCTTCTGTGCCCACTTTTGGTTCTTAAAGGGTCATGATTTTTCCTTTCTGGATTCCTGAAGGGACAATAAAGTTATTAATATTGTATTTGAATCGAGATTGCGTTAGGAAAGGAAGTCACCCCAAACACCAGCCCCATGAGAGATATATCTTTTTGTGGAGCTTTCCACCAGCTCATGCATAGATCATGATGACCAGATAAGAGTTGTAAGCAGGTTTACTGTTACAAAGATTTCAAGTAAACATTAATCTCCCCAATGTTTCTGTATATTTGTTCACACTTGCTAATGAACGTTCTCACTTCGCAACATCTGTCATTCTCAGAATCCTTGGAATTGTCAGGAATAGACACAATCGTTCTTAGGGTGAGTCTGCTATGTCCTCACCAATATCCCTTTCAGCTAAATAAGCGAAAGATAAGAAAGAGATATCTCTCTCCCAAAATATGTGAGTTGGCTGTGTTAAATTTTGAAATTGAATATAAATTATTATAAACAGTCATGTATGATCCACATGGAAATACTGGTAAGATAAAACCACATTTTGCAATTTTATCAGATTTTAATTGATCAGTATTAAACTCCTGTGAGAAGGAATAATTTAAGAAAGCATTAAGTGTCAGTGGAAGAGCTACGTCACTCAGGGTCAATTTGCTTTGGATCAGGGTAAAATTGTGTTCTCTAGTAGACCGTAATTGAAAAAAATTATCCTAGAACTTAGTGTCCTCACTCAAGTTAAGCCTCAGTGTGTGTTGTCATCCTTGCTGAAGAAATTTGAGAATGTGCTAATAACCCATCATATAAATGAAGTGCTTGGCTAATGTCTGTTATTTTCAGTGTATAAAGGAGCACAAAATTACACAGTCCCCAATCTCCCAGGGTGCTAGTTCAATGAAGATATTTTTCACTATATATACAAATAATTTGACGCAATTTACTCTTTTTCAAAAGCTCAAGTTTTAAGAACTTTGACATTAAAAACAATATATATGTTTTAAAAGATCATCAAAGGAGTGGGGGGGAAGCCTCATCTCATCCTCACGTTGCTACCAAACTGAAAGCTAATTTTGAAAAATGTGTATCCTGCCCAGAGAAGGTCATTTCACGTCGATAGCTATGGTTTAACCTCTGTCTTTTCTATGTTTGTCTCCGCAGTGCATCCTAACGCTAGCCAAGGCTGCCAAGGGGGCTGTGCGACATGTTCAGATTACAATGGATGTTTGTCATGTAAGCCCAGGCTATTTTTTGTTCTGGAAAGAATTGGCATGAAGCAGATTGGAGTGTGCCTCTCTTCATGCCCAAGTGGATATTATGGAACTCGATATCCAGATATAAATAAATGTACAAGTAAGTGCCTACATGAAATTATGTTTTTATCTCATCCTTGGGAACTTATCCAGATTGGAATGGGCTCTAACATGTTTGTGATGTTCTCTGCTAAGTAAATAATAATGTTTGTCTGTTAGGTTAGACCACCGTTGGATTTAGCCCCCAGTGTAGGAAAATTTTGGCCACCTAAGTGTTTTTGTTTGTTTGGTGTTTTAATGGTAAAAGCAACAACTGAGAACACTATTATTCACTGAACCTACAGAAATGTACTGCAAACATCAGTTCCATCCGAAGTCCCATTGCCATCACAATTCAAGCAGTTAAGGACTCAAAGAAGCATTTCAAGAGAGATTCATTATAGCAACTGAAATGTTTATTTACCAATAAATAAATGATTCCATTTGTTTCTACTTAATGCCAGCCCCTAATTCAAATAAGTGAAGATTTTTTTCTGGTGACAAATAGACCAGAGGTTACTTATGGATAGAGAACCTCTGACATTTCCTTGTGAGTCTCTTACTCTAATACAATAAACTACAATCTTTAGTCTGTCATCTCCATAATTTTCTCTCCCCACATGAAATGTCAGTATATGGGCCTAAGAAGGTGCTTTGTTAGCTGCTCAATGAAAAATATAATTGGTAAATATAACGAGATATAATGAGAATTATCTCCAAGTTTCTGCAAATTCTAAATTTCCAATCTTAAAGAAAATACTGCCCTATTAACTTTCAGATTTTATTGAAACTTAGAATTTTGCTACAAACCAAAATTTCTACATTTGAGATTATAATTTTAGTTTAAGCTTAAACTTGTAGCCAAATTTTAGAATTCATTATTTTTTTTGCATGATTTTTCAGCTAAATGGATTTTGGAGCATTTTTAGGAATAAAAGTATTTGATATTTTCATGCTTCAATTTCAAACCTTTGGAGGGAAAAATGTACATAAGAAAGAAGATTAATATGAAATGAATATGATTGTCACAAATAGAACATAAATACCAGTCTTAATTGCTTTTTAATGTTTAAAGTAATTAGATAAAATAAAAGAAGTACTTTTAGTTCAATTTTCTAATTTCGTTTCTCCTTTCTAAGACATTTCACAAAATATGTGTTTATAGAATGACAGCATGTCCTATGAAGTGTTTTCAACTCTTCTTTTGGAAAAATATATTAAGCACATGTGTAAACATAGCATTCAATTGTATTCATTTTATTTTCTACACATTTATTTAGAAAGGTGCATCATGGCCGCCACATTCTAGCATTTTAAAGATAAAATAACCTAAGCGTACATTTGCCCAAACTTCAACTCCAAAGCAGAGATTAACATAAACACATGAAACAAGTACTAAAACATATGTTTATTAAATGTTATTAATGAGGTGTCTAAAAAACGACTCATTTATTTACTTCTAGTCTTCATAAAATGTAAAATGCAAATGTTTATTTAGCAGAAAGAATAAATAGAATTATCAGCCAAAAAAGTAAAAGGGAAATATATTATTTTTTTATATAACATTTAATTATAAATTATTTTCCTGAATAGGAGTTGTTGGTTAGAAGCTTTCCATCTCTGCCTCCTGCAGCCAAGCTAATAGAAACAGGTGCTGGCTGGGCCGTATCTGGGCCGCGGTACCAGATTAACTTTTCTCCAAGAGTTAAAAATGTGCTGGTGGTAGTGGCAGCCAGTGCCGTCCCCATACTTTTTCTGGCCCAGCACTTTAAAAGAAGAAGTGAAAAGAGAAAAGGGAAAAGTCTGCCGTGGGAACCAGAGCCTCCTGCTCGCATACCCTGAACCACCAGCATCAGACAAAGGGACAAGCTGTCCCAATACTAGACAGAATCTGATACTGTCTTTGAGTTCTGCCAGACACAAAGGGTCTCAGTTTTGTAGCTGCACCAAAGGAGGAAACGTGGGTGAATATTCAGGTTCTGTGCAGAGTTTAGCTCTTCAGTTTGAGACACCAGCGGACAGCCAAGTGGAGTCACCTTCTGGGCAGATGGAGATGTGAGCCTAGATGTCTCACAGGAGACCGGCGTGGAGTTTGCGATTCGGGAGTCTCAGCACAGAGACCCACAGCGCCAATCCCTGTCGTAGCTGCGCTTGCTTAACTGATTCCGGGACAGAGCAGACGAGGAGGATGTTACAGTTGTTTAGGTTCTTAATTGCTGTTTAAGAACCTGAAAGGAGCAGGGGAAAGTCTCACCTCATCCTGTGGCAGCTGCTGAGAAGTGACCCCTGATGGGCCTGGGACTGTGGACGGAAGCCCAGCGTTCCTGCGAGCAGGCTCTCATTTTTTGTAAGAGAAAGGCTGAAGGTGAGGCAAGTTGTCGTTCTGGTAAAATGGGTGCAGGAGACGCTCTTGCTGAAGAAACTGTAGGTGATATTGTTAGCACTGACTTGATGCAGAAACTTGAAGCCTGCTGCAGAGAGCACAGCATCTCCAAGAGGCATTTGAAGGCACACTTGGAGCATCGGATCCCCATTCCCTCGCTAACAAGGCTGATAAAGGTACAGACATCACCAGAAAGGGGGTGAGGGCGACGTTGGCTTGGTTATCGCATCCACTGAGCCCTTTGCTCCAGCCTCAGAACTGGCAGAACCCAGAGCGCTCCGGCAGCCCTACACCTAGACTCATTTTGCCACTGCCGTTTTTATGGAAAAGCCATGTATTTGGCTGAAAAAATGAAAAATTTAGTCAAGAATCCTTACAGCTGAAATGCTAGAGTGCCTAGCAGACGGTGATTTTTTTGCCAGGCTTGGTTATGTTCAGCAGGCTTTTCAGGGAATTCTTTCACAAACAACCAGAGGTATTCAAGACTGGAAGGAAAAGTGTATCAACTTCAGTTGTGAGAGCACAGAGAATCCCAAAACATGTGAAGATGTTTTGGATGAAATGTTTTTAGAACAAACTGACCACTGGGACAGTACTGAGATGGAATTTGCTGCTAGAGGAGTGAAAAATCTAAAGTTTTAAGATACTGCTCTAGATTTTATATTAACAGATTCCTTGGGAAATTTGGGAAACCCATGCACATCTGTACAGACTGTGCTAAAGAATCGCTGGCTAACTCCTCCTTCAAAGAAACGCTGTGGCTTCGTTATTGGGCTGTGCTGAAACAGAAAAGGCAACAGATGAAGAGTCCAGATGGATTTTGCAGGGGGCCCATTTTTATGCCGTTTGTGAGCACATCAGCCCAGTCCTGGCTTGGGACTTTTGGGGCTCTAGAAATTCTGTCTATGATTTATGATGGGTTTTTTTTTAAGAATCAAGTTTTCTTTCTCAAAGACATTTTTGACTTGAAGAAAGAATGCTATTCAAGTACAGAGATGCTGGCCGAAGACCTCAGGCAGGTTTTCTCCTGGCCTGTGCAGGAGAAGGTGCAGCCAGGCCTCCGGGAAGCTGCACAGGTAGGCGCGGCCTCGGCATGTCCCGGGTGCTCCTGGAAGCCAAGGTGCAGTAAGGGCCATAAGAACCGGGCAATTTGAGTGCACTGTGAAATATCTTAAGGTAACTTGACTTTGCAATACATATTATAAACTCAACAGAGTTAAATTTCTGTATGTAAGTGCCAAGTTTACATAGGATTAGTTACAAAATGCAAAATTCAGAATTTTTGTGCTTTTTGCATGTTCTGTGTTCCTTAATGTATAGGGTATAGTATTCAGTTAGTTACTGTGAAGGTTGCTCTAATAGTCTTTGAGTAATAGCTCCTTCACTTTCTTTACATAGACTCTTAACAACTGGCTATAATTCTTATTATGAGTGTCTTTAGAAGCAGCAAAACTAGAAATTCTATTATGTAAGATTTTACCTTTTGTTTGGCATCTTGTATTTTTAGCTTGTTGTTGAGGTACCGCTGGCCTTGAGTTGAGGTACCACTGGCCTTGAGCTGAGGTACCACTGGCCATGCACACACTTGGGCACTTACATATGCCCATTACAAAGCAGGCAAGACGAGTATTCATTATATTAACTTACTCTTTGGGGGATCAATGCTGTACGCTGTGGTTTACACCTAGCCATAAGTAAACTTAATTACTTTTTCATTTGAGAAAGATATTAGTTAAAATCAGTTTCGAAGAATTGCACCATTTAATGATACTACATAACATAGCTCTGGGGAATTTATGTCACTGGACAAGGTGAATGACTTTCCAGAAAGCATTATTTTTCCTTTTTACATTTCCATTTTAAAAAAATTTTTTGTCCACATTCGGTAGATTGGGTCATCAAACTCTGTGCTTGAGTGTGACTTATTTCTGGTCAGTATAGTAGCTATTCCTTTAGCAAGATGGTTTGTATGTGGCCTTTGACAAAAGGGAAGAGAGTGATAAAATAAAATTTCAAGGTAATAATTATAAAAAAAAAAACACCTCTTCATTGTAAGGGAAGAAACTTTCCCCCTTTTAAAGGAAGTATCTTCCTAAAAAGAATATTTCTGACAGTAGGATGGTACTTAAAACACACATCCCAATTTCCATTTGCCTTTAAATTGTATTGAACAACAAAAGAAATGCTTTAAAAATAATAAAAGATTACTCAGAGCCTTTTAGGGCAAAACCCTATTTAACAGTGGCTCCTGGTGGCACTATGAGAAAAGTGTCACTGCCACCACGTGCCCTTCCTTCTGTTCACTCCCGTTTGCAAGTCCTGAGGGGGCCTCCAGGCAAATAGCTTTTCTCCTTCTATTTCCTGGGGGTGGGGGGGTGGGGGAGTGGAGATAATTTCTCAGTGATTTATACTTGATTTTTTTTTCCTATTTTGGTTTCCCTACATTTTTTATTCAAGTAAAAGGCTAGTTATTTTTTTTCTCAGAGGCTAACAGTGGGCTTATAAATGTCGAAATTGGATTATCTTTTCAAAAGGAGCCAAATTTCCCACACTGTTCTAGTCACCTCCAAAGAACTTTCTGTCTGTCTTTATAAAATAATTTTATTTTCATCCATTTACTATAATTCTGTTAATCTGTTGAATTAACTGACATTATGAAAAGTATTTACAAATATTTTCTTGCCTTACGATATACCATTTTGTACTTCATCACCTAAGAAGTAACTATTCGCATTACAAAAAGTCTCTTTGATTTATTATGTCTTTAAGTGTAGAAAAGAAATGCAAAAAATGACATTGAATGCACTTCTCTGGGTCCTTACAGCATCAGAAATTTTAAACTATGTTTATAATTCATTTGTTTTTATTTTAATGTGGACATGCATTAGGAAGTTATTTTGAATGTAAATTTCAAAGTGATTATAAGAATTAGACTGAATTCAAAGCTTTTTTTTTTTTTTGCTTGTATTAATCAGATTTAGAAACAGCTCTTTATGGGAGGCTTAAGAATTTACGTAGGGTGGTGCGACGGTGGCTCAGTGGCAGAATTCTCTCCTGCCACGCTGGAGGCCCGGATTCGAGTCTCCAGAAAAAGTAAAATAAATGAATAATTTATGTAATCTGCAATTAGTGGAAATAAGGACATCCCTAGTTTGCTCTTATTGATTATATGTTATTGTTTTATGTAATTTGAGGAAAACCATGCGTTAGGTTTACTGAACCAATAACAGTAAAACTTTCTATTTCCTAAAAGAAAAAAAGGCTATATATCATGTTCCTGAGTGAGGCAAGCGCCAAGCATTTGTATTACGTATGTGTATTTTTAGATGGGTGCCCTCCCCACCCCAAGTGGTTTTCCCTCTGTCAGGTCAGCTCTCTGGCACTAGTCTTACCTACTCCCCTATTTCCCAGCTAGTCTAAGCACACAAAGAGCGGCCCTCAGAACTGTGATTTAGAGCACCTCTCCCTTCTGTCCAAACACCACTGTGGCCCAGCCTACTCCTCCACACTCGTCTCCTACCACGCCTTGCCGCTCACTTTGCATCTTCTTACAGGCTGCCCTGGGCAATCACAGCTCCACACCTGCTCTCCCAAGTTACTCCCCACACCTCTGCACAGCTGGCTCTTTCATGTCATCCAAGGGTTTGCCCGTAGTCACCTCCGCAGAGAGGCCTTCCTGGACCCTCTTACCCAAAGTCACGCTGCTTCCCCCATCAGCCTTTCCTCCTTTCGTTTTCCTCCCCCGCACCCCCTCCCCTCACCCCGCTCTCCGAGTGCTCTTTGCTCTGGAACCAGACTACCTAGCTTCAAAAACAAGTCTGCTCTGTGAAGTTGGGCTATACATAAACCTTCTGAGCCTCAGTTTCTTTATCTGTAAAAGGGAAATCCTAATAAGGGATCCCTCATTGGATTATTGTCAGGTTTAAATGACTTAATCTAGGTAAAACCCTTGTATCAGTGACCTTATAGTAAGCTCCATGGAAGGGTTAACACTTGGATTGTTTATGGTATCTCCCCTCCTAGAATGTAAACTTTTTAAAATCTGGACCTCATTCTCTTGCACCCTGCTGTCACCCCAATGCTTAGCATAGTACCTGGCACATAGCAGGCAATCAAATAGTCTTTGGATGATTGAATAAAGTGCAAGAACAGTGCGATGGCAGCTTTCCGATACGTTTTATTAAAATTCTGATGCAGTATTTTCATTGTTATTTAATATAAATAAATACTGTCTTATAAACATTCTTGACAGTGGACATGTGGCCAACAAAAAAATATCCATAAGGGAATCAGTCAACTGCTTAGGCATCATTAGCTGATGCCCTTCAACTGAGAGACTGTGAAAGAATCATTAATTCTGCTTGGCTATGGAATTTCAAACCCCAGTTGTTTGGCACAGGAGTTCCCTGGGTCCTTAGCTGGAAGCCTGCAGAGCTGGACCCACAGTAGGTGAGTGAAGATAATAACACATGGTTTCCTTTCCTTTCTTCTCTTTCAGAATGCAAAGCTGACTGTGATACTTGTTTCAACAAAAATTTCTGTACAAAGTGTAAAAGTGGATTTTACTTACACCTTGGAAAGTGCCTTGACAGCTGCCCAGAAGGGCTGGAGGCCGACAACCAGACCATGGAATGCGTCAGTGTGGGTGAGGAGAAACTCGGCGCTTCAGAATGATGAGACCCCTCAGATAATCAGGGAGCGGTTCTCAAAGTCCTGTTTCACGAGAACTCATGGGGTCGAGGGAAGACCCAGGAAACGAGACCTGATGTCGTTACAAATCCCACTTTTTTCTCTTGATTGCTTTGCTGTCATGTCCCGGTGGCACAGCTATTCAGAAACAAGAAAGAGAGCATCTGGGACTTAGTCAAATTGACAGAATGAGAAGGTTTCAGGATCTGATTAATTGCAGGCTGAGACTCCTGGAGGAGAGGTCCCTCAGACAGGTTGTTTGTCTAAATAAGGGATCACTGTCAGGCGATATTTTCCCTCTTTTAAATGTTCTCCAGCTACTACAGCCACAGAGGTTGAGGAACACTTGGGGAGCAGATGCTAACCCAAATGGGAAAACGGCAGACTGGATCTCAGAATCCCCTGGGCAACAACTACAAGAACCTTTGAAGCTGGTGAGGTTGGCACATGCACACAGATGTCCTCCTGATTCAGTACAAGATAGTCCCCGGGCCCCCCCTGGGGTGCCCTCAGTACAGATCCCTTTGAATTGCAAGGGCTGGAGTAACAGTCCCAACTTAGCAGTGACTTAACCGCTTCAGTCCACCCCCGAACTTTTATTTCTAAACTGAGTTCTGGGGCAAAATGAAGTCGAGGATACGTTAAAGATAATTTCAGAAGCACCTGGGAAACAACAATCCTGAAACAGCACATGTCTCGTGATGGTTAAATATTTTTTCTTTAGTCAATAAAAATTCAGAAGAACAACTTAGAAATAGGGGGAGAGATACATGAGAAAGGACTTCGAGTTCATCTCCGTGTAGGTCCTGAGGGTTGGAGATTAGAGTTAATGTGTCCCAAATGGCGGAAAAGATGGAAAACGCTTCTGTGGAGTATTCAAGGGCAGCATGTTAGGATGAGTTGCAGAAAGCTGGTGGCAGTTCTCTGCCCAGGAAGGGAGATAAATGTATAGATTTGCTTAGTTTGTTGAAGGTGAGGTGTTCAGTCTTTGAAAGGCTATATCTTCAATGTATACATTCTCTCTTGTCAAAGAGTACCTTTGACTTGCTTTGGTACTGTTAAGAAATTAACCTTTAAGACACATTGGTAATTTATTCCACTATGGAGATCATGATTCTTTCCTAACACGTTTCTACTAAAGAATTTTATACATTTTAAAAGAAGGACCAGCAGCCTCAAGGCCGTGTAACACATCAGATGGACCAGGCTAGAGCATTTGCCCACACAGCAATTTTTGCTCTGGGTTCGCTGCTGGTTGTTCCCTATGAGCTGTGTCCCATCGTTTGGTGTCCAGCTTACAGACTCTACAGCTGTTACACGTGTGGACTGGCCCCAGATCTTCAGGGACAATGACGACCTGCTTCATTATAATATAGGACCTTAGAGTAAGACCTGCCTGTTCCTTTACCCATTCAGAAACAAGAATCCAGGGACCTGAATTGTAGTGGCCAAGAGCATCTTGCAAGCTATTGCAGGTGCTGATTCTATTCACCAGATAGGCTGGAGAATACATCTCTCCCTTCACTAAAATTGTACCTTATCTCCTGTTTCCTCCTCAGGGAAGATCATAAGCAGAGAAAATACTACCCTGATATGGAGTTCGGGGGAAAGGCTTATTTCACAATATATCCCCTCCCCCATGGTTTGCAGTTCAAATTAAATCTGTCATAGGAAAGCATATTCCTTCCACTGTGTGCCCCAAATATTTCCTTCCTTTCTGCACTGTCATTCTGTCATCCTCGTCGCTCGTCTTCCAGAGCCAGCCTTGCTCAGGTCATCACCAAGGCAAGATGTCAGCTCTGAACACTGAGTGGCAAGGGGTATGCTCTCGCAGTGTCCTGGAGGGAAACGCGTAGGCAGTAGCAGGAATTAGAGCAAAAGACTAACGGTCCCATCGTTGGCGGGACATCCCATTCGACTTTCCTCCTGAATCAGGAATCCCTTTTCCAGCATCCCATGCTGACCGTCAGCCACCTCATGACCGCTTTCAAGGACAGGCAGCTTATAACTTTTGTGAGACATTTACTCCTTTAGTGAAGAGCTGAAGATTTCCAGTGGTGGGATTTTTCTTAATGCAGAAGATAGAAAATACTCAGCAGTTGGGCAGATCTGTGGTTTCTCAATTACTTCTTAACGAACTAGAGCCCCATCTCTATGTTCTAATCTAATGCTCTGAATAGCATTGAAATCACTTTTTTTGGTGTCTTTAGCATTTTTTTTTTCTCAAGTTTCTATTTCTCTCCAGAAATGGTTTTTGGACACCAACATTATAGGTTTGTTCTATGTATTTCCCTTGGAAAACTCTAGCTCATCTTCCAAGAGTGCTTTCACTGTCTAAACTCATTGGTCTTGTGGGTAGCTTCCCTTCTTCTTCCTCAAAAAAATTATTTCAGATTGTCATTAGAGTTCAGTTTTAGAGCAATTCACCTCCTGAATCTGGACTTATAACTACATATGCTGTCATGCTTCAGCCTGGTTTCCTGAAGTCTGGTTGTACATCTGTCCAGACCACTTTTGCCATGGTGAAAGAGTGCCAAAACTGGCCACTTCCACATGTATTTTTTCTAACTGTTTATAATTTAGTCCTCTCAATTCTGGCATTAAGTAAATACTGGACAAAGTTGCAGGTCACAAACACATGATTTTTCTTTTTCCATTTGCTTTCTTTGAGATGTTTTCATTTGTATATGCTAAAGATACAGTACTTTTTATTCTTTTTTTTGCATGGGCAGGCGCTGGGAATTAAACACAGGTCCCCGGCATGGCAAGCGAGAATTCTGTCACTGAGCCACTGTCGCACCACCCAAGATACAGTACTTTTTGATGTTAAATATCAAGATAGGAGGCTGGAAAGTATATCCTTACCTGCAAAGAGTTCATCTTATTATTATCAAATGACTTGATTGCTCTCTTCTTTAATCAAATTATGTGTAATAGAGAATGAAGACTATTTTAAAAGTGGTTCAATAAAGCTCATTTAAGTTGATAGAAAATTATACTCACTTATCTAGTCACTTACATTTAACTCTGAGTGCATTCACATACCTAAAAGTAACTGAAAAAGTATATGGAAGATGTATGGTAAAATAGCTCTAAATTTCAAAAACTCTCAGGTTATCTTTCTTGAGATTGTTATGACCAAAAGCATTCTGTAATGAAAAAAAGGATTGATGACATCAGAAGTTAGCAAGAAAGGTTACTGAAAAGCTGTGTTTTGTGGAAATAAAGTTACATCATTTGAAAGAGTTACCTTTGTAAGATGTTTTAGATGTTTTAAGTTAGGAAGTTTTATGGTTGTATATATAAGAATAGCACCTCACAGTATTTCTTTTCATGAAAGGGCAAAAATCTCCTGCTATAAGACCCTGAAATCAATCTAGAGTGCACCTAAAATAGACACTGACTCGCCAGAACCCCACCCAATCATAAATTGCAATATATAAGTACCCAACCGCACAGGGAGTAGAATAGGCCAAAGAACTGATTCAATTTTGCTCAATCATTCACCAGCACGAAGATTCTCAAAAAGTATTTCCCTATGGGCAAATCAGCATCACCTGGATTGTTTGAAACACATTTTCTCAGGCCCCATCCCAGACCAGTGAATGAGAAATTCCATACCTGGGACCCAGTGCCCTGTGTTTTAGCTAATTCTGATGCACTTTACAGTTTGAGAATCAGTTTTCTAAAACATAAGTAACCACTATTCTGTCTTCCAAACAACTTGTTTTCAGGCTCAATCAGCAAATGTGACAGGGCTCAGGACATTCTAAACCGTTGGTCAATTGTGTGGGTAATTATATTCATGACTGGGTTAATCCAATCTAGCACAAACCAAGAATGAGTTTACCTGATGACATGAGTACAAAGAACTGAAAAAACTCAAGGCCTTCCTTTCCCTTTCCTTGTTTCCTCGTTAAGTCAGCCTGCCCAGCAGTGATGTGCTGGACTTTGGGTGTGTGTCGTTGGAGGCGAACCTTCCACTTGGTTAACAGTGAGAGGGCTGTGAGTCCGCTCAGGCTGTCTCTGCTGTTCTGTTTCAGTGCACTGCGAGGCCAGTGAATGGAGTCCTTGGAGTGCATGCATGAAGAAAGGAAAAACCTGCGGCTTCAAAAGAGGGACTGAGACACGGGTCCGAGAAATCATACAGCATCCTTCAGCAAAGGGGAACCTGTGCCCACCCACCAGCGAGACAAGAAAGTGTACAGTGCAAAGGAAGAAGTGTCAGAAGGGAGAACGAGGTACTACCGTACTAACAAAATGTGCTTGATTGAATCCTCATAATTTGGTGCAAAATTGACTTTATTTCCTAGTAAACATTTAGCATTATCACTTGTGTCGATCACCCTGAAATATGCACCAAAGAATATGTCAGTTGAAAAATTACAGAATCTATGTGGCTGTTTGAAAAATGGAGCCAGATCTCAGACCGTTCAACTACAATAGAATAGTGCTAACTGAAGTGTGGCCACTGGGCTGGATCCTAGGCATTGTGTTTGCTGTCATCCATCTCCTCCATTCCTAGCAAACTTAGGAGATGCCTCGTAAACACAAGGCCTAATGGTGAAGATGCACCACCAGCCATCAATTTAGTCCTTTCCTCAATGCTCCAAACCAAAGTAGGCCAATTAGTTGTAAACTTTTTGTAGCTAAACATACGTTGTAGATTATAAAGGATTTGAAAAAAACTTAAATGGATATAAATTCTTCATACTGACTTTACATTTGACATAAATGACTAAGGTCGTTTTATGAATCTGGTACAACCACTAATGACATTCTAGCCCCAGAGTCTTTCATTGTGTGTTAACTTTACATACCAGATTGCAGAATCTATTACAGCAATATTAAATAACTGCGTCAGAGCTTCACTCTGCAGTCCTATGATGGCCAGGAAGAAATATGCCATTTAATCGGATTCTTGGGGTTGAGTAAACTTCCATTTAGAAGAACCACAGTTGTTGACCTTTAAAATGTCAACTTAACATCTTTTTCGTTAATGGCGTCAATACCAAGTACAAATTATTGTATAATTTTATGTAACTATTGGTAGTCACCCAGTCACCCAGAGCTTACACATGATGCTCTCAATTAACTACAGCTTGAAAGAAGTTTGGCTTCTTTTGAGGTTGAATCTCATGAGCTTATTTCATTCATTTATTCATTCAACATAGTGTTACTGATCTCCTACATTATGCCACACTCAGGGCCAAACTGGGGGTTCACCCCTGAATGTGATACTGTTGCTACCGTGAGGTACCCCTCAGAGCCCAGAGAGGATTGAGTTATTATTCACAATTCCATATAGCAAGCACGATTCTGGATGTGTGAATAAAGCTCAGCAGCAGCACAGTGGAGTATGCTGTGTAAACACAAGCACTGTTCCAACAGGAAAGAATTTGGGTCTACCTATAGTTTTCTAAAAAAGGGTTTTTCCCTGCACCAAAAGAATTGGCCATCTTCATAACATATAAAGCCTGCTGTTGCCATTAGGAATCAAGTAGTTAATGTGATAAAATTCTTCAATACATGGGTGACTTTAAAGGGAACTTCAAAGCTTTTATAAATTTGTAAAAGGTTTTGATTAAAATTTGTTTTAAGGAATGAAAGTTGGCTAGTGAGAAAGGTCTTTCTGGCATTTGTTACCAATTAATTTAAAACATCTTAGATTTTAAAAGTTGGATTTGGAAATCAAATATTTCATCACTTACTTGCTGGTATGTTCCCATAGTCATATATTTACTTATGTTTACTAAATTTTCTTGAAATTTAATCACTTGCAGGTGGTATTCGTTCATTTTACTCTTTTCACAAATATTCTACATTGCTAATCAATATTCAGTACAGTTTGCTGTTAAAATGTAAGTAAAGTTTATTCAATAGAAAAATTAAATGATCAATCTAATTATGTTTTTATTTCTTTCATTTGAGAATGGGCCCTTCTCATATACGTTGGTAGGTCTTGACTTAAACAACATTGAAAATGTCAGTTCTTGAAACTAGCAACTGAGATAAATAGTGCTATAAGAAGTTTAAAATAGTAACCTGTGACATATAACTTCACTTAATAGTTTCTTTCTGGTCTTTTCCCTCCTTTCTGAATGGAATGAAGTGATATTTTATATTTACAAAGAGAACTTCATACAACTTGAAAACTTTAGGTACACATTCTTTTCCAAATTTTATAGTTTGTAGAATACCAAGTAGTAAATGTGGTTCACATTCCTAATAAGACCTAATTCTGCTTTTATTTCATCTTCATTCATCTTTCTATATGTGTACCCCCAAGTTTTCACAAATGGTCTAGAAGCTTAAGGTAGAAAAGAAAATACTTCTCCCTTCACTCCTTACTTCACTAATCTACAGATTTCTTAACTTCTGTTAACAGTAACTTATCCAATATCCTATTTGAACATGAATAAACTAAACAGAAACTAAACTAATTATGACCTCTGGACATCCCCCTGTACCAAACATCACATCATAATAGCATTACCCAGAGTTCTGTCATTTGGGTTCTGATATATATATTTAAATCTCAAAAATTTAGCCCTTGTCTTAAAAGAATTTATAATCTAAATGGTACCAGCTACAAATATGCACAGAAAGAAGCATGTTGTCCAGACCAAATGAAATAGAAGACTAATTCCTCTTTATGTTTTTCTGTATGAGCTAGTATTTCTTATCTTAAAAATGGTGAGCCTTGGAAACTTTCATTTGGTTTTAAAGGCAAATGCAATAAAGAAACATAGAAACAATTTCTCCTAACTTCTAGACTAGCTGTTATTTGACTTGCTTCTAAATGCTTATAGATTATAAAATAAGGAGATCCTTTTAGGTTCATGCCTTCAGTACTTCTAGGGTGAGTGAGCCAAAGGTGAGGTTTTTGTAACATTTGACTTGAAAACCTTGAATTTAGACTTGCATCTGTGATCTTTGCCCAAAAGGTAAGCAATAGACAGAGACACACAGCTCATTTTGGAAAAGGTGTAGACCATGTGCTCAGGATATTTTTTACCATGTTATCATTGCCAAAGGCAAAGTCTCCTAAGGAGAATGATAAGATCCAGAACCGATTTCCACACTGTACACTAAGAAGAAGCTGAATAGGAAAAAAGTAGTTTTCTGTAGCACAATGGGCTATTCTAGTTGTGAGATGCTTTTTGCTATGTTTGTGTTGGAAAAATAGATTGTAAACTCTTGTACAAACACCCATTTTTCTTCACTGCTGTTCTCCCCATGCTTATAATACTCATAGAAAACGAGTCTAAGAAGATAATGTAATTGTAAACTTTTACCTGGTGTACTGTGTGTGTACACCATTTAGGGTTATTTCCCTTTACCTTACACGCTATCTTCTAGTTAATCCTAACTCCCTCATCAATTACAGCTTTAATAAAAGCATAATACCATTGCAACTGTTTCTCATTTGAACTTACTTTTATTAAAGCTAGTAATTGAATTGCATATTTGAAATGTCCAAGATATACAACATATTTTCAGAGACTATAAATACTGACATATAGACCAGTCGCACTTATGCATGAAAATAATGTATTGAAATAGATGTAAACAAGGAGAATTGAAAAATTGGTCATGCCCTCAAATACCATTATTATAAATATATATTATGTTTATCATAAGTGCTATATTTAATATTACAGTAAGATCCATTTTTGGCAGTGAGTCTGCTTTGTTCCTAGATTTTCTGCTCTGTCCTTAAGTTTACTTCTTAAAATCTTTATAGCAACCACTCCAGTGTTAGATAGTTGAGTTTTTTACAGGAAGGATTTATATTAAATATTCATTCAATTTCAAAACAAGGCACTTAGCCAAGAGTCCCATTAAAGTTCATCTCAATCCAAATAGAGGCATGTAATAGCCCAAAATTGTAGGATGCCAACTGGCTTAGAATTTTTAGATTATGTCGTCTCCCACCTTTTTCCATGGAGGAAGACCAGCTGAGCCACAGAAACTTATCCTGTTTAAGCACTAGATGGTCCGGAGCCTTCTGCTTTTTCCCCACACCTCATCAGTAGATTAAGCTTCGGGCATAGGTCAGAGACAACTCAGTAAAGTACCGAAGTGAGGTCACAACAGCACTGGAGATGTGGCTCTCCACCTGGAGCGAATTTGCCCCAGACATTGCCGTCCCATGAAATGTTAAGCAAGCCAGAACCTGGAGCGACCCAACGAAAGCCAAGAGATGAAGGCGACCCTAGAGAAGCCACAAGAGGAAGCCCCACAGGATACAGAGGCTGACAGCAAGAGAGCCCAGGAGCAAGGAACCAGCAGATTCCAGCCACACACCTTCCCAGCTGACACAGGTCTTATGGACAGTGTATTAGTTACGGTTCTCTAGAGAAACAGAATCAACAGGGAACACTTGCAAATACAAAATTTATAAAAGTGTCTCATGTGACCACGGGAATGCAGAGTCCAAAATCTGCAGGGCAGGCTGTGAAGCCGATGATTCCAATGGAGGGTCTGGATGAACTCCACAGGAGAGGCTCACCAGCTGAAGCAGGAAGAGAGCCTGTCTCTTCTGAATCCTCCTTATAAGGCTTCCAGTGATTAGATTAAGCATCACTCATTGCAGAAGACATGCCCCTTTGGCTGATTACAAATGGAATCAGCTGTGGATGCAGCCGACATGATCATGATTTAATTCTATGAAATGTCCTCATCGCAACAGACAAGCCAGACCTTGGCCAAACTGACACATGAACCTGACCATGACAGACAGCATCAGCCTTTCTTAAGTGGAGGTCATTTCTTGTTGGTGGCTTAATTTGGACATTTTCATGACTTTAGAACTGTAAACTTTCAACTTAATAAATTCCTTTTATAAAAGAAAAATGAAAAAAAAAACACCCAGCTATATTTAAAACCTCCAAGAAATGTAGTCCGCTGCAGTAAATAATACCCCTCTCTTTCTCAGAAAGATGCTCCTTGTCATAAACATGTATAATTCCTCTTTAAAGCTATATCCGATTTTTTCATTTAAGCTCCTCAGAGGAGAGGGCTGATAGTTGTTTGGTTATTATTTAGCTTTCTCCTCACCAGATAAATTAAGTGATTGTAGCCAGATCTTGTGTTTTAATAATCTCCTAATTATCTATTAGGTTGTGCTATATCAAACTGCCATTTTTGTAGGTCTTAAATGGTTGAATATTTGCAGTATCCTATATTTTGCATACTTCAAAATTTGAAATGAAAATTTCATCTCTCTAAACTTGTACTTATTGGAAGCAGATCAAGAGTATGGTTGTAACTGATTGAAACTAAAATTTGTATGCGCCCCAACCTATTTTAAATATTCGGCTTTTTAAAAATATTTTTATTGTAAAAACTTAACATAAAACATATATTCTTGACATAAAAGCATCCCATACATAGCGTGCAATCAGTGGCTCACATTATCATCATATAGTTGTATATTCATCACCATGATCACTTTTTGAATGTATTTTAAATATTTGGCTTTTTAAAAATATTTTTATTGTAAAAACTTAACATACAAACATATATTCTTGACATAAAAGCATCCCATACATGGTGTACAATCAGTGGCTCACAATATCATCACATGGTTGTATATTCATCACCATGATCATTTTTTGAACATTTACATCACTCCAATAACAGAAATAAAAAGAAAAAACTCAAACATACCATACCCCTCACCTCTCCCTCTCGTTGACCACTAGTGTTTCCACTACCCAATTTATTTTATCCTTTGTCCCCCCTATTATTTATTTGTTTATTTTTATCCATATGTTTTACTCATCTGTCCATACCCTGGATATAAGGAGCATCAAGTATTTGGCTTTTTTTTTTTTTTTACATGGACAGGCACCAGGAATCGAACCCAGGTCCTCTGGCATGGCAGGCAAGCATTCTTGCCTGCTGAGCCACCGTGGCCTGCCCATATTTGGCTTTTAATAACAGTAAAATTGTTAATAAAAAGATGCCTTTAAAAGATGTGGGCACCACTAATCTCTAAAGACCCTGTAAAAATGTGGTACATCTTCAGATCCTTTTCAGTCATTTCCACTCATGTCCTGTTCCATCTTTTATTTGATTGTGTTTTTTCTCCTTAGCTATATTACTCAACTCTTAATTCCATTTGTTTCTTTTCCACCAACTCCAATTTAATCCTTGCAGCATCAAAACTGCTTGCAAATTCAATGAGCATGTGTCAGAACTTATTATTCATATGGGAAAGAAATGTTACAGACTCCAAGTCAGGCCCCAACCTCTTACAGTTTCCTCTGGCATTGACATTAAGGTGACACGGTCTTAGCAAGGAGCCTCTGTGGCCCAGGTTTGTGGATTAAAGGCCACTCTAATTTCCTTAGTATGTACAGCCAAGTCCCCTATGTAGTGATGGAACAGGAAGGCTATAGCCAGCATCTGAATCAATGTAGCAAAAAGTGCAATGGCAGCTATTAAGTTTCCTATATCTAACACGCTGTGCAATCCCATTGTATGTTCTTAAACTTCTCAAGGTTAAAGAGAAAGCTCCAGAAAATGAGAAGCCCTTTTCTTTCAGGCCTGCAATGCTGGGTACTTTTATAACTCAACCAACCATGATGATCTCCTTAAAATTAAGATCATATTCGTATCATTCCATTTTTGTGGGTTCCCTAACATCGTCTGGGCATCATTCACGGTGGTTGAAAGTATTCTGAAGGACAAACTCAAATGTTACTATTATCTATGCATTCTCAGCCTTTCTATGATAAAGGAAAATCATTTTGAGACTTTTCTGCTGTGTTGGTGTATACCTCAGTATCCCAATTCTAAAGCAGCCTTTATAATAAGTGATCCTTGCAGATGCCTATATTTTCTGAGATTTCTTTCATGTGAGGTTCGTCAGTACTTAACAAAATTTATAGTGGTCAGGCTGTTGACTAGATTGGAAGCTGTAGTATACAAAAAATTCTTCAGCCCCTAAGAAAACAATGATCTTGCCATTGTTTAGATCCTGTACATGAGTGAGGGTGTTTCAGTTAGTTTTTGCTGCATAACAAATAACCCCAAATCATAGAGGCTTAAAACAACACCGCTTATTACAACAATCTCTGTGTGGGCAGTAGGGGCTGAAACCCATGGACGACTCTCACCTTGGCAGGGGTCCCTCATGTTGTTGGCTGGCAGAGGCCTGAGGACACTGTATCATGTTTCTACCTTATAAAGGTAGCGAGTTATTCAAGGCTCCGAGGATCAGAGGGGTAGCAGGACCTCTTTAAGGCTACCCTCAATGCTGACTCAATCTCTCTTTCATCACACTGTCAGCCAATGCGAGTCACAAGCCCAGTCCTGATTCAAGAGCTGTGAAAACCGATTTCACCTCTTGGTGGAAAAAGTCATTAAGTCACTTTGCAAGAGAACATGCATGTATTGGGAGGAGTGGAGCATTGCAGCCATTTTTGCAACTACCACAGAGGTCCTTCTCTTGTTTGTCATTAATGAGTGCGATTGATTGCTCATTATTCCACATCCTCTTACTATCTAAGATGCTGCCTCTACCTGTGTGAAAGTCATTATGCTGATATAGAAGATGCTCTATTGGAGATTTCTACTGTACCTTCTAATTTGTCAAAAACAGGATAAGAAGACGAAATAAAACGCCAGGCCAAGATACATTCACACACTCAACTAATATTTATTGAGCACCCACTATGTGCCAGGTACTCTTAGGTGCTGAAGATACAGACGTGAACAAGAGTCAAAAGTCCCTGCCACCGTGGATATTGGAGTCTAGATGTTGGCATCGTGGTTTATGTGGGTCCACAG
The DNA here is from genome assembly GCF_023851605.1 of Tamandua tetradactyla. Lineage (NCBI taxonomy): Eukaryota > Metazoa > Chordata > Mammalia > Pilosa > Myrmecophagidae > Tamandua > Tamandua tetradactyla. The sequence goes on from NC_135331.1 coordinate 188,436,105, forward strand.
GGTAATTGACTGCTGAGGGTCAGCCACTTACACCTGCTTCAGCAGTTTTCATCCTTGGGATTTGCTGAATCAGTCTCTGCAGTCTTCAGGTTCAGAAAGGTACTTATTTCCTCCAACAAGGATAAAATAGCTCTGCCTACTTTTTAAATGTGGGTATTTTTTCTTTCAACACCATTTTGATGTGCAGATATGTGTTTGTAAGATGGCTCAGCAGGGTTAAAGGTACAGCTTGTAGCTGTGGAGCAGAGCTGAGTTTTCAGGCCTTTTGGAGAAATGACCCCGTGACCTTGGCTCCATTTGGAGTCTGTTCTAGCCAACTGAGATCCCTGCCAATTAAGAGGGTTCCCTAGAGAGAAACTCTGAAAGCATCAGCATAAATTCAAATTCTGGACCCCCAATACCGTTTCCAAAAAGGCCTTCTTGTCCTTTGCTGATTAGAGAGTAAACATTTCTCCAACAGAAAGACTCTTCCTGCTGTCACGCTCCTGTCCTGCCCTCTCCCCTGGTACAGCCACTCCTTAAAGCTGCTGGTGCTGCCAGACCCCCTTTGGTACAGGAGGCACCCCACACATCTGAACACACAAAAGGGTTATTCTTTCCGTAGATTTTTATCTTGTTCGCTTTTTATCTACTCCAGCAACTTCTTCATGGAAGCGTTACAGACTAACTTTGTAGATTTTTGCCGTCGACAGGACGAGCTCGCTTGACCTAAGGAAATGTGCCCAAGTCAAGTACAGTCGGGTTACAATTAAGTTCTGTGGCATCAATAAAACAGGAACATTCTATGGCTTGTTTATATTAAAACCATATCATTTTTGGCATCAAGACTTTACCACTAAAATGGCTGAATCCTTGTACACTGCTCTCAGGCTGGATCCCGAATAGAATGACTATTTTATACTCATAGACAGAGCCAAGCATAAAGGCCTTAGTACGAGCGTCTGGCACTTGTAGGTCACTATTATTAACATGTACGAAATGGACACAAGGGGCCAGTTCTTCAAAACCTCTGAACCCACTCTGGTCCTTCTCTCTTTGATATGCACTTCTCTTTCCACTTAATTTTCAAATCAGTCCCTTTTATCTTTTATTTAAAACACCCCATTTTTCATATTTAAATTGGAAATGCTTTTCTATAACTAATTATTGCTTTAAGAGAAAAATAATATATTAGTATTTATCTCCCCTTGATAACCTGTTTTCACCAAGCTCACTGTTCACCCCTCTATATTCATCATGACATGTTGTTTGAAAATGACAGAACTCAGCAAAAAAGAAAACTATTGGCTTTAGGCACAGCCTGCTCCAAGAGCTCAAACAGTACTGTTGGGCCTACATCCTTCTCTCCTCTCTTTCTCTCCATTTCAACTCATCATGCCTCTATTTCTTTTCATTTCCCGGCTTTGTTCTCCTCATGAAAAAGGCTCTCTCTCCCTCTCTCTCCCTCTCTCTCTCTCTCTCTTTCTCTCTCTCTCTCTCTCTCTATCTCTAGAAAGATGGCCCTGGACAGCCCCAAGTCTATGCTGAAATCTCTCGCTCTGAGCGGACAGGCTCCTCTTCAGTGTCCAATCCCTCACTCTTGTGAAAGGCTTCAAACTGCCCATGCTCGGGCCATGTGCCCACCCTGAGCCAGTCACCACGGCAGAGGAGTGGGGTCCTGGAGGGCTGCCTGAGCCACGGACCCACCCCTCACACCAACAGCCAAGTGGCCCTTCTGAGTGGAGTGGACACCATACTCAGAAATAAGGTGTTCGATGGACAAGAGTGGCCAGTGAAAATGACCCCCCACCACCACCAAAAAAAAAACAGAAGTTCAAAATTTACCACATCTGAAAGAATGTGGTAATATTACCCTGTTTGTCTAATGTTATCTGTTAAAAAGAAATGTAAGTGAATGAGCAACCAAAGTTTTCTCCATCTAGGTTAGACTCGACAGGTATGCCAAGCATAAGGCTAAGAATATTTTAATTCAATTTTTTTCTGCTTTCTCTGGATTGGCTAGAAACATTTTGGATGAGTAAGCTGACTTCACAATGAACATAAAAAGGAACAATTAATCACATGAATGATTTCTGGGACTGATTTGTGTAGAGTTAAATAAAAACATGCCCGTGTCCATTCCTAGCTGAGGAACACTCTGGGAAGTGTACTGGGGGGATGCTGACCTTTTGTTGATCGTGTACCAGGCCACTGGAACTTCAAAATCAGCTCAAACCTAATTGCTGAGCTCCTGTGTTTATCCTTGTATACTCTCCCGGGTCATAGCTCTAGCCTCTGAGAGTCCAGGCTGCTGTAATTGAGAATTCTGTCTTGTAAAGTGTTGTTTTGTTTATTTGTTGTTTCTGCTAGAAGGACCTGCTTTCCCTATTTTTGTAAAGAACATATTTACGGAAGAATTTCTGAACTCTTCAGTTGCATGGCATATCTTTATGCAGAACTGTACATTGTTAAAGGAGATATTCCTTTCACTTTGGCATTATATGAAATCTAATAACTGAAAGTCCAAGACCACTTAACTTTCACTGATGTCGTTTTCAAAAGTATCACATTTTAGGAAAGGAAATAACAACATGAGAAGCTCACACGTGGAAAATATGAAGAACTGTTAATTCCAAATATAAAACAGACATGGACTTAGGATCAGCAGTTAATATCTAGGTATCTGTAACCTGGGAACAAAATTGATTGTCCTAACTTACAGAAATAATAAACTAGATTTTCGTAATGTAATTAGTAGGATGCTAATTAGATAGCTCATTATTTTTACTATGGATATATGATTACTGAAATTTCACTAAGAATAGTAAGAGCACATGGTAAACATCTGCTACCTTGTACCTAGTCCTCCAACCAATACCAAAACCACAGAGAGATGTTGTTTTCCTTCACATTTGGTCTGTTTCCATAACTATGATATAATTACCTATGTACTTCATGGACAAAGTGGTAGGACATTCTCATTTGTCTAGTTTGTCAAGAATTGTTTTGAAGTGTGTAGGAGAAAGGAGTTTTTATTTTTAATTTCTCTCTCCTCAGCCCTTTGGCTTCCTAACAACCTATAGCTCCACTGACCTTCCTCCTGCTTCATATTCTACCTTATCCTCTTTCCCTCCTGTTCCTTCAGGTTTCCTCTATTTTAAAAGAATTATCTGTCCATACAATTATGTTTTCTGTTCAGTGTTCAAAATTTAAGTTTTGAAATTTCCAATATCCAGCTAATGAACTAAAAAGTTAGATAGTTCAAAAATCAGAATCATCTCAGTTCAGCTATGGGTTTAGGGTTCATTTTATTTGTGTCTTTGTTGGTTTTCCCAAAAGACTTCTTTATAAATAGCAATAATAGTATGTATGCTCACATAAAAACTCCCAAACATAGGTGATATATAAAGAAAAAAATAATAATCTCACTCTTCCTCAGTCTAGTCCTATCCCTGAGAAAAGCCATGTAAAAGTGTGGTGTACACTCTTCCCAATTTTTCCTTATTCTTATATGAATATATATATATATAACATATATTCCCATATAGAATAAATATTTTATTTTCTATTTTCAAAGTAGTCTACCCATTCTTTCTTTCTATAGAGAAAGACAGAGAACTGTTGATCTTGCTGACCCAAAAGGGCGTGTTTATCGGTGCCATTTTTTAACCCAACCTTCATGGACATCTTTCCAAGCTTTTCCTTCTTAATAGAGATATGACATTCTATGGATATAACATAATTTATTAATCCATTGCATTATTGATGGAGAGTAAAATTATTTCCCATTTTTTGCTCCCCTACTACACTAAAAATCTTTGAAACAGTCGTGAACTGGTGCTTCACTTTCCATCAGAGCTAAAAGTGATTGTTCATCCTAGTATTGAGAACACAAGCTCTGAATCCACATTCCCTGTTTTCAAATCTCAGTTGTGCTTTTTACAAGCTCTGTGATGTGAATTACGTAGCTTTTGTATGCCCCGATTTCTTCATCTGTAAAATGGGGATAATAAACAGGGACTACCTCACAGAGTTGTAATAAAGAGTGCAGTAGAATGTAGAAAGCACTCAGATTTGTGCCTGGCATATAATAAACACTCAGTAATTGTGAGATCTAATACAGAAGGAGCCCCAAACATTGGATGGATACATCAAAAGACATGCACATTTTAAATATAACTGTGTTCTGCCCAATTACTTTCCAGAACTGTTTTAACAAGTTCACATGTGCAGGAGAGCAGAAATGCCTGTTTCCTTATATCTTTGTCAGCACTAGATGTTGTCGGTCTCTTAAAATTTTGTCAGTCTCATGGCTTAACAAACAACATCCTATAATTTTATTATTGACTGTTCTCAACTATTAATAAGGCTGATCACATTTGTTGAATATTTGATATCTGTAAGATTCCTGTTTATATGTTTTGCCCATTTTTCTACTGAATAATATTTCTTTTCTGAGTCATTAATAGAAGTTCTTTTGCATTGTAAGGATAATAACCTTTTTCACACGGATAGCAAATATTTTTCTCTATTATTTGTCATCTAGATTTATAGTGAATTTTCCCTATCTTTTAAGCAACCAAAATGTTTCCTTCTGGTTGCTGTTTTAAAAACATTTAGATACTGTAGTCTTGTTATGTGGGGGTATTCATTTAGTATTCAGTGGCAACTGTGTGTTAGACCCGCTTGTGTACTCATGTTTATATGTGCAAGTGATGCTCCGTCCCTATAAGCTATCTTGCCCTATAATCCCTCATAAACTCACTTCTGTCTCTGCTGACTTATTAAGAGGACATATATTTCTAGAACTCTTATTTCAGAAGATTTGCAAAGCTTAGATAATACTGGCGACCAATGAAACATCAGAATGAAAGGGTCCAAAGGGAACTTGGAGATGCATAGTTCATTGGTCTTTGATAAATAACATCAAGACCAAAGATATGAAGTGACTTTGCCCAAGTGATGTTATCACGAGGCTGATTAATGACAGAAGAGGAAAGAATTAGTGCACTGCTGTTTGCACTATCACACTGATTGCCAAACACAGTGTTTTCTATAATATTGCTTTGTTGCTTTCCATTAACAACTGTGTTGATGTTATTAATCCAATTTGTGGAGCTATCCAGATATTGACCAGTGTATCACTGTACTAATTTACCTACTGGAGCTACCGCCAGCCGCCACCCTGGAAAGCAGGCGGTCTCCCACTGTTCAGTGTCGCGGGGCTTCCAGCCCTTTGTCCTCCCTGCCCAGGTTGGCTTGGGACCAGGTATGCTGGAAAGCAGATTTGAACATTAGGCTAAGAGAGTTCACCCTGGAAAGGTGGTCGGGGAAGAGACACCAAAAAAACTAGGATCAAGTAATGAATAGGCAAGGAGGAGCTATTTTCCAGGGGGGAAAGCAGCCTTTTAACAGACATTTTATTGAGACTTGCTTTGCTCCTGGTAAAAGATGGCTTAGTTATCTGCAGATACTTATGAAATGAGAAGATTGAATTACAAAAGTGCTTTTAAAATCAGTTTTAGGAACAGAACCCATTGGCAAATTAAAATCGTATGTAGAGCCCAGTCTATAAAATAAATAAAAATAGAAGTTCTTGTTTTGAGGTTCTAACCAACCAATAGCCCTGTGATAGAGTGCTGGATATGGAAACCATCGAACGAGATGGTTTCCAAGGTTTCTTTTATGTTTTCTGGAAATAGTCATGGTAAAATCTGAACTTGATATGAGCCCTTTGCTGCAGGAAAGCATGATAGTTTTTTCTTAGGAAAGTTGCATGAGTCTCAGAAGGGAAAAATATGTCTCACTTTGTGCAGAGGCTGTGTCAGATGTCCCAGTACACTGTTGCTGTCGCATCTTGTAAGGTGGTGAGAAATAAGTACCTGTGGACAGTAGCTCTCTCAGGATATACCACCATCTCAGCCTTTGCAGTTGCTTGTTTCTTGGTTTTCTTCACAATTTTGTATTTGCCTATAGTCATTTATGGAAGGGTACCTTCCACACTTTTTTTTGTCATCTGAAGCAGGAAACAGAGGTGAAATTTTTTAGTATTCCTGAGGCATATGCTATTTGCATAACCTTGAATTTGTAGTAATGTTTTAACTCTATGCACCATACAATTCTGAACACCCCTTCTTCTTGTTGACATGTAGAGTATTTGGGGTTTTTTTCCCCCCAGGGTTTCTGTCACTTATTTCTTCCTTTTTGATTGCTAAATGCATAATCTGAAACACTAGGTTGCAAACTGGCCTTAAATTGGCTAGAAGCTCAGAAGAATTACTCTGAACACTTTTTATATAAACTCTAAGAAGGTCAAATTTAGAAAAATCTCAGCTGCTGGACTTGGAGTCCAGGAGCCATTGACCATTTATAATCAATATTAGTGAATGACAAATGACAGATGTTTATTGCTTAACTAAAAATTCAAATGCAGTGTTAATTTCTTAAAAAAAGTTCATTTAAGACCCAAAGATTTTCATATATGTATTGCAATAATGAAAATAATAAAACTACCAACATGGGATCTGGAATCCTCTAACTGTAAGCTCCCAAACTTCCATAGGAAATAGAAGTATTTTTAATTCACCACATTAAAAGCTGGATTGCGATGAAACTGTATTCCTTTAAATGGAAATGTCTTTTACAAGCCTACATTTCTCTGTAAAAGAGGCTGATGAATCATTGTGTATATGAATTTTTATCTCACAGGCTAAGACCAAATTGTTTATCATGTACTGCTTTTATGATCAGAAATTTCAAAAAAATAATATCCAAAAGTTGCTGCTTTAACATCCCAACATTCTTTGGAGACCCAGTGAATAATAAAACAACTGGGCAGTGGTTCAAGGGGTTAGGACACAGGAGTTCAGTTACCTGGGTATAATATTCAGGGACCTTGGTAAAATGATTAAAATAGAGATGAAACATCCAGCTATTGCACAGGAAGTAAAAAGGTTTTCTCCAGGGGAATGACATGTGGACTCAAAAAACATCTTACAAATAACTGAAAGACAGGAAAATACTTTACTTGGGCTGTATTCTCTTATTCTGGGGCAACAAACATATCCCTTGA